>NC_084622.1:20708875-20938875 GCF_033978795.1 Nerophis ophidion
CCTGCTATCCCCGTTTAAATAAGAACATCTCATTTCAGTAGGCCTTTGTTTGTGTTGTGGTTTGTGCAGCCCTTTGAGACACTAGTTATTTAGGGCTATATAAGTAAACATTGATTGATTGATTTAAATATATGCTGAAACTTCCACGCACATGACTATATAATAAAATATAAAACTGCATACACATCCATGACTAACATTACTTGCAAAACGTCAGATGACATTTACATTTCATGAATAAACACGACAGTAATGCAAGTCGACAGCAATTTCAGTGGAAAAGTAATGTCAACTATTTCACTAGTGGGTGTGGTCATCCTCCTCTTTACTGACACTCATCTTTCAATGAAACCAGGTCTTTTGCTGACCTCGGCATATTTATCACACCGAGATGCCAACAGAGTCGCACACTTGTGAGGAAGTGACGCGAGCACACACACACACACACACACACACACACACAGACGGGAATGTAAATAATGTGACGCAAAAGAAAGTTCTTTGTTGTTTTCAACATACGTTTATGCACACCTGAGTCAGCAAAATTAGTCAAATTAGGACCAGAGGAGGGATTTATTATATTCAGGTGTTCACAGGCAAAAAAAACTTCCATCTTTAACAACTTTGCATGATGAAGTAACATATATTCAAACACATTTGTATTTCATCTTTTACAAACCCTGTTTCCATATGAGTTGGGAAATTGTGTTAGATGTATCGCTCCCACTGCCCTCTTTTTTATTCTAGTCCTTCACTCTCACTATCCTCATCCATGAATCTTTCATATTCGCTCAATTTAATGGGGAAATCGTTGCAAATCCTTTTCAACCCGTATTCAGTTGAATATGCTACAAAGACAACATATTTGATGTTCAAATTCATAAACTTAATTTTTTTTTTGCAAAAAATAATTAACTTAGAATTTCATGGCTGCAACACATACCAAAGTAGTTGGGAAAGGGCATGTTCACCACCGTGTTTCATCACCTTTTCTTTTAACAACACTCAATAAATGTTTGGGAACTGAGGAAATTAATGTTGAAGCTTTGAAAGTGGAATTCTTTCCCATTCTTGTTTTATGTACAGCTTAAGTTGTTCAACAATCCGGGGTCTCCGCTGTCGTATTTTACGCTTCATAATGCACCACACATTTTCGATGGGAGACAGGTCTGGACTGCAGGTGGGCCAGGAAAGTAACCGCACTCTTTTACTACGAAGCCATGCTGTTGTAACACATGGTTTAGCATTGTCTTGCTGAAATAAGCAGGGGCGTCCATGAGAACGTTGCTTGGATGACAACATATGTTGTTCCAAAACCTGTATGGACCATTCAGCATTAATGGTGACTTCACAGATGTGTAAGTTACCCATGCCTTGGGCACTAATACACCCCCATACCATCACAGATGCTGGCTTTTGAACTTTGCACCTATAACAATCCGGATGGTTATTTTCCTCTTTGTTCCGGAGGACACCATGTCCACAGTTTCCAAATATAATTTGAAATGTGGACTCGTCAGACCACAGAACACCTTTCCACTTTGCATCAGTCCATTTTAGACGAGCTCGGGCCCAGCGAAGCCGGTGGCGTTTCCGGCTGTTGTTGATAAATGGGCTTAGCTTTGCATAGTAGAGTTTTAACTTGCACTTACAGATGTAGCGACCAACTGTAGTTACTGACAGTGGTTTTATGAAGTGTTCCTGAGCCCATGTGGTGATTACCTTCACACACTTATGTCAGTTTTTGATACAATACCGCCTGAGAGACCAAAGGTCCGTGATATCGTCGCTTACGTGCAGTGATTTCTCCAGATTCTCTGAACCTTTTGATGATTTTACGGACTGTAGATGGTAAAATCCCTAAATTCCTTGCAATAGCTCGATGAGAAATGTCGTTCTAAAACTGTTCGACAATTTGCTTACAAAGTGGTGACCCTCACCCTATCCTTGTTTGTGAATTACTTAGCATTTCATGGAAGCTGCTTTTATACCCAATCATGGCACCCACCTGTTCCCAAATAGCCTGCACACCTGTAAGATGTTCCAAATAAGTGTTTGATGAGCATTCCTCAACTTTATCAGTATTTAATGCCACCTTTCCCAACTTCTTCGTCACGTGTTGCTGGCATCAAATTCTAAAGTTAATGATTATTTGCAACAACAAAAAAAGTTTATAAGTTTTAACATCAAATATGTTGTCTTTGTAGCATATTCAACTGAATATGGGTTGAAAAGGATTTGCAAATCATTGTATTCCGTTTATATTTACATCTAACACAATTTCCCAACTCATATGGAAACGGGGTTTGTACAAAACAGGCCTGTTAAGGTGGGTTGCACATATTATATTCCTATTTGTCACTCAGTTATTTAATATAAACACACTTCTCTGTATGTTTTGTACTACACTAGACTATATTTAGCTATGATTGAATGTTGTATGATTACATACAAGTGACTAGTGCAGTCATAAGAGTGTATATACCGTATTTTTCGAACTATAAGTCTTTTTTCACACTTATGTGTGAAATTATTAACACATTACCGTAAAATATAAAAAATTATATTTAGCTCATTCACGTAAGAGACTAGACGTATAAGATTTCATGCGATTTATGGATTAGGAGTGACAGATTGTTTGGTAAAGGCATAATATGTTCTATATGTTAAAGTTATTTGAATGACTCTTACCATAATATGTTAGGTTAACATAGCAGGCACCTTCTCAGTTGGTTATTTATGCCTCATATAACATACACTTATTCAGCCTGTTGTTCACTATTCTTTATTTATTTTAAATTGCCTTTCAAATGTCTATTCTTGGTGTTGGGTTTTAACAAATAAATTTCCCCAAAAAATACAATTTATACTCCAGTGCGACTTATATATGTTTTTTTCCTTCTTTATTATGCATTTTCGGCAGGTGCGACTTATACTCCAAAAAATGCGGTACTCAAGTCATGTTCATCTTACATGACACTGCCCTTGTTTTTTCATTATCCATCCATCCATTTTCTACCGCTTATTCCCTTTTGGAGTCGCGGGGGGCGCTGGCGCCTATCTCAGCTACAATCGGGCGTAAGGCGGGGTACACCCTGGACAAGTCGCCACCTCATCGCAGGGCCAACACAGATAGACAGACAACATTCACACTCACATTCACACACTAGGCCCAATTTAGTGTTTCCAATCAACCTATCCCCAGGTGCATGTCTTTGGAAGTGGGAGGAAGCCGGAGTACCCGGAGGGAACCCACGCATTCACGGGGAGAACATGCAAACTCCACACAGAAAGATCCCGAGCCTGGATTTGAACCCAGGACTGCAGGAACTTCGTATTGTGAGGCAGACGCACTAACCCCTCTCCCACCGTGAAGCCCTGTTTTTTCATTATATTAATTTAAATTGACTGTGTTTAGTATGCTTATTTTCATTTGTACTCAATAATTGCACTAAAATTGCAATTATCTACCCTCCAATAATGCATACTTGCCAACCTTGAGACAGCTGTTGTGTGCGCAGTTGTGCACTGCACTCTCTAAAAGCCGTGGATGTTATTGTCACATATGCATGATTGATTGATTGAAACTTTTATTAGTAGATTGCACAGTACAGTACATATTCCGTACAATTGACCACTAAATGGTAACACCCGAGTAAGTTTTTCAACTTGTTTATGTCGGGGTTCACGTTAATCAATTCATGGTACAAATATATACTATCAGCATAATACAGTCATCATACAAGTTAATCATCAGAGTATATACATTGAATTATTTACATTATTTACAATCCGGGGAGTGGGATGAGGCGCTTTGGTTGATATCAGTACTTCAGTCATCAACAGAGAAATGGACATTGAAACAGTGTAGGTCTTACTTAGTAGATATGTACAGCCAACAGAGAACATAGTGAGTTCACATAGCATAAGAACAAGTATATACATTAGAAATACATTTGATTATTTACATTAGGTTATTTACAATCCGGGAAGATGGGATGTGAATGGAGGAGGGTATTAGTAAAGGGTTGAAGTTGCCTGGAGGTGTTGTGGTCCATGTACAGTAGATGTCAGTATTGTCCTGATTAACAGTGTCACAACATTGCTGTTTACGGCAGAGGAACTGCTTTACGGTAGACGAAAACGTGACTGCTGTTGTTGTGTGTTGTTACCGCACTGGGAAGATGTTAATGAAACTGCCTAACAATAAACCCACATAAGAAACCAAGAACTCGCCCTCCATAATTCTACAGTTATAATATCATTGGACAGGCTTGCTATTTATATTGTGGGAAAGCGGATTTGAAAGCAGGCTGTCAACGCGTCACTCAGGGCCACGCCCCCTCCAGCTCCACCTGAATTTCAGGAGATTTTTGGCAGAAAATTTGTCTTGGGAGGTTTTAGGGAGAGGCGCTGAATTTCGGGAGTCTCACGGAAAATCCGGGAGGGTTGGCAAGTATGCAATAATGTGATCATTCTGAATACATAATTCCCCGAATCACTATTAAGCTTGGTGTGATGTGTATTTTAAGTTCATTGCTAACAGTGACAGTATGTAGAGTAAGATGTCGTTTATGGGTCAACCACTAACCCTACACACATGTATTTAACAGATAGACAACTGACAAATTGATTTCATTTCTATAGTTTATTCATTCATTCACATTAAGAAGGAAACTCACAGTAATATTTAGCACATTTCAATTTTAAAATAGACATTCATTAGAAACAAACTGTGAATAAAAGATAAAGTTAGCTTCGGTGCAAATACATGTAAAACAATAAATATAAGGTGCAATGAACAGATAAAAAGTGCTGTTCATTTGTAAAATAAATCTTAAACCAAATTAGCTTCAGTGCAAGGATGAATTTGGTCGAACAAAAACAATGTGAAATGAAAAAAAAAAATAAACAATGGTGTGCTTTTGTAAAACAAACGGTTATTTTGAAACATTCTGAGAATAAATATTGCAATGCAAACATTGTTGCACATGGATTGTCAAAACTATTTTCCTCATGTAAAAAGTCCAAATGAGGCAATAAAAGTGTCAAGAGTTTACCGCAACCAAAGGAGCAGCACAGCAGCAATACCGGCCATTCCAACAAAGGTCAGGAGGGAGTTGATCACAGCACACTCTGGATCAGCTTCCTGGAAGAATTCCACAAAGCCGTCCTGAGGAGACACAAAGGTCAATGGGATGAGTTGTGGAGTGGCGAGGAGCAGGGTCACATGACACCATGCTGCTGTTACTTACCCAAGAGTTGTGCTCCACCAGCCACATGCGCTGGTGTGAGAGCAGGTAGGAGGAGATCTCCTGAGCCACCATCTCCACACAGCACACTCTTCCTTTCTCCTTCAGGTGCAGACACACCACGGCTCCAAAGGCCATCAGGCTGGCGATGCGGCCCCAGTTGGTGATGCCGTCTGCAAACATACTCTGGGACACTTCGCTGATGAAGGCCATGTCGTTACCTCTTTGGTCCAATGACAGCTGCTGGATGATGCCTTCAAGAGAGATGGAAACCTTATTAATTACCATGCTCCTTTATCTTCTTGTGTTGATTACCTCAGTGTTTTTTATACATTCATTCATTCTTTATTTTGTAGCCGTCTGCCACAAATATGACACCACCTGCTCCCCACTCATCTGTGCATGCATACAGTTTGAATCCCGGAAAGTGTGCATTGAAGGACTCACGTGAGTACAATCACGACCCTAAATAACACAATATTTTGTCTTTAATACACATGATTCACACTACAAACAATCTCATGTATGATGAGGTCAGGCGGCCGGCCTTTGTTATGGCTTCAAAACCCCCCACCACAAATAGATTACACAATATAACAACTGTAGTATTGTATTGTCATATATATATTATTTTTTGTGTATTCTATTTTAGTTACTTTGAATTTACAACCCCCTGGGGCTGTTTTTGTACTGGTTTGTACGGTTTTTGTACTTATTTTTATTATTGTTTCTCGTCTGTTTGTAAATGTTGAAATTTATAAGTAAAAGTAAAAAAATTAAAACTTTCAAATGTTTTGACTTAAGCTTTGTATTTTTGTCCATAAAACAGCGGCGTTAAGTCAACATATTGGCGTTTTAATCATTAAAATCACCCCAAAATGAATGAAAAATAAATGACTGTCTCGTTTAGAAGTAAAACAATCTAACTTAATTCTAACATTATACTTTATTAATCAAATATATTTGTATATACAGGCTGGTATACAATGCATTTTATTCTGAAATTATTTTTTTTCTCCGATAAATATTCGACTAACCTGCAAAATAAGTTAAAAATACATTTAATTAATACAAGTTTGACTTGTTTTTAAATTATGGGGACAAGCGGATGGATGGATATACGGTTTTGGGAAATATGAAGCCAGAAATGAACTTACAAGTTACAAGTCCTATGTTGTCATTGTAATGTTTTAAAATCCCCCCAAAATGAATGAAAAATAAACGACTGTCTCGTTTTGAAGTAAAAACCTCTAACATAATTCTAACATTATACTTTATTAATCAAATATATCTGTATATTAAGTTAAAAGTTAAAGTACCAATGATTGTCACACACATACTAGATGTGGCGAAATTATTCAATTCATTTGACCCATCACCCTTGATCCCCCCCTGAGAGGTGAGGTGAGGAGAGCAGTGAGCAGCAGCGGTGCCGCGCCCGGGAATCATTTATGGTGATTTAACCCCCAATTCCAACCCTTAATGCTGAGTGCCAAGTAGGGAGGTAATGGGTCCCATTTTTATAGTCTTTGGTATGACTCGGCGGGGATTTGAACTCAGGACCTACACGGGCCAATATACAATACATTTTTTAATTATGGGGACAAGCGGATGGATGGATATACAGTTTTGGGAAATATGAAACATGAAACGAAGTTACAAGTCCTATGTTGTCATTGTAACGTTCTAAAATCCCCCAAAAATGAATGAAAAATAAATGACTGTCTCGTTTTGAAGTAAAAACCTGTAACATAATTCTAACGTTATACTTTATTGATCAAATATATTTGTATACACAGGCCAATATACAATGCATTTTATACTGAAATTATTTTTTCTTTGATAAACATTGGACGAACCTGCAAAATAAATAAAAAAATAATTAATTAATAAAGGTTTGACTCGTTTTAAAATTTTGGGGACAAGCGGATGGATGGATACACAGTTTTGGGAAATGCGAAGCCGGAAGTGAAGGACCGGAAGTAGTATGTCGTCATTGTAACGTTCTAAAATCCCCGAAAATGAATGAAAAATAAATGACTGTCTCGTTTTGAAGTAAAACACTCTGACATAATTCTAACATTATACTTTATTAATCAAATATATTTGTTTACACAGGCCAATGTACAATGCATTTCATAATGAAATTATTGTGGGTTTTTTTCTCCAATAAACATTGGACTAACCTGCAAAATAAATTGTATAATTTAGACTCGGTCACTTTTAAAATACATGTAATTAATAAATGTTTGACGCGTTTTAAAAAGTATGTTTTTTTTCCCTCGAAGGGGACAAGCGGATGGATGGATATAACGTTTTGGGAAATATGAAGCCGGAAGTGAAGGACCGGAAGTAGTATGTCGTCATTGTAACGTTCTAAAATCCTCCAAGTGAAGGAATAAATAAAAAGTTAAAAATAAAAAATGCATGTACTTTAGATGCAATTATTTGATGATTTGAACATTAATTGCATGCTTTGAAAAAACAAGTATAAATATTAACGTGTACTGACAGAAGTATTCGACTAGAGGGCAGAGTGAACATTTAAAAATAGCTTCCAGGCCAACCGTACAACGGACGTTAATAACAGTTGAGAGAACCTTCAAACATCGACACCAGACGTGCGTGAAACGTGCACTTACCATTGTAGACGAACCTGTGCTTGTCCACCAGGTTTGTCACCACCCTTCTTGTCAAAGTCTGCACTCTGCTTGGGATCCAGCTGGCCTCGGACAGCCCGGTGAAGTCGCTAAGGAAGCGGCTAATGAGCTGCCTGGTGTCGGCGTCCAGCTGCCTGGTGTCGGTGTCCAGTGAGCGGCCGTCGGCGTCCCCGCAGCCTCCCGGCCCGACATGCGGCCACACGGAGAGTCCCACGCAAGACGCTAAACGGCGTGAAACTCCTGGCGTGACCTTCCGTGTGATTCTGTCTGTCTGCGGCATCGTGTTGGTTAAGATAGTCTCTTCTTGGCCTAAAGAAAAAATTTAAGTTCCGTCTGCCAAGTTGATGTCTGTAATGTGGTTAGTGTGCTTGAGCGTTTATTTAAAAAGGGCGCTACTTCGACCGTTACAATGACGACATACTACATCCGGTCCGTCACTTCCGTTTCATATTTCCCAAAACGGTATATCCATTTATCCGCTTGTCCCCTTCGAGGGAAAAAAACTACTTTTTAAAACGCATCAAACTTTTTTAAATTACATGTATTTTAAAAGTGACCGACTTTAAATTATACAATTTATTTTCCATGTTAGTCTGATGTTTATTGGAGAAAAAAAAAACTATAATTTCAGTATAAAATGCATTGTATATTGGCCTGTGTGTACAAATATATTTGATTAATAAACTATAATTTTGGAATTATGTTGCAGGTTTTTACTTCAAAACGAGGCAGTCATTTATTTTTCATTCATTTTTGGGGGATTTTAGAACGTTGCAATGACGACATACTACTTCCGGACCTTCATTTCCGGCTTCATATTTCCCAAAACTGTATAGCCATCCATCCGCTTGTCCCCATAATTTTAAAACGCGTCAGACTTGTATTAATTAAATGTATTTTAAAAGTGACCGAGTCTAAATCATACAATTTATTTTGCAAGTTACTCTGTTTATTGGGGAAAAAAATAAAAACATTCAGTATAAAATGCATTGTATATTGGCCTGTGTGTACAAATATATTTGATTAATGAAGTATAATGTTAGAATTATGTTGCAGGTTTTTACTTCAAAACGAGACAGTCATTTATTTTTCATTCATTTTGGGGGGATTTTAGATCGTTACAATGACGACATACTACTTCCGGTCCTTCATTTCCGGCTTCATATTTCCCAAAACTGTATATCCATCCATCCGCTTGTCCCCATAATTTTAAAACGCAACAAACTTGTATTAATTAAATGTATTTTAAAAGTGACCGAGTCTAAATCATACAATTTATCTTGCAGGTTGGTCCAATGTTTATTGGAGAAAAAAACAATAATTTTAGTATAAAATGCATTGTACGTTGGTCTGTGTATACACATATATTAGATTAATGAAGTATAATGTTAGAATTATGTTAGAGTGTTTTACTTCAAAACGATGCAGTCATTTATTTTTCATTCATTTTGGGGGATTTTAGAACGTTGCAATGACGACATACTACTTGCGGTCCTTCATTTCCGGCTTCATATTACCCAAAACTGTATATCCATCCATCCGCTTGTCCCCATAATTTTAAAACGCGTCAAAATTGTATTAATTAAATGTATTCTAAAAGTGACCGAGTCTAAATCATACAATTTATTTTGCCAAGTTACTCTGTTTATTGGAGAGAGAAAAAATCAGTATAAAATACATTGTATATTGGCCTGTGTATACAAATATATTAGATTAATGAAGTATAATATTAGAATTATGTTAGAGTGTTTTACTTCAAAACGATGCAGTCATTTATTTTTCATTCATTTTTGGAGGATTTTAAAACGTTACAATGACGACACACTACTTCCGGTCCTTCACTCCGGCTTCATATTTCCCAAAAGTGTATATCCATCCATCCGCTTGTCCCCATAATTTTAAAATGCATCAAACTTGTTTTAATTAAATGTATTTTAAAAGTGACCGATTCTAAATCATACAATTTTTATTTTGCAGAAAAAAACAATAATTTCAGTACAAACAGCATTGGATATTGGCATGTATATACAAGAAAATTGAGTAATAAAGTATAATGTTAGAATTATGTTGGAGTGTTAGAGTGGTTTATTTCAAAACGAGACAGTTATTTATTTTTCATTCATTTTTGGGGGATTTTAGAACGTTACAATGACGAAATACTACTTCCGGTCCTTCACTTCCGGCTTCATATTTCCCAAAACTGTATATCCATCCATCCGCTTGTCCCCATAAATTTAAAATGAGTCAAACTTGTATTAATTAAATGTATTTTGCAGGTTAGGCCAATTTTTATCGGAGAGAGAAAAAAATCAATATAAAAGGCATTGCATATTGGTCTGTATTTACAAATATATTTGATTAATAAAGTATAATGTTAGAATTATGTTAGTGTTTTACTTCAAA
This sequence comes from Nerophis ophidion, assembly GCF_033978795.1. NCBI lineage: Eukaryota > Metazoa > Chordata > Actinopteri > Syngnathiformes > Syngnathidae > Nerophis > Nerophis ophidion. The sequence continues at coordinate 20,719,191 of NC_084622.1, forward strand.
AATGAGACAGTCTCATTCATTATTTCTTATTAATTTTGGGGGATATTAACTATTTAAAGGCCGTAATGTGTGGTCACGCCGCTGTTTTTATGGACAAAAATACAAAGCTTAAGTCAAAACACACAAACACGAATATAGTACACTTTTATTTGGTTAGTATTTTATAGACACCATTCCAATTGGTGGAGACAAATTATCTATCCGTTCCGGAACGAGACTCTTTGCAGAAAAATGGTAAAAGGTGATTCAGTAAGATGTCTTTGAATTGGGAAGTAGTGCCATTTAGTGGACATATACAACAAAATGAGGGTAAAGTAGAGTACAATTGTACATGTTACAGTGGGATTTCACCATGGCGTTATCCATCCATCCATTTTCTACCGCTTGTACCTTTTGGGATCGATGGGGGTGCTGGAGCCTATCTCAGCTGCATTCGGGCGGAAGGCGGGGCACACCCTGGACAAGTCACCACCTCTTTGCAGGGCCACCACAGATAAACACACAACATTCGCACTCACATTCGCACACTAGGGACCATTTAGTGTTGCCAATCAAGAATGTTTTAATGTAGACACAAAGAATCATCCTGCTGCTGTGATTTTATGCATCAAGTGTTCATTCAAGGCTAAGGTAAAATATCGAGATATATATCGTGTATCGTGACATGGCCTAAAAATAGAGATATTAATAAAAGGCCATATCGCCCAGCCCTACTTCCTTAGAGGCCTACTGAAATGAGATGTTCTTATTCAAACGGGGATAGCAGGTCCATTCTATGTGTCATACTTGATCATTTCGCGATATTGCCATATTTTTGCTGAAAGGATTTAGTAGAGAACATCGACGATAAACTTTGCAACTTTTGGTCGCCAATAAAAAAGCCTTGCCTGTACCGGAAGTAGCAGACGATGTGCGCGTGACGTCACGGGTTGTGGAGCTCCTCACATCTGAACATTGTTTACAATCATGGCCACCAGCAGCGAGAGCGATTCGGACCGAGAAAGCAACGATTTCCCCATTAATTTGAGCAAGGATGAAAGATTTGTGGATGAGGAAAGTGACAGTGAAGGACTAGAAAAAAAAAAGAAAAAAAGACGGCAGTGGGAGCAATTCAGATGTTATTAGACACATTTACTAGGATAATTCTGGAAAATCCCTTATCTGCTTATTGTGTTACGAGTGTTTTAGTGAGATTATGTAGTCGTACCTGAAAGTCGGAGGGGTGTGGCCACGGGTGTGGTGACTGCCAGTGTCTCAGAGGGAAGCCACGTTTCTCGACGAGGCAAGGCAGCCGGGCTGAGATTTTTATTTTTTTCCCTCCACGGAGTAAGCATCCGACGGTCGGTGGCGGCCAGTGGGAGGATGCAAGAGAGTCCACAGCTGCAGGAGGAACGACGCAAACGCTCCGCTCATGTCTACAGTAAGAGCCGAATGTAAACAAGGAAACACCGGCTGTGTTTGTGTTGCTAAAGGCGGCCGCAATTCACCGCTTCCCACCTACATCTTTTTTTTTTGACGTCTCCATTATTAATTGAACAAATTGCAAAAGATTCATCAACACAGGTGACCAGAATACTGTGTAATTAGGTGACCAGAATACTGTGTAATTATGCGATTAAAGCAGACAACTTATTGCTTGGATCGGGCTGGAAAAAAATGTCCGCTACAACCGGTGACGTCACGCGCAAGCGTCATCATACCGCGACATTTTCAACAGGATACTTTGTGGGAAATTTAAAATTGCAATTTAGAGTTATTTGGACACTAGGGGAACATATTCTAAGTAACAAAGACTTAATTTAGAGTTATTTGGACACTAGGGGAACATATTCTAAGTAACAAAGATTTAATTTAGAGTTATTTGAACACTAGGGGAACACATTCTAAGTAACAAAGACTTAAATTAGAGTTATTTGGAAGGAGAACATATTCTAAGTAAGAAATACTTTTGAGTTATTTGGACACTTTCGGAACATATTCTAAGTAATAAAGACTTATTTTAGAGTTATTTGGTTAGGGTCAGGGTTAGAGGGTTAGGGTTATAATAAGGCCATGCCGAATACGGCATTAATAAGTACTTAATAATGACTACTTAAGATCCACTATGTTACTAATTTGCATGTTAACAAGCAACTAATTAATGCTGAATATGTTCCCTGTACTGAAGTGTTAACTTGTTTTTTTTTACTGGTGCACAAAATGAACCGTGCATGAACATCACTTTGTTCAAACCACAAAACCAACACAGTGAATAAACTCACAACAAATTACACACCTGCAAATCAGTCAGCTGATCCGTAAAACGCAGATAGGGAGAAGTTTTTATTTGCACATTGAGTTGGGTGTGTTAGGACCTCCGCCGAACCCCTGAGGCCGACTCACCGAACCCCTAGGGTTCGATCGAACCCAGGTTAAGAACCACTGCCTTAGAGGCATCCATGCATCTCGCTCATCCATGCAGGCTCGATACTTGCTGAAAGCTGGTGGGCGGCCGAGGGTGGAGTCGACTCTCTTGGTTGCTCTTGGCTGCTCCTGTCTCTGGCCATGCTCCCCCACCCCAGCAGACAATGGCGTGGAACACCGCAGAGGCCACCACAGTGTATATGTTTTTTTGTTGTTTTACTTTTGTGGCTGTGTGTAGGCGTGGCTGGTTGCATCAGCTCCGCTCTTTTAATGTCTTTAATGTCCTTTGTTATTTGATGTTTCCCTCTTACACATGTGTTTTTGTGTGCTGTGGCTAAGACGTTTTTTATTTATTTATTTTTTTTCTTCCTTTGCCTTAGTCTGGACCCCAACTCCAGGGGCCCACGCATAGACTGAATTTTTTTCTCCCCCCGCCCCCACACACACACTTTCCTCCCTGTTTCTCACCGGAAGTTGGTAGACCCCTCAGCGATCCTGTTCTGTCTCCCTGTAATGTTTGTCTGATCTTGAATGGGATTGTGCTGAAAATGTTAATTTCCCCTCTGGGATTATTAAACTGTAACCTATTTTTATGGTTTTGCTTCTTTGTGATGTTAAGTTCCTGTTATCCAATATATGCCTTGAGCTCTTATTTTGAATGCGCAAAGGGCGGAAGTGGTGTCGTGTTGGAGTGGAGCTGAGGTTTTGTAAAGAAAGAAAATAAAGTGGTCCTGGCTTGTGTTTGTTATTCTATCGTTTTATACAGTGTTTGTTATTTTATAATTGTATACAGTATAAAGACTTGGTCTTCACTTGTTTAAAAAAAATCTTTTATTTTTTTACTTTGCTTCTTATAACTTTCAGAAAGACAATTTTAGAGAACAAATACAACCTTAAAAATGATTTTAGGATTTTTAAACACATATACCTTTTTATCTTTTAAATCCCTTCCTCTTCTTTCCTTACAATTTAAATCAATTGTCACGTAATTCTTTTTTTTTTATTGTAAAGAATTATAAATACATTTTAATTTAATTCTTCATTTTAGCTTCTGGGCTTCACGGTGGCAGAGGTGTTAGTGCGTCTGCCTCACAATACGAAGGTCCTGCAGTCCTGGGTTCAAATCCAGGCTCGGGATCTTTCTGTGTGGAGTTTGCATGTTCTCCCCGTGAATGCGTGGGTTCCCTCCGGGTACTCCGGCTTCCTCCCACTTCCAAAGACATGCACCTGGGGATAGGTTGATTGGCAACACTAAATTGGCCCTAGTGTGTGAATGTGAGTGTGAATGTTGTCTGTCTATCTGTGTTGGCCCTGCGATGAGGTGGCGACTTGTCCAGGATGTCCCCCGCCTTCCGCCCGATTGTAGCTGAGATAGGCACCAGCGCCCCCCGCGACCCCGAAAGGGAATAAGCGGTAGAAAATGGATGGATGGATTTTAGCTTCTGTTTTTTTCCAACGAAGAATATTTGTGAAATATTTTTTCAAACTTATGATTAAAATTCCCAAAAATTATTCTGGCAAATCTAGAAAATCTGTAGAATCAAATTTAAATCTTATTTCAAAGTCTTTTGAATTTCTTTTAAATGTTTTGTTCTGGAAAATCTAGAAGAAATAATGGTGTGTCTTTGTTAGAAATATAGCTCGGTCCAATTTGTTATATATTATAACAAAGTGCAGATTGGATTTTAACCTAATTAAAACATGTCATCAAAATTCTAAAATTAATCATAATCAGGAAAAATTATGTTCCATAAATTATTTTCCTAATTTTAAAAAAATATTTGAATTAGCTAGTTTTTTTCTTCATTTTTTTCGGTTGAATTTTGAATTTGAAAGAGTCGAAATTGAAGATAAATCCATCCATCCATCCATTTTCCTACCGCTTATTCCCTTTTGGGGTAGCAGGGGGCGCTGGCGCCTATCTCAGTCGGGCGGAAGGCGGTGCACACCCTGGACAAGTCGTCACCTCATCGCAGGGCCAACACAGATAGACGGACAACATTCACACCCACATTCACACACTAGAGCCAACTATGTTTCAAAATATAATTTTCATTTTTTTCGTGTTTTCTTCTTTTTTAAATCGTTGAATTAAGTGTTTTTCCATAATTTATTCTCTACAAAAAACCTTCCGTAAAAGGAAAAAAAATGTACGATCGACAGACATACCCTGTGGTGTATTAATGTGCATGCTGACTCAGCGTTGTTTGTCCTGACTGACTTGCTGTAGTTGATTTGTGTCTACTTAGCATGCTCACAAAGTGCTGTACATTGAGTGTTGATGATCCCTCTCTAGAGTGTATGCTACTGCTACTCCCAAGTCATATATAAAAGTTACTAAACGTGTGTGCTACCTCGTTATTTGAATACATAAAGAGGGTCCCATTGTTGTTGAGTTCAGTGGGAGCAGTGACTTATGGACTTCTTCGCAATTTGGTTCAGCCTGATTTGCCCAAAAACAAAACATTTGACTAGATTGTGGACACTGAAAGACTATTATGAGCCAAAGCCGTTGGTTATTGCCGAACGCTTCAGGTACCGCAAGTGTGTTCAGAAAAGCAACCAGACGGTTACGGAATATGCCGCGGAGCTGCGTCAACTAGCTGCAAAGTGTGATTTTGGTGACAGACTGGATGAGGCTCTGCGTGATGACTTTGTCAGCGGGGTCAGTTCTGAGGCATGTCAACGCAAGTTGCTCTCGGAGGACAGACTGACTTTTGCAAGAGCTGTGGAGCTGGCTGTCAACATGGAGACGGCCCACCGCGACGCACAGCAATTGAGAAAGAGTGATGACGTCACCTCAGCTGTTCACAAGGTAAAGGAGAGGCAAAGACGGCGCTCGCCTTCAAAACAACGCTGAGTCAGCATGCACATTAATACACCACGTACCCTTTTATATATATATATATATATATATATATATATATTAATTAATTATCTTTTTTTTATTTATTAAAGGTAAATTGACTTAATTGGCTATTTCTGGCAATTTATTTAAGTGTGTATCAAACTGGTAGCCCTTCGCATTAATCAGTACCCAAGAAGTAGCTCTTGCTTTCAAAAAGGTTGGTGACCCCTGCCGTGGAGGAACCAACTGTCTATAAGCTGTGTTTTCAGTAGTGCCGATTTTGGTGCCGGACCAATCTGCACGCTGTTGATTCTTTCCCCGCCATGCCTGTGGATACCAAACGAGTGCGCGGCCCAAATGTCTCCCAAAGCCCGTCTTTGTTTGCCAGCAAGCCGGCGGCCGTCTCCTCACTCGGGCCCCGAGCCGATGGCCGCCAGCGGCACCAAGTGGACGTCCGGCCGGTGTTCGTCAGATGCGGGCTGGTGAGTCAGGCGAAGGGCTCCGCGTACATGGAGTCGGGAGACAGCAAGTTGATGTGCTGCGTTTACGGACCCAGAGAGACGGAGCGGAAAGACGAGACCGACATGAAATGTGGAAGGTAAAATAGTACATGTGGAAATATTTCATGGATTCAGAACTATTTCTGTGATCAAACAGCAACAATAGAGAGCTGGTGAAAATAAGGTTAAATACTTGGCGAGAACATTTTGAAACACTACTGACACAACATCGTGTCTTTAAATATACCACATGTACGTATATTAAAGGCCTACTGAAAGCCACTACTAGCGACCACGCAGTCTGATAGTTTATGTATCAATGATGAAATATTAACGTTGCAACACATGCCAATACGGCCTTTTTAGTTTACTAGATTGCAATTTTAAATATCACGTGAAGTATCACATTGAGAACGTAACGTGACGTCACGGATTGTAGCGGGCATTTTGTTCCAGCCCCGATCCCAGCTATAAATTGTCTGCTTTAATCCCATAATTACACAGTATTCTGGACATCTGTGTTGCTGAATCTTTTGCAATTTGTTTAATTAATAATAGAGACGTCAAAGAAGAAAGATGTAGGTGGGAAGCGGTGTATTGCGGCCGCCTTTAGCCACACAAACACAGCTTGTTTACATTCCCGAAAGTTGACAGTGAAGCTTTATCATGGAACAGAGTGGTCAAGCCAACATGGTTCCCTACCACATGTCAACCGGCAGGGTTTCGGTGAGAAAATGGTGGTAATATGTCGGCTCTTACCGTAGACATGAGCAGAGAGCTTGCATTGTTCCTCGTGCACCTGTCAAAGAGGCAGCTGCGGACTCTCTTGCCTCCTCCGACCAGCCGCCCCCAAACGTGGGATGCTACCACCGTGGAGGAAGGGGGAAAAAAAATTCTCAGCCAGGCCCCAACGGCTGCCTTCGCTTCGCCTCGTCGAGAAACGTGGCTTCCCTCAGAGATACTGGCGGTCACCACACCCGTGGCCACACCCCTCCGACTTTCACTAAAACGCTAAAACACTAGTAACACAATAATCAAATAAGGGATTTTCTAAAATTATCCTGGTAAATGTGTCTAATAACATCTGAATCCCTCTGCTGCCTATTTTTATTTTTTTCCCCCCCTAGTCCTTCACTTTCCTCATCCACGAATCTTTCATCCTCGCTCAAATTAATGGGGAAATCGCTGCTGGTAGCCATGATTGTAAACAATGTGATGAGCTCCACAACCCGTGACGTCACGCGCACATCGGCTGCTACTTCCGGTACCAAAAGTTGCGAACTTTATCGTCAATGTTCTCTACTAAATCCTTTCAGCAAAAATATGGCAATATCGCGAAATGATCAAGTATGACACATAGAATGGACCTGCTATCCCCGTTTAAACAAGAACATCTCATTTCAGTAGGCCTTTAAATATACAACATGCACGTTTATGTCAGCATACACAAGATTGTGTCTTTAAATATACAACATTCTGTCTTTAAATATACAACATGTACGTATATGTCAGCATACACAAAGTTGTGTCTTTAAATATACAACGTTGTCCATCCACCCATCTGTTTTCTTCCGCTTATCCGAGGTCGGGTCGCGGGGGCAGCAGCCTAAGCAGAGAAACCAAGACGTCCTTCTCCCCAGCCACTTCGTCCAGCTCCTCCCGGCGTATCCCGAGGCGTTCCTAGGCCAGTCGGGAGACATAGTCTACCCAACGTGTCCTGGGTCTCCCCCGTGGCCTCCTACCGGTCGGACGTGCCCCAAACACCTCCCCAGGGAGGCGTTCGGGTGGCATCCTGACCAGATGCCCGAACCACCTCATCTGGCTCCTCTCAATGTGGAGGAGCAGCTGCTTTACTTTGAGCTTCTCACCCTATCTCTAAGGGAGAGCCCCGCCACCCGGCGGAGGAAACTCATTCGGCCGCTTGTACCCGTGATCTTGTCCTTTCGGTCATGACCTAAAGCTCATGACCATAGGTGAGGATGGGAACGTAGATCGACCGGTAAATTGAGAGCTTTGCCTTCCGGCTCAGCTCCTTCTTCACCCCAACGGATCGATACAGCGTCCGCATTACTGAGTACGCCGCACCAATCTGCCTGTCGACCTCACGATCCACTCTTCCCTCACTCGTGAACAAGACTCTGAGGTACTTGAACTCCTCCACTTGGGGCAAGATCTCCTCCCCAACCTGGAGATGGCACTCCACCCTTTTCCGGGCGAGAACCATGGACTCGGACTTGGAGGTGCTGATTCTCGTCCCAGTCGCTTCACACTCTGCTGCAAACCGATCCAGTGAGAGCTGAAGATCCCGGCCAGATGAAGCCATCAGGACCACATCATCTGCAAAAAGCAGAGACCTAATCCTGCAGCCACCAAACCAGATCCCCTCAACGCATTGACTGCGCCTAGAAATGTTGTCCATAAAAGGGCTACTATTCTCTGAGCTGCCACTTTATCTTAGGAGCTATGTTGTCCGGGAGCTTTGGTGCCCCCTGGTAGGGTGACCCAAGACAAACAGGTCCAAGGTGAGGGATGAGACAAAGAGCAGCTCGAAGACCTCTATGAAGAATAACAATGAAGGACCCAGATTTCCCTCGCCCGGACGTGGGTCACCGGGGCCCCCCTCTGGAGCCAGGCCCGGAGGTGGTGGACAATGGCGAGCTCTGATTACTGCTTTGCACACTCTTGGCATTCTTTTGGTGAGCTTCAGAGGTGGTCACCTGAAATAGTTTTCACTTCACTGGTGTGCTTGAAAAAACGTACTATTTTACAGTCTACAATTTGATTGTTAATGGGGACGGCGTGGCGCAGTTGGCAGAGTGGCCGTGCCCGCAACCTGAGGGTTCCTGGTTCGATCCCCACCTTCTACCAACTTTATGTCCGTTGTGTCATTGAGCAAGACACGTCACCCTTGCTCCTGATGGGTCGTGGTTCAGGCCTTGCATGGCAGCTCCCACCATCAGTGTGTGAATGGGTGAATGTGGAAATAGTGTTAAAGCGCTTTGAGTACCTTGAAGGTAGAAAAGCGCTATACAAGTATAATCCATTTACCATTTATAATTTGTTTTAAAATCCTCAGTCAAGCAGATATTTAAATAAAGTATTTATCTTTATTTTAACAAAAAATATTTTTGGAATACATGACAATAGCACGGTGACACAGGGTTTATTGCGTCTGCCTCACAATACGAAGGTCCTGAGTAGTCCTGGGTTCAATCCCGGGCTCTGGATCTTTCTGTGTGGAGTTTGCATGTTCTCCCCGTGAATGCGTGGGTTCACTCCGGGTACCCCGGCTTCCTCCCACCTCCAAAGACATGCACCTGGGGATAGGGCCCTCCCACCTCCAAAGACATGCACCTGGGGATAGGTTGATTGGCAACACTAAATTGGCCCTAGTGTGTGAATGTGAGTGTGAATGTTGTCTGTCTATCTGTGTTGGCTCTGCGATGAGGTAGCGATTTGTCCAGGGTGTACCCCGCCCTCCGCCCGATTGTAGCTGAGATAGGCTCCAGCGACCCCAAAGGGAATAAGCGGTAGAAAATGGATGGATGGATGGATGTTTTTAGTGGTAAAATTGCAATTTTTTTGTTTGTTTTTTACAGTAAAATATTGTTGTTTAAATGTTTTTTTGTTTGTTTTTAATGTTTTAGTGTCTTACTGTATATGGAAAAAAAACAGTACCTAGGTTAATTTTCCGGTAAAAAAAACAACTGTCGGCTGAATTTAACCCTAAAATGTATTATCCATTTTACAGTCTACAATTTGATTATTTGTTTTGAAATCATCAGTCAAGCAGATTTTACAGTACAGTATTTATCTTTATTTTAACACAAAATATTTTTGGAATACATGATAATATAATATTTTGATAATATTGTATTTTAAATGAAAAACAATTGCATGCAGTACATGATTTTTAATGTCAAAAGGGAAAAAAACTAATATATTTAGTAACAAAAGATTAAGCATTTTATTAACACCTATTTTTTCCAGGCTTTCGCAGGCCACATAAAATAATGTGGTGGGCCAGATTTGGCCCCGGGGCCTTGAGTTTTACACTTGTGCTGTAGGTCAATTGCAACGCAGAAATAAGGGAGCCTTTAAAGGCCTACTGAAATGAGATTTTCTTATTCAAACGGGAATAGCAGGTCCATTCTATATTGCATGCTTGATCATTCCGCGATATTGCCATATTTTTGCTGAAAGGAATTAGTAGAGAACATCGACGATAAAGTTGGCAACTTTTGGTCACTAATAAAAAAGCCTTGACTGTAACGGAAGTAGCAGATGATGTGCGCTTGACGTTACGGGTTGTGGCGCTCCTCACATCTGAACATTGTTTACAATCATAGCCACCAGCAGCTAGAGCGATTCGGACCAAGTAAGCAACAATTCCCCCATTAAATTGAGCGAGGATGAAAGATTTGTGGATGAGGATAGTGAGAGTGAAGGACTAGAAGAAAAAAAAGAGAAAAAAAGGCGAGGGCACTGAGAGCGATTCAGATGTTATTAGACACATTTACTAGGATAATTCTGAAAAATCCCTTATCTGCTTATTGTGTTACTAGTGTTTTAGTGAGATTATATGGTACTTGAAAGTCGGAGGGGTGTGGCCACAGGTGTGGTGACCACCAGTGTCTTCGGTGGGAGGAGGTAATAGTCCACAGCAGCTGCAGGAGGACGCAAGCTCCGCTCATAACTACGGTAAAAGCTGACTTATTACCACAATTTTCTCACCGGAACCTGCCAGTTGACATGTGGTCGGGAACCATGTTCGCTTGACCGCTCTTTTCCATAGTAAAGCTTCACCTTCGGGAATTTTAAACAAGGAAACACCGGCTGCGTTTGTGTTGCTAAAGGCGGCCGCAATACACGGCTTCCCACCTCTATCTTTCTACTTTGACTTCTCCATTATTAATTGAATAAATTGCAAAAGATTCAGCAACACAGATGTCCAGAATACTGTGTAATTATGCGATTAAAGCAGACCACCTATAGCTTGTATCGGGCTGGAAAAAAATGGCTGCTACAACCGGTGACGTCAAACGCACGCGTCATCATACCGCAACGTTTTCAACAGGATACTTTGTGGGAAATTTAAAATTGCAATTTAGTAAACTAAAAAGGCCGTATTGGCATGTGTTGCAATGTTAATATTTCATCATTGATATATAAACTATCAGACTGCGTGGTCGATAGTAGTGGGTTTCAGTAGGCCTTTAAATAAAATATCTTGCCAGTATATAGATATAAAAACATGTAATCTTCTAACGGTTTCCTTCTTAAATAAATTTAATTTAAAATTCAAACACTGTTAATACTTTGTGCAAATGGCGACGCTTTAATTAAAGTGTATTTGTGCACGCAGGTTGACAACTGACATGCGTTTTGCTCCATTCTCCTGCCCGGAAAGAGGCTCTTGGATTCAAGGGAGTCAGGACAAGGACTTCTCTCTGATGCTGCAGGAGAGTCTGCAGCCCGCCCTGTGCCTCCACAAATACCCTCGCTCTCAAATCGAGGTCAACGTGATGGTGCTGGAAAACAGCGGTTCAGTCCTCGCACACGCCGTCACCTGCGCTTCCCTCGCCCTCGCAGACGCGGGCATCGAAATGTACGATCTGGTTCTGGGCTGCGCCCTCTGCCAGGACGGCGCCTCTTTCGTGGTGGACCCGACGTACGCGGAGGAAAACGGCTTGAGCTCAGTCGGCAGTGACAATCGGGGAAGGCTGACAACGGCGTTCCTGCCCAGTTTGAACCAGGTTTCCGGGCTCCTGTCGGATGGAGAAATGACGGAAGAGACTCTGTCAGCCGGGGTGCGTACATGCATCGAGGGCTGCTATAAGATCTATCCTGTCATCCAACAAGCTTTGGCTAAGGCAGTGCGGAAGGCAGCACCTCCACCGTCAGAGAGCTGATCCGCTTATCCAATTTGTGCCTTTTTGTCAGTTTATCTACCGTAGTAGTAATTAAGGATGTCTGATTCCAATACTGATCATCCAAAAGTGAGAACAGCTGATACTAATCACATGTATTGACTGTTTATTTTTCAGTTTTCCATTACAGTATACTTTTAGACCAGGCCTGGGCAATTATTTTGACTCGGGGGGGCCAACTTTAGAGTGAAAAAATGTGTGTGGGGGCCGGTATATCTATTTTTAGGAGCACTAATACAAAACCTCACAATAGTGTCTGAATGCCAAAAACCTTATGACAGACCGCCTTAAAAATGGAATGGGAGTGTGACTGACTTCTCAAGCCGTCGTGCGGGTTCCAAGGACCGCCAAGGAAGGATGTTTAGACTTCTTTATTTTTCAATAAAGGCTGCTTTTCAGCTGCTCCGTCAGCCGCTTGCCTTTCTGCTTCGGGCGCCATCGCCTCTCTCGCGCTCTTAGTCTCTCTCTCTCTCAGCGTCAGCTTCCCTCTGGCTCCTTCTCATCTCTCCGCCTCTCTCCCTGACGTTCACGCCTGTCGCCCTTTTATACAGAGGATTACTCAGCTGACCCCAGGTGTGCGATCCACGCACCTGATCTTGATTGTGGCGTCGCTCCCGGCGCGCCCGGCCTCACTGCTCGCTCGCTTTCCACACCTCCTCGCCGCCATCTTGGGCCGGGCTTCGGCGTGCCCTGCCTCGCTGTTGGACTGCCGGCCACGCCTCCTCGCCGCCATCTTGGGCTGGGTTACAGTGTGCCCTGCCTCGCTGTCATTCTCCACAGGGAGTTTTTTTTTTTTTTTTCTTCTGAATGAGACACCCAGAATGTACATGAAAATAAAGAATGTGGGATTTACAATATTAACTATGAATGATAAAACACAGAATATTGACAATATGTGAACCTCACACCCCCTCTCGATTGACATGTTTTACAATCAAGCAAAAATGCAACAAACAGCGAAATATGAACGTGAAAAAAAAACCAACTACAATCTATTACTAAACTTTATAACTTTGTTGTAAAAATCTCCTTCCGCCTCTGTCACTGACACCCGCATTTCAGGCTGACACTCTGTGGAAACGCTCCCCACCCAAACTGCTTGGTGCCTCGTCTCAGCTGCTGTGACTTAGATCACCATGGTAACTAATTACATGACCATAGTAACTAGTATATCATGCAAAAGTACAGATTCCATGCATTGAAATACTTTGTATAGTACAAGCTACAAGACTTACGGTCATTTGAAAAGATGACTGCACATCATAATGGCAGCTACAGTTTCCATCTTAAAATATCTAATAAAAATTATTTGGGATTGTCCGGCGGGCCAAATTGAGAAGCTTAACGGGTCTCATGTGGCCCCCGGGCCTTAATTTGCCCAGGTCTGAGCTAGACGAAACATGTCATCAGACTTCTGTTACTGGGTTTTCTTTCTACAGTGCAGCCTGTTGAAGTCCACCAACTCATCAAATCCTAGTCCACTGTGGTATTATTACCTAAGAGTGCTTGCTTAAGTCAAATTTTGATGACTTAAAGTTTTGGTTCAGCTGATGTTTTGAGGGAAAAAATGTTTTGGTTGGCCGAGTCAGCTGGTAGAGTCGAAATGACCAAACTGGTGTGAATAGCTGCTGCATTGTTGGGTCTTCCTTTCAATGCACTGCTGCAGTTCTCTTCCCTCGGGTGAAACACCTGCAAGTGTCATTCCTTTCTCTCCACCTTGTTGTAACCAGTGTGAGGCTGATGCAATGTTACCTAAGGAATCAACTGACTGAAATGAGAGCTGCAGACAAACGTCTGTTTTTTTGTTTTCGGTTATTACCGGCGTCTGAACATTTTGAAAACCTGTCTGGCCTGTACCTCATAATACTCTGTTTATCTGGAGCTCATTTTATGTATTTTTTTATAGGTTTGATCGTTAGCATTTAGGGAAAGTGTTATTGGCCTAGATTGCTGCTCTGTATGTTATCTGAGGAATCCTGGCTGGTGTCGTCATACACCAGTTTCAAAATTGCCTATTGTAAAGTTCCAAACCATAAATATTACGCATTTGCACAATAAACCTCTGACTGGAAGTTATTTTGTGTTCATTGACTAATGTGTTGGTAGTACTTATTAAGGGCCATTCCACCAAATGGGTGCCTTTTCAACTCAATACCTATTGTGTAATGAACCACTATCCTATTGCGGATCTGAGTAACAGGACAGGGGTTTTAGAATACAAACCCCGTTTCTATATGAGTTGGGAAATTGTGTTAGATGTAAATATAAACGGAATACAATTATTTCTTCTAGATTTTCTAGAACAAATTTTTTTAAAGAAATTCAAAGACTTTGACATCAGATTTAAATTTGATTCTATAGATTTTCTAGATTTGCCAGAATATTTTTTTTTGAATTTTAATCATGTTTGACAAAATATTTCACAAATATTCTTTGTCGAAAAAACAGAAGCTAAAATGAAGAATTAAAATGTATTTATTATTATTTCCAATAATAATAAAAAAATTGAACATTGATTTAAATTGTCAGGAAAGAAGAGAAAGGAATTTAAAAGGTAAAAAGTTGTATGGGTTTAAAAATCCTAAAATATATTTAAGGTTGTATTTTTTTCTCTAAAATTGTCTTTCTGAAAGTTATAAGAAGCAAAGTAAAAAAATAAATGATTTTATTTAAACACGTGAAGACCAAGTCTTCAAAATATTTTCTTGGATTTTCAAATTCTATTTGAGTTTTGTCTCTCTTAGAATTAAAAATGTCGAGCAGAGTGAGACCAGCTTGCTAGTAAATAAATACAATTTAAAAAATAGAGGCAGCTCACTGGTAAGTGCTGCTATTTGAGCTATTTTTAGAACAGGCCAGCGGGCGACTCATCTGGTCCTTACGGGCTACCTGGTACCCGCGGTACCACGTTGGTGACCCCTGTGTTAGATCCACTATGGACTAGACTCTCACTATAATGTAATATCCACTATGGACTGGACTTTCAAAATATTATGTCAGACTCACTCGACTTCCATTGCATCCGGTCTGCCCTGGGGGTCCTTGCGGTCCTCTCCAAGCTTTCTCATAGTCATTGTCATTGACATCCCACTGGGTTGTGGGTTTTTCCTTGCCCTTTTGTGGGCGCGGAACCGCGGATGTCATTGTGCAGCCCTTTGAGACACTGGTGATTTAGGGCTATATATATAAATTGATTGATTGATTGATGTAAAGCAGGGGTGTCCAAACTTTTTCCACAGAGGGCCTCACACGAAAAAATTTAAGAATGCGGGGGCCATTTTGGTATTTTTAATTTTCAAACCATAACAAAATATATGGATTTTTTTTTTAATCCTTAGGGCTCCTGGAGCATAGAGGGCCTCAGTCACTAAAATGTTAAAAATAAGTCGAATTATTATTATTATTTTTTTTAATGCTTACAGTAAATCTCTATATCAACTTGAGGTTGATATAAAGTAAAACAAACAAGGTTTTATGCCTTTTCTGTCAAAGACAACTTTGTTTTTATAGTAAAACTGAAATATGCAGTATTTAGATGGATAGATAGATAGATAGATAGATAGATAGATGGATAGTACTTTATTGATTCCTTCAGGAGAGTTCCTTTATTTAGCAATTAAAGCCCTCAAATATCAATAATGCAGGACACCATTGATTTTAATTATTTTATATTTTTGAGTAATGACAGTGAAAAGTTAAATAAAATCCTACTAAATATATTTGAGATCCGAAAGGTTCCCCACTCATAAAGGGATACATTATTTTTTTTTTACTATTAACACTTAAATTTCAAGATCAACTTCCGATATATCTGTCGATTTTTAAGTTTGAACTATTATTTCGTTTGTTTTATGCTCTTTTGTCAAAACTTTGATGATTTAAATGGCAACCACACAACATATGCAATATTTTTTCCACATAAAACATTTTAAAGTGATGATTTTTTAAGTAATCCCTCCAGGAAATAAGCGGTAGGAAATGGATGGATGGATGGATGGAATTCATTATAACAAAGATTTTTTTTTGTCCTTTTTTTTTTTTTGAGCAATGGAAAAAAATGAAAATAAAGACATAATCAATCAATCAATCAATCAATGTTTATTTATATAGCCCTAAATCACAAATGTCTCAAAGGACTGTACAAACCACTACGACTACGATATACTCGGAAGAACCCACATAAGGGCAAGGAAAACTCACACCCAGTCGGGCGGCAGTGACAATGATGACTATGAGAAACCTTGGAGAGGACCTCAAATGCCTGCATGGTAGCTTTGTGTCAACATTGCCACTTTTTCTCATTAGATTTCACCTCATTCCACTTTTTTTAAATGTTTTTTTTAAATTTTGCAATACTATCAATTTGGCAATTCTTGCAGAATGTTTGGCGGGCCGGTAAACGATTAGCTGCGGGCCGCCCTTTGGACACCCCTGATGTAAAGGAAAAGAGGTACGATTAAATAAGATCTGCTTCTTCCTACTCCTTTTCTTTTAATAGAGAAACTGGAAATAGCGATTGATTGATTGAAACTTTTTTAGTAGATTGTACAGTACATATTCCATACAATGTGTGATGATGTATCCTGTTGTATGCATGCATCTTCCAAATAAACTCAGACTCCACTCAACTCAAATACGACATTGCATACATGGTAATAGCATATTGAAAGTAAGTAAGCAGATGACATGAGAGGAAGGCAACATTCTTCCATGCAGACATGACAAAAGCGCCTTTAGTTGCATCAGCCAGCAGTCAATGAAGTGGCGGGTTCGGCTATAACTGACAGGCAGCTTGTCCAATGGGAACGCAGCGTTGAAGAAAAACTAGTGTGTGTGGACCAATCAGCGCTTAACAGTGGGCGTGTCCGTGGTTACTCCGCCCCCTTCTAGTCGAGGAGCGTGGAGAGTCAGCAGTGTGTTTGAATCCTAAACCGACTCATTCTGCGGCATTTGTGGCTAACGTGAGTATAAACATTCGTAGAAATCAACACAATGTACTGTTAGTATTCTGGAAGTCCGCACATTTGGAGTTGAAAGTCCATTTGTGCTGAACGTAGTCGGCTAGCCGGTGTCCTAGCTAACACTTCGCTAGCTAACGTCAGTTTGCTGTGAGCTGCAGAAACATAGTGAGCTACACTTGTTAAAAAACACTGTTATTATTAAGTTGAGTCCGAAAATGAGTACTAAGTTCGTATTTAAGATGCAAAAAAAAAAACAGTAGGAAGAAAGAGTGTTATTTGGTGTTCAAAATTCAAAATAGTCAAATTGCGATCGATTGAATGCCCTGTTTATAGAGATGTCCGATAATGGCTTTTATGCCGATATTGTCCAACTCTTAATTACCGATTCCGATACCAACCGATACTGATATATACAGTCGTGGAATTAATACATTAGTATGCCTAATTTACTTGTGGATGCATTAAACAATGAAACAAGATTTTCCAAAATAAATCAACTCAAGTTGTGGAAAAAAATGCCATTATTGCACTGCCATATTTATTATTGAAGTCATCCATCCATCCATTATCTACCGCTTATTCCCTTTTGGGGTCGCGGAGGGTGCTGGCGCCTATCTCAGCTACAATCGGGCGGAAGGCGGAGTACACACTGGACAAGTCGCCACCTCATTGCAGGGCCAACACAGATAGACAGACAACATTCACACTCACATTCACAAAGTACATATTTTTTTTGTAACATGCCTCAAAACAGCAGCTTGGAATTTGGGACATGCTCTCCCTGAGAGAGTATGAGAAGGTTGAGATGGGCGGGGTTGAGTTGGTGGGGGGCTCGACGTGGTTGTATATTGTAGCATCCCGGAAGAGTTAGTGCTGCAAGGGGTTCTGGGTATTTGTTCTGTTGTGTTACTAGGAGTGTAACGGTACACAAAAATTTCGTTTCGGTACGTACCTCGGTTCAGAGGTCACGGTTCGGTTCATTTTCAGTACAGTAAGAAAACAACAAAATATAAATTTTTTGATTATTTATTTAACAAATTTGATAAATCTTCCACCAAAAATATTTTTCTTAGTGGAATATTCGATGTGAAGTAATCGGAAACTTGGAAATGTCAATTATTCATAATAACATTGATTTTGATTCAGTATTAGGTTTTGAGCAATGACCGTTTGAAAGAAAGAAAAAAAAATGCTTTGTTTTATTAGTCAACGTTGCAACTTTTTCTAAATTACATTTAGCCTTTAAGCTTTTTTATTTCACTTTTGTTTATGTTTTTGTTTATTTTAATAGTATCTTTAGAATGTGCCGTGGGCCTTTAAAACATTAGCTGTAGGCCGCAAATGGCCTCCAGGGCACAATTTTGACACTTCTGCTATAGATAATAAAAAATAAAATCTGTTAAATCGATGGGTAAAAAGCAGAGCCTGGCGACGCATGCGCGTTTGATCATAACTCTCGCTCTCTCTGTCTCTGCCCCTCCCTCACGAATGTTGCTGCGCGCAACACTTTTTTTTTGTTTTGAACCCCTTCTTAACCCTGAACGTACATTGAAAATACACGCAACTCTAACTTAAAATGCCGGACATTTGAGCCATTTAAGAAACTCCACCTGGACAGCCCCGCAAAGAGGACATATCCCGTGAAAAGAGGAGGTGTGGTCAGTCTATCATAGCCCAGTCGTTGCTAGCATGCCGCGTGTTGTTGTTTTTTTGATTGATTGAAACTTTTATTAGTAGATTGCACAGTACAGTACATATTCCGTACAATTGACCACTAAATGGTAACACCCGAATAAGTTTTTTACCTTGTTTAAGTCGGGGTCCACGTAAATCAATTCATGGTGCCTCGGTGTGCATTGTTTACACAACGTGCGGTGCGCTACTTAATATGTCCGTATCGTTCGGTACACCTCCGAACCGAACCGAAACCCCCGTATGGGAACGGTTCAATACAAATACATGTACCGTTACACCCCTATGTGTTACGGTGCAGATGTTCTCCCGAAATGTGTTTGTCATTCTTGTTAGGTGTGGGTACACAGTGTGGCGCATATTTGTAACAGTGTTAAAGTTGTTTATATGGCCACCCTCAGTGTGACCTGTATGGCTGTTCACCAAGTAGGGCTGAGCGATATGGCCTTTTTTTTAATATCTCGATCATTTTTAGGCCATATCGCAATGCGCGATATATATCTTGATATTATGCCTTAGCCTTGAATTAACACTTGATACATATAATCGCAGCAGTATGATGATTCTACGTGTCTACATTAAAACATTCTTGTTCATAGTCCATTAATATATGCTCATTTTAAGCTTTCATGCAGAGAGGGAAATCACAGGTGTATACGTATGTGACGTATGACGTGACAATATGTTACGTATATAAGAAGGTGCGCTTGTTGTCTTTAAGAAAGAGGAACAAGGAAGAGCGGAAAGAGCCTGTAGTTTAAGGCCATCAGCTAAAACTGTGAGAACGTATTTTCGAATATCATGATATAGCAATTTTCTATATCGCACAGACACAAACCCGATATATCGAGTATATCGATATATCGCCCAGCCCTTGGGTGTACCCTGCTTTCAGCCCGATTGTAGCTGAGATAGGCTCCAGCACACCACTGCAACCCCGAAGGGAATAAGCGGTAGAAAATGGATGGATACGGTGCGGATGTTCTCCCGAAATGTGTTTGTCATTTTTGTTTGGTGTAGGTTCACAGTGTGGCGCATATTTGTAAAAGTGTTAACATTGTTTATATGGCCACCCTCAGTGTGACCTGTGTGTGTGAAGACTTGTGTGTGATATTATGTGATTGGGCCGGCACGCTAAGGCAGTGCCTTTTAAGGCACGCCTCCAATATTGTTGTCTGGGAGAAACTCGGGAGAATGGTTGCCCCTTGAGATTTTCGGGAAGGGCACTAAAATTCGGGAGTCTCCCGGGAAATCCGGGAGGGTTGGCAAGAATGACTGGGAGACGCAACTGCTCTGTACTTTCCCCTACGTCCGTGTACCACTCCGTACAGCGGCGTTTTAAAAAAGTCATAAATTTTACTTTTTGAAACCGATACCGATAATTTCCAATATTACTTTTTAAATCATATATCAGCAGTCCGATATTATCAGACATCTCTACCTGTTTACACATTGGCCTGGATGATGTGTTTGTCATTCTTGTTTGGTGTGGGTTCACAGTGTGGCACATATTTGTAACAGTGTTAAAGTTGTTTATACGGCCACCCTCAGTGTGACCTGTATTTCTGTTGATCAAGTATGCCTTGCATTCACTTGTGTGTTTGTGTTAAAGCCGCATATGTTATGTTACTGGGCCGGCACGCTGTTTGTATTGAGTGGACGTGACGACAGGTTGTAGAGGACGCTAAAGGCAGTGCCTTTAAGGCACGCCCCCAATATTGTTGGCCGGGTGGAACTCGGGAGAAATTTGGGAGAATTGTTGCCCCAGGAGATTTTCGGGAGGGGCACTGAAATTCGGTAGTCTTCCCGGAAAATCGGGATGGTTGGCAAGTATGCGTGATTTTGAAGAAGGACCTGAGCCGGAAGGCGAACCTCTCAATTTACCGGTAGATCTACGTTCCCATCCTCACCTATGGTCATGAGCTTTGGGGTTTTGACCGAAAGGACAAGATCACGGGTACAAGCGGCGGAAATTAGCTTCCTTCCCTGGGTGGCGGGGCTCTCCCTTAGAGATAGTGTGAGAAGCTCTGTCTTTCGGGAGGAACTCAGAGTAAAGCCACTGTTCCTCTACATCGAGAGGAGCCAGATGAGGTGGTTCGGGCATCTGGTCAGGATGCCACCCGAACGCCTCCCAAGGGAGGTGTTTAGGGTAGGGCACGTCCAACCAGTAGGAGGCCAAGGGGAAGACCCAGGACACGTTGGGAAGAGTATGTCTCTCTGCTAGCCTGGGAACGCCTCGGGATCGCCTGGGAGGAGCTGGACGAAGTGGCTGGGGAGCGAGAAGTCTGTATATTGTAGCGTCCCGGAAGAGTTAGTGCTGCAAGGGGGTCTGGGTATTTGTTCTGTTGTGTTACGGTGTGGATGTTCTCCTGAAATGTGTGTGCCATTCTTGTTTGGTGTGGGTTCACAGTGTGGCACATATTTGTAACAGTGTTAAAGTTGTTTATGGCCGGGCTCTCCCTTAGAGGTAGGGTGAGAAGGTCTGTCTTTCGGGAGGAACTCAGAGTAAAGCCGCTGTTCCTCTACATCGAGAGGAGCCAGATGAGGTGGTTCAGGCATCTGGGTCTTCCCCTTGGCCCTTGGTCTGGGCTTCTCTGTTTAGGCTGCTGCCCCCGCAACCTGACCTCGGATAAGCGGCAGAAAATGGATGCCTGGATGGATATATTTTTATATAATATATACAATAAATAACAAATCCCAATTACCATGTACAATATTACAGTATATGTAACGGCTGCAGCAAAAAAAAAAGAAAAGGGCAGCATAAAATAATGAGTAGTTTCAGCAGAAAATATACATTATAAACAAAGAGAGGCTATCTAACATAGAAGCGGTCAGGTAATAGACAGATATAATCTATTTCTGTATTGCGATTGATTATACATTTTACATGATTATAATTATAATTTTCCAGCCATCCATCCATTTTCTTATAATGTTATACATATAAAAGCATTATGCATATTATAATATTAAACAAATGAGTGAAATAGTGGTTGCTGGTTAATTACACATTATTCAACATTATATTTTGGACATATTAGCTGTCACCTTGTAATGAAGAAGGTTGTTTGCTGTTTTTTACTGCAGCCTCAGCTGATGCATTCACCGTGATGTCTTCTGTCTAACACTCTTTAGTGAACGGCCTGTTCTCAGATGGGGAAGTTTCCATCTCATTATTCTCAATGATTTTTCACCTTCCATCGTTGTCAGCCCAGTGGTTTAGTAGTCAGGCCCGGGCCGTGACTGTTTACCTTTGCTTGTGGGCCCCAGAGAGCTCCAGGCTTGCAGCTGCCTGGTTTCCTTTGCTTACCAGTTTATGAATGAACACAGCGCACTAATAGGGACTTGTAATTAAAGAGCGCTCCATGCTCTTATGACGCATATGGGGGTAGGTGTGTTGTCTTTTAAAGTATTTCCAAATGGATGTGCATGTGGTGTTCAAATAACGTAACTGTAGTAGCAGTTCGCCAATACTAAGTTTTCAAATCAATCTTTACTTAAATCAAATCAAAAGTTTCCACTGCTGCACCGTTTTCTAGTGTACAGGCATGGGAAGAATATAATTTTCAAAACAAAGTATAATTGAAATGTAAATGCGGTTTATTGATCCAAAATCAGGCAAACAAATAAATGTACCTTTTCCATTACGTTAAAAATATTTTCCCACTTTGTTGCATACTAGTCTCTTACAAACAGGCTTTATATTATATTCATAATGTGGCCAAATGAAACAAAAAATAATACAAGAAGAAAGAAAACACCTCAACTAATCAGATAACAGATTAACTAAAATAGAATGATTATGAAATTTAATTTACTAGACTAATGAACACTAAATAGCTTAAATGCTACAAAATGTGTAAATAGCTCCAGGAGCGACTTTTTGGGGGGGAAAAACAGCCAGAGCAAGTTACTCTAATTAGTAAATACAAAACTAACGAACACCAAATACCCTTAGTGTTAAAAAATGTGTAAAAAGCTTCAGCAGTAACCTTTGGCAAAAACAAACAAACAGGGAATATGTACATTTGAGTACCATTTTACATGACAACATTTTCAACTAAAACCTTTGACTGAACCCACAAACGTGGTCCCCATCTCAATGTGAAAAAAAAAAAGGTTGCAATTAGGGATGGGTGCCTTTCACATTTTGATACAGTACCAATTTCTGGTACTTTGTGATCCATACCGTTACTCAATGGTGCCAATTTTCAGTACTTCTTGTGTGTGTTCATGTAGTAATAATTGTTAATTTAATTTGTTTAATGATAACATTTTTTAGTATGCATTCATTTCACTGTCCTAAGTGTGTTGCTATAATCTTTTCCCAACATACTTGGCCAATAAGTCTGATTGTGACTTGGATTAAGTTGAATGTCTAAGTCTTGCCTTTTGTTGAGCCCTACACAGTGTTCATTCATTATTTATTGTAATTATCAAACAGCTCATTGATTATAAGGTGCATCTTAGTTGTATTTTTGACTGACATATTTGGAGGTGTTTAACTCGCTATGTAAATTTAGCAATGGTAAATCATTAACACATATATAGCATAGTCAATGGAAATTAGCATCGCGCTAGGGCATATTAGTCTTTCCCATTTGCATCTTTTCAAATTATATTTTCGAGTGCTTTCTATCAGGCATGCTTGCTTTGTTGGCCATGAAAATTGCAACATTACTTAAAGTCTACGAATATACCTTTTTCGCCCACTGAGTGCTTTAGCTGGTGCTGAGACCGCAACTGGATCCAACATTTCGTGCAGCAAAGGTACCGCCATATAGAGGGCTTTGGATTTTTGGGTAATGTATCCCACAATGCATTGCCAGCAGCCATATTGAAAGGCTAGCGTCATCGTTCACGATAGCGCTACAAACACGTAATATTTCCAAATCAATCAGTGGAAATAACATTGCACTGGCTGGGATACAATGGAGTAATACTGGGAGTCATCCGATAAGAAGTCCCTTCGTCGTTATAAGGAGAAAGCAGTAATTGGATGCAAGGCGTCAAAGCGAGGGACATGCACTTTGAGAAACGATCCGACCCAAGTTTAACACCCTTGATAATCATGGATAACCACTTTAATGTCATCTCAGTATACTGTGAGTGGAAGGCAGGACTGGGAGAAGGTTGTTCTCGTGTAGTTTTAATTTTGTTTCATGTGGATGCTACAGTCTGGATGAAAGAAGTGAGTACAGTATCCATTATCATGTCAACTACTATCAATGTTCTTCGACCAATCACATGAAATTGACCCAAAGTGCAGCTGTCATTTATTTTAAATTAATTTCCATTTACAAAAATGTCTTAATTGCCTGAAATTAAATGACTTGAACAAACACGCCATTCACTCTTCTTTTAGCCCCTTCTGTTTGTCCAGGAATACGCTTAGGAATGCAAGAAAAGCTAGTAATTCCTCTCCCACTTTGATTGTGGCAGTTGACAATTGATGAACGATCAGCAACAATGAGCATGTTTACAAATGAAGGGTTCTAATATGGTCAATGGCAATGAATTGTGGGACATGTACAAACATCCGAAGCCCTCTATAGTACCGTTTGTTTACGCAAATTATAACTATGTTTTGCAGACAGAATTTGGTCAGTATCTATAAAAGTACCGAATTCGGTTCCCATCCATTTAATGATATGAAATAAAATCTGTAATTTGTGTAAAACTGCACTGCTGATGCTCTCGTTCAGGGGTCCCTAACCTTTTTTTGAAACAGGGTCTGGTTAATGTAGGCAATATTTTAATGTGCCGGCCTTCCACGTGTGGCAAATAAATACAGCAAACATACGCGTATGAAAAATACAACTCACTATAACTGTGCATTAGTGGGAGTGTTGGGTTGTTTCTTTTGTGATGAGATGGGGGCTGCAGATGGAAATTAGCCTTTGGCTACAATCTGGCATATATACGTTTTTAGATGTTCATTAATGTACATTGTCCCATGTAACAAATATATAAGAAATCGCAACTTCCTATCAAGGTGTTTACCATTAATCTATGAACGCAGCTTATTGGTGTGTCTAGTGGAACAGGCGAAAGTTAAGTCATTGAAAACGTGGTCGTTTTTAACTTATTAAATGTTTCAGTGCAGCCCCGTAGCAAATGCGTACGGTACAGGGTCGGGGACCACTGCTTTAGTTGTATACAGTAAAGTGTTATATCCAGGGAAAAACTATACATTTTTCCTGGTCTGAATTATATAACAAGCGTAATTGTTGTTTATTGTGTTTAGGCTTCAAATTAAGATTAAACTAATATTATTACAATCCAACCTGTATGTTAATTGAGTTAAAGATTATTCAATGTGCGTCACATTTTCCCTGAAGCCCAAATATTTTCCAAAGCAAATTTGCACAAAGCAGGATGATTGTTTTTATTTGCGTTTTATTGTAATTTATTTGATTGCTGCATTCGGCAACAGCTATGCCTCACTAAATGCTACAAGGTTTCCTCATATTTGCAATACACATGTGGCGGTGAAGGTGTGGTAGGGCCGTGGGCAACATGCCATCCTCATAAAAGATGTCATGATTAATTTAATCAGTGATAATGCATGTGCTTTCTTATACATATATTTAAAAAAAATATGTTACTAGTATTAAAATTTCTTATCTCCTTTTGCTCTATTTTTCAATTGTTGCTGCTTATTGTAAAAGGTAACACAGGATACACTATATTCTGCCCTCACAGAATGTTGAAATTTAGTTTTCCAAATATGTAAACAGTCCTTTAAATTAGAGATTAAAAAAAAATCACTTAAAGTGGTTTATTGATATTCTCCACCATGAAGTCACTGTAAAACGAAGCAAACTGAGGAAAGTACACTATATACACATGAAGTGCACATACCAGAATAAATCACATTTAATTAATAATACAATTTAGAATAAACGGGGGAAAAAAAGCAATACGCGTTTACATACAGGATGAAGGTTGGCCCTAATGCGAACGTATAGTGGACAAGCTTATTGACAGGCTAACGAAAATTTGCATGTCCTATTGCAGGGCACATATATAGAAAAACAATCATTTATACTCCCATTCGTACCAATGGGCAATCTAAAGTCTCCCATGATCTTAACATGGATATGTTTGGAACGGTGGGAGGAAATGTGTGAGAAAAGCCACACACGCACAGGAACATGCAAACTCCACACAGAGATGTCCAAGTTCAAAGACGTAGGCAGAGTGAAGTTTGACTTTAGGGTCGGCAGTAATGTCAAAATTATGGTAGAATTCACAGGCTCAATTGAACAAGAAATCAATCAATCAATCAATGTTTATTTATATAGCCCTAAATCACAAATGTCTCAAAGGACTGTACAAACCATTACGACTACGACATCCTCGGAAGAACCCACAAAAGGGCAAGGAAAACTCACACCCAGTGGGCAGGGAGATGCACTAATTAACTTGAAATACTTTTGTCTTGAACTTTCTCTCCTTGCTTCAGCCGAGTGCCAATTCAGAGGCATGGTTTTCCAAAATAAAACATAGAGGAACATTATGATATTTGAGATAATTTTGTAATTATGGCCAATAGTGTGTAAATAATAGACTGTATACAATATAGCCTTCCACAGAGTATATCACTAAAAAAACAAAACATTTTTTAGGGTATGGTGGCTTTTATTTTGCTGTGACAGTACGCCAGGCTTCACGGTGGCAGAGGGGTTAGTGCGTCTGCCTCACAATATGAAGTTCCTGCAGTCCTGGGTTCACATCCAGGCTCGGGATCTTTCTGTGTGGATTTTGCATGTTCTCCCCGTGAATGCGTGGGTTCCCTCCGGGTACTCCGGCTTCCTCCCACTTCCAAAGACATGCACCTGGGGATAGGTTGATTGGCAACACTAAATTGGCCCTAGTGTGTGAATGTGAGTGTGAATGTTGTCTGTCTATCTGTGTTAGCCCTGCGATGAGGTGGCAACTTGTCCAGGGTGTACCCTGCCTTCCGCCCGATTGTAGCTGAGATAGGCGCCAGCGCCCCCCGCGACCCCGAAAGGGAATAAGCGGTAGGAAATGGATGGATGGATGGAGTACGCCAGGCTCAATTACATTTTGGAACAACCCGGGGCTAATTTGTAGGTGACAAAATATCTAAGAATGTCACAGAGAAACAGCTTGTTAGAATACACTGCTCCTTGACTGCAGGCTGGAATCTTGAATTTCATTATCAGTCACAATAGGGGCAAAGCTTTTTATATTTATCAAAATATATTGTCGTTGGCTTTCTTAGTCTTTGTTAATTGAGGGTTTTTATGATTTAAATAATTACAAAACAGTATTTCGCATCCGTGCAATACTGTTTGTGATTGTTAAGATGTTATGTCTGTTGATGTACTGTTTGCTTTTTGTGGCTTTTGGGGGATTGATTGCACAGTTGCTGAGTCCAAGACACATTTCCCTGAGTGGGAGAATACAGTGTACGGTTGCTGGAATCTGAAATCATTAAGGCCAAGAATGTTCATGTTTTTGGTGCCATCAAGATTGGTGGAATTAGACTTACAGGCAAAACAACAGGCTTCAACATGCTATGACGTGTTATGTGACTGTTTCATGTTCAAAACACAAACGCATTGTTCTTTATTCCATAGAGCTGATTCGGAATGGATTCTTCTTTGAGTGCAGCTCAAATCCGCCAGAAGTTCATTGACTTCTTTCACCGCTATGAGCACCAGTATGTGCACTCGTCATCCACCATCCCTATGGACGACCCCACGCTGCTGTTTGCCAATGCTGGCATGAACCAGGTAAACTGTGTTTACTTCTGTTGTGACACCACATTATTGTGACTTGACATTGACATGGCACTGATTTATTCTACATACATTGGTACCTCAGTATTCCGGTTCCCAATAGTCGAAATTGTTAATAAAAAAAGTATTTTACATCAGAAATATCCATCCATCCATCCATTATCTACCGCTTATTCCCTTTTGGGGTCGCGTAGGGCGCTGGCGCCTATCTCAGCTACAATTGGGCAGAAGGCGTTTTACACCCTGGACAAGTCGCCACCTCATTGCAGGGCCAACACACATATAAACAGTAAATGCTGGTAATACACTAAAATAGCACAAACTTCAACCTAATGGCTGATAGTTTTACGCGAACGATGCAAATGATGCAACTCAAAAGTAATATAAGCACAAAACACATTTTATAAAAAATACTTGTAGATTTTGGGCAGAAAACAATGTGAAATACATATTAACGATGAATGAAATAAATAAATGAACATTTAACCCCAATTTAAGTTTCATTGTATCCATTGAACCATATCCAATCTTATTTACAATCCGCAAAGTGTGTAAAAACACAGTTTAAACATTACAAAATGCCACAAATTCAGTCAGGCATTTTGAATATTTCGCTCCAAATACCTTTGGCTATTACCGGATATTGACGTCACAATGGGAACGTTTCTGCACTCTGACCATAGTATCAGATCAGTCATTCTGGAAATATGCCAAAATTTGAGAGAGATCTGCTCTCTGTCATTCACAATCCCCATACAAGACATTAACACATATTGTTCTTTTTGTTATGCATTCTAAGTCAAAAATAAATACGTAAAAAGTCCACTAACAATGTAGTTAATGGTGGCTATCTATTTCACCCACAAAACCATCCAAATAACCATCCAAAACCTGATAACAGTATTCTATATACATATTGTGACCTGAATATTAACCAAATATTAGCAATGTTATTATAAGCCCTAACGCAGACAAACTATTTCTTAGCGGCGCAATGATACAGACAGCTAAGTTGCCCTCTGCTGCCTTTACTGTGAGCCGGCATCGATGTCCTGCTGCTCCCGCATCATCGCGTCTCGGCTCGTCAACGTTATTCTAGATTATAAATCATCCCTCTCATCTAGATAATAGGATAATTTAACAATAGATCTAGAAGATGTTTATTTGTGATGTTAAAGGGGAACATTATCACAATTTCTAAAGGGTTAAAACCAATAAAAATCAGTTCCCAGTAGCTTATTTTATTTTTCAAAGTTTTTCTCCAAATTTTACCCATCACGCAATATCCCGAAAAACAGCTTCAAAGTGCCTGATTTAACCGTCGTTATATCCACCCGTCCATTATCCTGTGGCGTCACAGCGTGATCACACAGAAACAAGCATGGCTGATAGCACAGAAAGGTATAGCGATATTAGCTCGGATTAAGACTCAGATTTCAGCGCCGTAAGCGATTCAACAGATTACAGGGGACGGCGTGGCGAAGTTGGTAGAGTGGCTGTGCCAGCAATCTGAGGGTTATTGGTTCAATCCCCACCTTCTACCATCCTAGTCACGTCCGTTGTGTCCTTGGGCAAGACACTTCACCCTTGCTCCTGATGGGTCCTGGTGAGCGCCTTGCATGGCAGCTCCCTCCGTCAGTGTGTGAATGTGTGTAAATGGGTGAACGTGGAAATACTGTCAAAGCGCTTTGGGCTGAGCGCTATACAAGTACAACCCATTTACCATTTACCATTACGCATGCATTGAAACGGATGGTGTGGAGGCAGGTACCAGAAACAAAATTAAAGAAGAAACAGAAGCTTTTGAGCCATATCACAACAGACAGCGGCACGGGAGGAAGCGCGGACAAATTCTGTGATCGCCTTCTAACGTGTTTGTTTGGCATTAAATGTGGGTGTAGGGAAAGGCTGGATGCAAATATAGCTACAAATGAGGCATAATGATGCAATATGTACATACATCTAGCATAAATAGCATGCTAGCATCGATTAGCTTGCAGTCATGCCGTGACCAAATATGTCTGATTAGCACACTCCACACAAGTCAATAACATCAACAAAGCTCACCTTTGTGATTTTGTTGACTTTATCGTTGGAAATGCATCTGCTTTGAGTGTCGCAGGATATCCACACATTCTTGCCATCTCTGTCGTAGCATAGCTGTCGTCGGTAAAGTGTGCGGAACAAACGAGGGACTTTCACATCTTTTGACCACTGTTGCAACTTAAATCCGTCTCTGTTCATGTTGTTACAACCTCCGACAACACACCGACGAGGCATGATGTCTCCAAGATACCGGAAAACAGTCGAAAAAACGGAAAATAACAGAGCTGATTTGACTTTGTGTGTGTAATGTGTTTGAGAAAATGGCGGGTCGCTTCGCGATGTGACGTCACAGGTGAAAGGTCCTTGCTCCGACAGGTGAAAGGCGTTTAAATCGCCAAATTCACCCTTTTAGAGTTCGGAAATCGGTTAAAAAAACATATGGTCTTTTTTCTGCAACATCAAGGTTTTTATTGATGCTTACATAGGTCTGGTGATAATGTTCCCCTTTAAATGCATACCCGGAGATGGAGACAAACACACACAACCAAAGACAGTGTCTTCGTGTGGATCGTGATTAATTCTTCATTTAAACGGGAAGATATGGACATCCAGTCAGTTATCATCGAAGTAAGAGCAGATATTGTACAGTAAGTTATAATTTTTTTATGTTTGTATTTAGAGATCTCCAATAACATCGGACTGCCGATAATATCGGCTGATAAATGCTTCAAAATGTAAAATCGGAAATGATTGGTATCTGTCTCAAAAAGTAAAATGTATGACTTTTTTTAAACGCCGCTGTACAGAGTGGTACACGGACGTAGGGTGAAGTACAGAGCGCCAATAAACCTTCAAGGCACTGGCTTTTGCGTGCCGGCCCAATCACATGATATCTATGGCTTTTCACACACACACACACACACACACACACACACACACGCACACGCACACACACACACACACACACACACACACACACACAAGTGAATGCACAGCATATGTGATCAACAGCCATACAGGTCACACTGCGGGTGGCCATATTAACAACTTAAACACTGTTACAAATATGCGCCACACTGTGAACCCACACCAAACAAGAATGACAAACACATTTCGGGAGAACATCTGCACCGTAACACAACATAAACAAAGCAGAACAAATACCCAGAACCCCTTGCAACACTAACTCTTCCGGGACGCTATAATATACACCCCCTAACCCCTGCCCCCACTTCAACCTCCTCATGCTCTCTCAGAGAGAGCCTGTCCCAAATTCCAAGCTGCTGTTTTGAGGCATGTTAAAAAAAATAATGCACTTTGTGACTTGAATAATAATTATGGCAATGCCATGTTGGCATTTTATTCCATAACTTGAGGTGATTTATTTTGGAAAACCTTATTTCATTGTTTAATGCAGCCAGCGGGGCATCACAGCAAAATTAGGCATAATAATGTGTTAATTCCACGACTGTATATATCGGTATCAGTTGATATCGGAATGGGTAATTAAGAGTTGGACAATATCGGCAAAAAAGCCATAATCGAACATCTCTATTTGTATTTCTGGTTTAGCTTTTAGCTATACTGCTAAATACTGCGGGATTTGTTCAGCCGAGCTTCTAAAACTTGTAGCTCATCCTCCTTATATTCAGGGTCAACAGTGTGAAGTTCTGGATCATAATTTTGCCCAAAATAATCCTTGTTGGCTCTCACAAAGTCTGCACTATTGGCATTGTTTTTGGTGGGGAGGAGATCCCCGGTCTACCACTATGTTACGCGATCACGTGACTGGCTTTCTCATTATTCCTTCAAATGGCTCAGGAATCTCCATTAGTTTGATACTATTTTGATCCTATCTGTTTATTTGCAAACTTTAGGTGTCATCAATCAGATATATATGATAATAGCTTCAATATAGAGGCAACTTGTTTTTCCACTCCACTGTTACTTTAAGAACTTTCAGTTTTAGTTTATTTTAGCGGCTCCAATGGACCAAAGCGGTACAGTTTTGCCTGAAGGAAGACCACCTCTGAAATTCCGACTTCCCAGTACAAATGGAATGCTTGCACGTAGGCGCCTTAGCATCGACTTCAGTCTTTTTAACGAATGGCAAAAGGGGAGTGATGTATGCCATAAAGCAGGTCAGCACATTCGTATTGTTTTTTGTGCGGCAGGAACCCTCCTCAAAATTCCTATTGTGCCAGTAGAAGCGATACAAACCCCCTCAGGCCTTGAAATTGCTTCTCAAAAGTTTTCTGTTTCGCCCACCTCTCAGGAAGAAGAACATTTTTCGCGCCCCCCACTCTCCACCGTCATTTGGCTATAAAATTAAAGATAGCTCTACCTCTGCTCAACATTGTAAGCTTATTGACATTAAAGGAAACTACACACTGGTCTTTCCTTCTCTCCCGCCAAGACATCCACTTGAACGTCACCATTCTACTTTGCTTTGGGTTGTTTGTTAAAGGGGAACATTATCACAATTTCATAAGGGTTAAAAACAATAAAAATCAGTTCCCAGTGGCTTGTTGTATTTTTTGAAGTTTTTTTCAAAATTTTACCGGTCTCGGAATATCCCTAAATAAGGCTTTAAAGTGCCTTATTTTCGACTCTCTGCGAAGACACTGGCCATTTCCCTGTGACGTCACACAGTGCTGCCAATGTAAACAAACAATGGGAATACCACAGCAAGATATAGTGACATTAGCTCGGATTCAAACTCGGATTTCAGCGACTTAAACGATTCAACAGATTACGCATGTATTGAAACAGATGGTTGGAGTATGAAAATATTGAAGAAGAAACTGAAGCTATTGAGCGAACATCTATTGACGCTATTCATAGCCATAGCATGGCCGAATAGCTGCGTTAGAATCGCCGATAAAATGTGCGGACCAAACGATCAGGACTTTCGCATCTTTTGACACTGGAGCAACTTAAATCCGTCGATTGGGAAGTGTTTTTTTCGCATTAAAAGTGGGTGGAAGGAAAGGTAATATAGTTGCAAATGCATCTACAGGTTATCCATACATCTCTGTTCCATGTCTGCTTTAGCACCGCCGGTAAGTAGCATGTTAGCATCGATTAGCGTAGCATGTTAGCATCGATTAGCTGGCAGTCAACATCAACAAAACTCACCTTTGTGATTTCGTTGACTATCGTTGCAAATGCATCTGCAGGTTATCCATACATCTCTGTGCCATGTCTGCCTTAGCATCGCCGGTAAAATGTGGAGACACTCCGGTACATTCAATGGGGGTCTGGCGGCAGACACTTTCGCATCTTCGGGCCAGTGGTGCAACTTGAATCCCTCCCTGTTAGTGTTGTTACAAGCTCCGACAACACACCGTCGAGGCATGATGTCTCCAAGGTTCCAAAAAATAGTCAAAAAAACGGAAAATAACAGAGCTGAGACCCGGTGTTTGTAATGTGTTGAAAATGAAAATGGTGGGTGTGTTACCTCGGCGACGTCACATTCTGACGTCATCGCCTCCAGCCCGATAAACAGAAAGGCGTTTAATTCGCCAAAATTCACCCATTTGGAGTTCGGAAATCGGTTAAAAAAATAGATGGTCTTTTTTCTGCACCATCAAGGTATATATTGACGCTTACATAGGTCTGGTGATAATGTTCCCTTTTAAAACCTTGTATTTCTCACATTTTTTTTATCAAACTGCTGGCAGTCCACCTTATTTTTAAATGCACAAATAAAAATAAAAGAACACTTTTCCCTTTATTAAGTCATTTTGTTGGCGATAAATGTAGAGGTAGGAGGGGAGAGCCACACGGACGTCACCTTTGCCAAACGGGTGTCACCTTCGTAATTTGCCACAAGTTTTTTCTGAAATTCAATAGTGTTGCTCACATTCTTTATTGAAGTGTTGGCGCAGGAGCAGTAACATGAATAATCATAATTCAGAATAAACCACAAATTAGGTGCAATGTTTACCCAACTGCAGTACAAACTGTCTCTTTCTCTCGTTTAGTTCAAGCCCATCTTCCTTAACACTATCGATCCGTCCCACCCCATGGCAAGGCTACGTCGTGCAGCCAACACCCAGAAGTGTATCCGTGCAGGAGGAAAACATAACGACCTGGACGATGTGGGCAAAGACGTGTACCATCACACCTTCTTTGAAATGTTGGGATCCTGGTCCTTTGGGGACTACTTCAAGGTACGATGGCTATTTTGTGATAATAGCATTCTTACACTGGAGTGGCTAGAACCTTTTGCTACAATTAATGTTTGCATTGATGCAAATCTTAATAACTTTGATTTGACGCCCGCTGTATGCTGGGATATATTGCTTATAATATCTGTTTTGCACGCCATTCTTCTGGAGAGACCAACTATCCTGTTAATATTTCTTCCGCTCTCTTGCCATTCCCTTATTGCGCAACCTTCCACTACATGATGCAGCAACTGGCCTGTAAGATGGCTTTGGAACTGTTGACCGAGGAGTTTGGCATTTCCATCGACCGCCTGTATGTTACCTACTTTGGGGGTAATGAGGATGCAGGGCTGGAGGCTGACCTGGAGTGCAAAGAAATCTGGATGGCTCTCGGGTGAGTGAAGTTCGTGGAATAATTGGCAATGTATCCATTTTACAGAAAAGTACTTAAATTTACAAGCTGAATTGGTTTTAGTCTCAATTACTGCAATAGCATTCTCTACGGTGTTCCATGCAAAACCCTTGATAAACTTTAGTGTATTCAAAACTCCGTTACCCGCCTTCTCACTCACACTCAGCCCCTCGACAGCATCACGCCCATCCTCCAAAACCTCCATGAGCTTGCAATTAAACATCACCTACATTTTAATATCCTCCGACTCATTTTCAAAGCACTGCATAATCTGGCTCCCCCCCTAACTCACAGACTTCCCCACCTGCTCTCCCCAACCCGTCACCTCGCTTCTCTGACGCCGACCTCCTTTCCCCCCCCTCATTGGCCAAGCACCGGACCTGGGGGCACAAAGCTTTAAGCGTTGCTGCCCCCGCCCTCAAGAACTCCCTCCCTGCTTATCGTATTCTCTTAATTCAACTTTTTTGCTGGTTGTAAAGTGTCTTTGAGTTTTTTTGTTATTAGTATGAATCTCCTAACTAAAAGTACTTGTATCTCAAATCAATGTCACACACGATTGCTTGCCCGGTCGCTCGATATTAGGACCAGATAATTTGGCTCTTACATGGTTCACTGTGACATTTGAAACACCAACTTCTGCCGTGATTGATTGATTGATTGATTGATTGATACTTTTATTAGTAGATTGCACAGTACAGTACATATTCCGTACAATTGACCATTAAATGGTAACACCCGAATAAGTTTTTCAACTTGTTTAAGTCGGGGTCCACGTTAATCAATTCATGGTAAATGGATGCCTGTAGCAAAAAAGGTTTGTTTGGATCATAAAGCACAACAATTAGCAGAGAGAGAGCTTATCCAAAAACACTCTTAAATTAAAAAATATTGAAATTCAACGACTTGTTGCATTTGCAAACAGCTAAAATTATGTACAAAGTAAACTATAACCTGCTATCCAAGAATGTACAACAATTATTCTCAAGAAAATAGGAGAAATACTGTATAACCTTAGAGGAAAATATAATTGAAAACATTTTTATGCAAGTGCAGCACTTAAGACCTTTATTATATCAGTATGTGGAATTTAATTATGGATTGGTTCACAAAGTACAAAGAATAATAATCATGATAAACATCTTGAACCTTTTTTAAAAAAAATTAGATATTCTCGTTTATCTTCTAGGTCAGTGGTTCTCAAATGGGGGTACTTGAAAGTATGCCAAGGGGTACGTGAGATTTTTTTTTTAAATATTTTAAAAATAGCCACAATTCAAAAATCCCTTATATGTATATTTATTGAATAATACTTCAACAAAATATGAATGTAAGTTCATAAACTGTGAAAAGAAATGCAACAATGCAATATTCACTGTTGACAGCTATATTTTTGTGGACATGTTCCATAAATATTGATGTTAAAGATTTTTTTTTTTGTGAAGAAATGTTTAGAATTAAGTTCATGAATCCAGATGGATCTCTATTACAATCCCCAAAGAGGGCACTTTAAGTTGATGATTACTTCTATGTGTAGAAATTTTAACACGTTTTTAGGTATTTTTATATCTTTTTTTCCAAATAGTTAAAGAAAGACCACTACAACTAAGCAATATTTAGCACTGTTATACAATTTAATAAATCAGAAACTGATGATATAGTGCTGTATTTTACTTCATCTCTTTTTTTCAGCCAAAAATGCTTTGCTCTGATTAAGGGGCACTTGAATTAAAAAAATGTTGACAAGGGGTACATCACTGAAAAAAGGTTGAGAACCACTTTTCTAGGTGAACCAAAAAATATGTAACTATTTATTTACGAGAACTTTGATAATTGTGTAAATGGGTTATTTTTTTATAGCGCTTTTCTACCTTCAAGGTCCTCAAAGCGCTTTGACACTTTTTCCACAGTCATCCATTCATTCACACATTCACACACTGATTGCGGGAGCTGCCATGCAAGGCGCTAACCACAACCCATCAGGGTGAAGTGTCTTGCTAAGGGCACCACACACTACGAGGATGACGGAAGGTGGGGATCGAACCAGGAACCATCAAGTTCCTGGCACCAAGCCACGCCGCCCAGTGTATATGTTTAATATTTATTTATGTATTTAATATTTGTTCTCATCCTTATTGTATATTAATTTATCACTCATTTATTCATTCGCTGTTCTGTTACAGAGAACGAAGAAATGGGATAAAACTGCTCTCGATATGAAAAGGGGTAGGATTAAATAAAACCTGTTTCTTCCTACTCCTTTTTGGACATGCTGTAATGCAACAACTGAAAATATGTGATGTACTACATTGTATTTGTTTGTTCGAAAAAAAAAAAATAATAATAATAATAATAAACATTACATAAACAGTTGATGCTTATAATAACCAGCCAATTGTTTGGTCAATCAAAAGTGTTGATGCTCATTAATGTCTGCCACTGGGAAATAATCTGTTCCTGCATGCTCTCTTACCGTTAGCGTGGCGGAAGCACGCATCCTACCAGGCAGTATGAAGGACAATTTCTGGGAGATGGGAGACACCGGTCCCTGCGGTCCCTGCAGTGAGATCCACTATGACCGCATCGGAGGGAGAGACGCCGCCCACCTGGTGAACATGGATGACCCCAACGTCCTAGAGGTCTGGAACCTGGTCTTCATCCAGTTCAACAGGTAGCAGCGCACACACCACCAAAGCAAAAAAAAAATCGAGGACGGTTCACTTAAATGTATGTCTCAGAATTTTCACCTGCTCGTGTTAGGGAGTCGGAGACGTTGCTGAAACCGCTGCCCAAGAAGAGTATTGATACAGGGATGGGTCTGGAGCGCTTGGTGTCTGTACTGCAGAACAAGATGTCCAACTATGACACTGACCTCTTCATCCCATACTTTGAAGCTATTCAGAAGGTATGTAAACAAATATCATAATTGATAATATATTCCTGGTCAATGTAAACCAGTGGTTTCCAACTTCACAAACCCACATCTTTTCAGGTATTTGAGCTCAAGCCATTTACAACTTCACACTGCACACTTCAAAATAACATGTTTATGTGATTTATGACTACCGTTTTTTTTGGATAATAGTGTGCACCGGGTTATATAAGGCACACAGCGAATGAGCGGGTCTATTCAGGTGTATTTTTATACAAAAGGCACACCATTAAAGGGTTCATGTTATGATTTTTTTTCCTACATTCAAAACACTTTATTGTGGTCTACATAACATGTAATGGACGTTCCTTTGTTAAAATGTTAGAAAGATTATGTTTTACAGACCATCTTTAAGATGCCTTCAGACCGTCTCTTTAGGATGCGCCGTTTTGTGTGCGGTCTTATTTATGTGGCTCCACTTTTACAGTATATTCTCCCCGTCATCCTTGATTTAGGAATTAATATTAGAAATGGCAACAACGCAAGATGAATGCCCCAGAATAAAAGGGTAGAGAAAAAGAAGGAGCTTATTGACTACAGCGTGGACGACAATATAAAAGATACGCACAATTTTTTGGGACTTATGCAGAAACCAAATACACATTAGCAGGTAGGTAAGAGAAGTTGGTTTTGCACAATATTGCAAAACAAAACACCAGATATTGTCCCTGAATAAATGCCATTTTGGGTTCCTTATACACACACCATAATAAAAACCATATGTTGATTGGCGGCAGCACGGTGGTCGAGGGGTTAGTGCGTCTGCCTCACAATACTGAGTAGTCCTGGGTTCAATCCCAGGCTCGGGATCTTTCTGTGTGGAGTTTGCATGTCCTGCCCGTGACTGCGTGGGTTTCTCCGGGTACTCCGGCTTCCTCCCACCTCCAAAAGTCATGCACCTGGGGATAGGTTGTTTGGCAACACTAAATGCTTCCTGAGTGTGTGAATGTGTGTGTGAATGTTGTCTGTCTATCTGTGTTGGCCCTGCGATGATGTAGCGACTTGTCCAGGGTTTACACCGCCTTCCGCCCGATTGTAGCTGAGATAGGCTCCGGTGACCCCGAAGGGAATAAGCGCTAGAAAATGGATGGGATGGATGGATATTTAAGGACAGTACGTCTGACTACAGTAGCCATAATGATCCACGTTCCATGTTGGTAGCTTACCAAAGTCGTACTAAAACATTTTGACAGATTTTTTTAGCACCGTGGTTATGTGTAATGTTGTGCATTGTCAATGAAACATCAACGTTTGGGTGTTGCTTGCTTGCGAGTACTTGCTAGCGTCATTTATTGAAAAGGCTTCGACCTGCAGTCCAAATGTTTCTCTTATGTGGGACTGCCATCTACTGGTCACACTTATCATTACACCTAGTACCACATAAAATTGCTTCAAGGTCGGTAAACACAAACAGGAATTAACACAGCGGGTTATAAGACGCACTGTCGATTTTTGAGAAAATTACAAGATTTTTAAGTGTGCTTTGTAGTCCGAAAAATACAGTACAAATTGTGCTTGTTTCAGGGCACTGGTGCCCGACCATACACTGGTAAAGTAGGGGCCGAGGATGCGGATGGTGTTGACATGGCTTACCGTGTCCTGGCTGACCACGCTCGCACCATCACTATTGCCCTTTCAGATGGTGGGCGGCCTGACAACACCGGGAGAGGGTAAGGATTTTTTAAATGTGAATTATATTAAAACTTTACGTAAGAATAATTAATCTTGGTTAGGTGTTAATTGTGTTAAAATGTGAGATTAAATGGTTTGTGTTTTCCATGTCATTCAGCTATGTGTTGCGGAGAATCCTACGTCGTGCAGTCCGTTATTCCCATGAGAAGCTGGGAGCTCAGAGAGGTTTCTTTGCCTCTCTGGTAGACGTGGTGGTCAATTCTCTGGTGAGATTTTGTCTTTTCACATTATGTACTGTTCAACAGTGCAGCAACACATGCCGTAAATGCATTCTGAACGCCTCGTCTTGCATAAACTGTGTTATTAAATAACAAAACTGCTTATATTTGTAGAGAATGTCAAATATTTACATCTTATAGATCCAAGTTAGCTTTTAGCTCCAACCAGTCAAACTCAACCCACTCGTAAGCAGTGTTTAACCTACTCAGTGGCCTAGTGGTTAGAGTGTCCGCCCTGAGATCGGTAGGTCGTGAGTTTAAATCCCGGCCGAGTCATACGAAAGACTATTAAAATGGGACCCATTACCTCCCTGCTTGGCACTCAGCATTAGATTGGATTGGATTGGATTTTATTTATTCCGTCAGGAGAGTTCCTTCAGGAAAATTAAAATTTTCAGCACAATCCCATTCAAAATCAGAGAAACATTACAGGGAGACAGAACAGGATCGCTGACTGGTCTGCCGGCTTCCAGCGCCCCTCACAAAAAAGATGAGATACAGGTAAAATAAAATAAAAAAATCGGTCTTAGCCTGGGCCCTGGAGAGGGGGCGCAGACTGAGGCCAAGGGAAACAAACAACTCATAGCCATGGTACACATCCCTCTGACATGTGTGTAAGAGGAAAACATCAAAGAACACAGAGGACATTAAAGACATTAAAGCAGCAGATACAACCAGACACTTCTACATACAGCTATGAATAAAAAATAAAGGAAACATATCCACTGTCGTGGCCTCTGCGGTGTTCCACGCCATCGTCCGCTGGGGTGGAGGGAGCATGGCCAGAGAAAAGAGCAGACCCAACAAAGCAACCAAGACAGCTGACTCCACTCTTGGCCAGTGTCCAGTCCGAATGGTTGAGCGAGGATACGTCCAAGGTGACTGAGGTGTCCGACACCTGCTCACCTAGCCAAGGCACCGCGAAGCCTCTCCGTCCCGGCGCTCAGTGCTAGCTCCGCAGTCCTGTCCCCTCATCCGCATCTCCTCCAGTCCCTCCAAACCGACTCCGGTGTGGCAGACACCCAGCAGCTGGTCTCCATGGCCAAAAGGCTCCCGGGAGGCAGATCCAGAAGTCCACAAAAAAAGCACCACAGAGGTCACGAAAGTGCCACCCCTTGTCACACAGTCCCAAAGGGTCCCAGACCAAAAGGCAAAAAAATATAATAACACATGAAAACAAGAGGGAAACACAAAATGATGACACAAGAGCACAGAGCTCCTGCCAACAGCAGCCACTACAGCAGCGCCATCTTGGGGAAAAAAAAAAAAAAAAGGGTTGGAATTGGGGTTCAAATCACCATAAATGATTCCCGGTCGCGGTTCGCCACATCTAGTATGTGTGTGACAATCATTGGTACTTGAACTTTAAGCAGTGCTTATATGTATTGTCTCCCCCAACTGATTTTTTTTTTACTATTTGAGTTTGCTGTCGATTTACTCAATGGATCTTTTGGCTTTTTTCCTCTTGACGGATCTCACTGACTTTCGTATTTCTTTCAGGGTGAAGCATTTCCTGAATTGAAGAAAGACCCCGAAATTGTAAAGGACATTATTAACGAGGAGGAGGCACAGTTTCTCAAAACCCTTAGCAGGGGGCGCCGCATCCTGGATCGAAAGATCATGAGTATGGGTGACTGTAAGACCATCCCAGGTGAGAGACGTTTGAGGAAAAGCTTTTCTGTTGCATGTGTTCTGTGAAAGAATGTGCTCATGGTGGCCTCAGGTGCTCTTTGAACAGCGTTTTTTGTCCATCTGTGCATCCAGGAGACACAGCATGGCTTTTGTATGACACTTATGGCTTCCCTCTGGACTTAACCTCCCTCATTGCTGAGGAGAAAGGCATGTTGGTGGACTTGGTTTCCTTTGAGGAGGAGAAGAAAGCTGCACAGGTAAGGCACAGGAAAAAGACTTTAGAGTTCAAACCGCATTGGGACACCTCTCGTTAAAAGGGGATTCATGGTGATTTTTATTTATATTCGAACACTTCTTGTGCTCTGGATATGGATTAGATTGGATCTGCATCGATGTAACTTTTGCCCTGTCATATGTATAACCCACTCTCTTCGTATGTCTGCAAGATGTTCGTTTGTTGAAGCGTTTTTCAGATATGGTCAAAAGATTAAATTCATAAACTTTATATAGATTCAGCAGGTCACAGCATTTGATACAGTGCTGTATTAAAAGCTATTTTTTTTAGCAGTATATACAGTACAGGCCAAAAGTTTGGACACACCTTTTCATTCAATGCGTTTTTCTTTATTTTCATGACTATTTACATTGTAGATTGTCACTAAATGCATCAAAACTATGAATGAACACACTTGGAGTTATGTATTTAACAAAAAAAGGTGAAATAACTGAAAATATGTTTTATATTGAAGTGTCTTCAAAATAGCCACTCTTTGCTCTGATTACTTTTTCGCACTCTCTTGGCATTCTCTCAATAAGCTTCAAAAGTTAGTTATGGTTTTCACTTCACAGGTGTCATAGTTTTTGATGCCTTCAATGACAATCAATGTCAGGTTCAAACACTGATGACCTCTATTAAACAAGACAAGAAGCAAGGAATCAAACAGAGACAGTATTAAATTTGGCTAAATGAGGAGAGCGTGTACACCGGTACCCTTGTATAGGGGCGGTATAGCTCGCTTGGTAGAACGGCCGTGCCAGCAACTTCAGGGTTGCAGGTTCGATCCCCGCTTCTGCCATTCTAATTACTGCCGTTGTGTCCTTGGGCAAGACACTTTACCCACCTGCTCCCAGTGCCACCCACACTGCTGTAAAAAAATGTAACTTAGATATTGGGTTTCGCAATGTAAAGCGCTTTGAGTCTTTTGAGAAAAAGCGCTGTATAGATGTAATTCACTTCACTTCACTTACAGTGTTCCACCACGCTCTGACGAAAGATTGTACGCCTCTCTTTTATTTGGACTTTCCCTGATTACATGGCAACAGCTGTTTGTAAGGGAGGGGGTCATAAACAGCCATCGCGTTTGGTTACAAAAAAATTCAAAGAAAAAGTCGTAAAACAGTTCAAAGAAAAGGTGCCCGGAGGGGTGTCAGGTCCTGCTTCCTCTCCGCTTTGTAGATCTCAGGTCAAGACAAAATCTTCCTGTGGATTACAATAGAAGAAAGAAAGCAACGCCTTCATGTCGCTTCCCATCCTACACAGTGGAGTTTTACACGCCGTTTGATTGGTAGGATCAAAGACAGCTTTTGTTTGGAACTCATGGCAACACAAAGTTTTGTGATAACTTAGATACAATTATTCTGACAATCTACAATGTAAATAGTCATAAAATTAAGAAAACGCATTGAAATGAGAAGGCGTGTCCAAACGTTTGGCCTGTACTGTAAGTCACTGCATGTTGCATGTTGCTGTTTTTAGGTGCATACCAAAATTAGATGAAAATAAAACTCTCCTACCTTTTCTTGTTACCTCAAGCCAAGTTGTAATGTCACTGTCTTTCTCTGCCGGAGTTTAGCGGCCAATTTCATTTCATTCATCTCATCGTAAAT
The DNA here is from genome assembly GCF_033978795.1 of Nerophis ophidion. Classification (NCBI taxonomy): domain Eukaryota; kingdom Metazoa; phylum Chordata; class Actinopteri; order Syngnathiformes; family Syngnathidae; genus Nerophis; species Nerophis ophidion. Next base: position 20,761,287 of record NC_084622.1, read on the forward strand.
GTCATTAAAGCAAATAAACCAGTACAAACTGCCCTGTGAAACTGTCCAATTAAACGAAATAGACCTCAGAGCAGGTGGGATGGCATTAGCTGAGAATAATATTATTTTCTATATGATATTAAATTCACAGAGCCTAAAGCATATATGGTTGATAGCTTAAATGTTAAAGTTTAAATAGGTGCATCAGAACGTAACCAAATGTTTTAAAAGGCCTGTGCGCAGAGGCTTACACCTTACAAGCTCATACACAAATGCATAAACCTTATAATTTGATGCTTTGGCATTTTTTAACACGGCGATCCAATTTTTGTTTGATGCTTTGACATTTTTTAACACGACGATCCAATTTTTGTAACATTTTTAAGTCAGAAAAGACGGAAATCATTATAGGTCCCCTTTAAGGACTAGACTTGACACAGTAGAAATAAAAATGTAAATATAGTCAATTATCAAATAAGTTCATTGATGCAATCTGGCTGTGTAGCACCATTGCAGTGAATACAAAGTGATTTTTAGGATCAACCACATCCTGAAAGTATTAAAAAGTTCAACTTATTTGAGACAATTCAAGTTCATAATTAAAATGCATGTGGGCTTGTTTTCCATGCATATAATTTACAAACATTAAACTACACATTGCCACAAGGTACGTGTTAAAACTTCTAACGACAACGATGTTCCTTTTGATGCATTATAAGTAGTTTAGAAGAAGAAATAGCTTTTAATTGTATATTTAATTCTTTTTAAATGTTGTTTTGAATTAGACTGTCCTGTATCCTAGAGCTCACACACTCCTAATATATATATGTGTGTGTGTAGTTAAAGTCCCAGGGTAAAGGTGCAGGAGATGTGGACCACATCATGTTGGACATCTATGCCATTGAAGAGCTGAGAAATAAGAATATTCCCGCCACAGATGATTCTCCCAAATACAAATACAGCTCTGATGAAAAGGGAACCTATGGTACATACAACCTAAATACCAAGACAGACTGAAAGGTTCTTAGGACAAAATGGTGTTTTAATCCTGGTCTTCGTTGATGTGTCATTAGAGTTCCAGCAGGTCTCTGCCACAGTGTTGGCCCTGCGCCGTGACCGCTCCTTCTGCGATCAAGTGACTTCCGGTCAGGAATGTGGCGTACTTCTGGATCAGACTTCTTTCTATGCCGAACAGGGAGGACAGACATTTGATGAGGGCTACATGCTTCGAGAGGATGACAGCACAGAAGATGTAAGTGCATTAGTACACATTCACTATACATTCTTGATATGCTTCAGCAGTGATTTCCAAACTTTTCTGACTCCTATACTTCTTCAGATCTTGAGCCGTATACCCCATCTCCTGCACACAATAAAACATCTTACTCAGAATTATTTTGAAATACATATATTTCAGAATATTTGTATAATAGATTAATTAGGAAAATTAAATCTTCACAGAAGAGCATTTTCTCCTGAATCATCCTTCATTATGTACGGACATACGCCAGGACGTGTTCTTGGCCGGCTATATATGTTGATGTATCCAGCTGTAATGTGTACAATTCACTGACTCGTATGTACAATATTATTTTTTATTTTTTTAACTTCCTCCACTATGTCATTGATGCACAGACAAATGTTGTTTGATGAAGGCATGGTCTGTATAGTTTTTCTGGGGGAAAAACTAATGTGCTTGGTTTCTAAATATCTGCGATCAGTGAATGTTTTACTGAGTTGTGAGACAAAACATTTGCACATTTTTTGCGCATTGAAATCCACTAGAAAAAAAACATTGGTCAGCTAAACGATTAACATAAGTATGAGTTATATACCGTAATTTTCATTCTATAAGGCGCACTTAAAATCCTTTCATTTTCTCAAAACTCGACAGTGCTCCTTATAACCTGGTGTGACTAATGTACGGAATATTTTTGGTTGTGCTTCCCGACCTCGAACCTATTTTATTTGGTAAATGATGAAATGATAAATGTGACCAGTAGATGGCAGTCACACGTAAGAGGTACGTGTAGACTGCAATATGATGGCAGTCACACATAAGAGATACGTGTAGATTGCAATGTGACTCAAGTAAACAACACCAACATTTTTATATGTTCCATTAAAAATAAAGAACATTACACATGGCGTTCAAAAATCTATCAAAAACGTTTTAGTAAGACTTTGGTAAGTAGCACTAATTGTATCCAGTTATGATTCAGAAAACATACTTATCAGTTACAGTACTACTTAAGAAGACTAGCCTGAATTTAAACCAAAATATAAATGAAATCTTCAAGATTAAACATTCTAAATCAGGGGTCTCAGACAGGCGGCCCGCAAGCCAATTGGGGCCCACGAGACGTTATTTTGCGGCCCGCACCTAGATATGAAAATTTTGTGTTAGTGCAGCCTGCAAGTTTTATATGATTGGTGCTTGACATTGTTACACTTGCCAACCCACCCGATTTTTCCAGGAGACTCCCGAATTTCAGGGCAACCCATTCTCTCGAATTTCTGTCGATTTCACTCAACTAACAAAGTTAAGGCGGTACCGTAACGGCATGGTTTTTAACGACCTCTACAACCTGTACAAACAGCGTGCCAGCCCAGTCATATGTTGTATCTAGCTCTTGAACACACGTAAGTGACTGCAAGACATTGCCCCGGGAGATTGTCGGGAGGTGCACTGGAATTCGGTAGTCTCCCGGAAAAATCGGGAGGGTTGGCAAGTATGTTTCTAGGGCCGGAAAGCCATTCTGAGAAGGTGAATTTATTAAAAAGTGCATGTTAGACTCTTTAAGAAATATTTTCTCGCGGCCCAGCCTCACCCAGTTTCTGCATCCAATGGCCCCCAGGTAAATTGATTATGAGACCCCTGTTCTAAATACACGACATAATCATCGGACGTACTTATCTGTTGATATAACGCACACAGGGCATTGCACAACATTGGTGTCTTCTAGATCAATAAGCACCTCCATGCCTGCAGCGTGCAAGATGAGGCGTTCAATGACACTGCGTAACTTTAGCCTTTCAGACAGCAATGTAGTCACGCGTGTTTAATTTTCGTTCCCGTTACTCGCTTTGGGTACCTCGATGCTGTATTGATTCAGTAGTGTGTTGAAGCGGAAGACGATCGATGGATGGATGGATGGTAGTATGCTTGTTATTATTGTGGTTGTGTCTAATGTGTTTTAAATGTTTCTGTTCAGGCTGATATAGTACAAAAAGTCTGAAGAAAAGATATCTTATTTTTTCCAGCCAACCATAAGTGACTGTGTGATCTGTCTTTGCAGAAAATGGAGTTCTCAGTGAAGAACACACAGGTTAGAGGAGGTTACGTTCTGCATGTAGGGACTGTTTATGGAACGTTACAGGTTGGAGACCGTGTCACCTTACATGTAGATGAGGTAAGCTTAATTAGTGCGAGTGAAATCTTGGAAACGACCTGGATGCCCTTCAATTGGCGCATGTGATCCCATCTGTTGTCCCCAGGCTCGTCGCAGACCCATCATGAGCAACCACACCGCCACACATATCCTCAACTTTGCTCTAAGGGGAGTTTTGGGGGAGGCCGACCAGCGGGGGTCCTTGGTGGCCTCTGACCGCCTGCGCTTTGACTTCACCGCCAAAGGTGCTTTGAGCACGGGAGAGGTCCGGCGGACTGAGGAGATCGCCTGTGCAATGATTAGAGATGCCAAGGTCAGTTACGGCTCATAAAAAAGTCCTGATTCTTAATTTAGCGTCTTTTATATTTAAAAGAGTCAAGAGCATGAGATAGGGAGGAGAATCAGATTGGGCTGGTGCCAATATGGAAAACTGAGCAACATCATGAGAGGAGAAATACCATTAAGCCTAAAAAGAAAGGTATTTAATCAATGCGTGTTACCAACCATGACATATGGAGCTGAAACCTGGGCATTGTCAAATAAAATGGAAAAGAAAATAGCAGCAGCACAACACAACATGGAAAGAAATATGCTCGGAATCACATATAAAGACAGAAAAACAAATGAATGGGTGAGAAAACAAACGCAAGTCCAAGACATTATGAGAACTATCAAATTAAATAAGTGGAAGTGGGCTGGACATATCAGTAGGAAAACCGAAAATACATGGACTTCTCTAATGACATGAGATCGTTCACCTTGGTAGAAACATGCTGAGGCTTTTGTCCAGCAGTGGACTGACAATGGCTGATGATGTTTTTTACTTTTAAAAAGGTTTTCTTATTGAAACAATCATTCAAAAGACAGGGACATCATATCTGTTAAATCTTTCCTTTTTATGGTGACAACCAGTCTCAGACCGCAGTTGTTAACATTACATTTTAAACCTGAAGGGGTCATTTCAATGAAAAATGCCCATGTTTATGTCATAATGCATCATTGCAAAGCAGTGTGAAATGACAACAGCAACATAACTACTGTCTAGTTAAATAAATAAATGATAAATGGGTTGTACTTGTATAGCGCTTTTCTACCTTCAAGGTACTCAAAGCGCTTTGACACTACTTCCACATTTACCCATTCACACACACATTCACACACTGATGGAGGGAGCTGCCATGCAAGGCGCCAACCAGCACCCATCAGGAGCAAGGGTGAAGTGTTTTGCTCAGGACACAACGGACGTGACGAGGTTGGTACTTGGTGGGATTTGAACCAGGGCCCCTCGGGTTGCGCACGGCCACTTTTCCACTGCGCCACGCCGTTAAACTGTAGATGGGTACCTTACCTTTCACTTTACCAGCCGGGACATCGGTTTCAGTACTCAGTGTTGTTTTGTGTAGTAATAAATGTTAATGTGTTTACTAACCAAAAGTATTTTTTTACTCATTTAACACCAAGCTGATAAGGTCAACTGTGCTGTACAGTTGTTATATACTGTAATGTTTTCTTACACTTCTGAGTCTCACTAGCAAGTATGCATTCATTTCAGTTAGTCCTGGGTGTGTTTCCTTAGTCAGGAAGTAGTCATAGAATTAAGGTGAGTGTGCCAGTTTTGTCTTTTGTTGATCCCTACAAGGTGTTTATACCGTAAGTCAAAGGTTCCTAACCTTTTTGACCTCAGGGCCTAACTTTTCCTCGACAGAAATGCCTGGGGCCCACTCAAATATTAACACTAAATTACTTATTTTACGCTTGATTTTAATTGTATTCAATAATATCTAACCTACTTACTGTTTAAAACCTTGTCAAATCATATAAAACCATGTGTTAATAACAAAGATTATTATTTATTTAAACCTTAGGTGGATTACAAAAGTAATTACTAACCAAATTTACTGCATGAATAAAAAGGGACTTGTAAATACCTGATGGAAAATACATTGACATACAAATTATGCTGTGCTAAAATAAACTAAATAATAATGAATATGTTTCTTAACTAAACTGTCTATAGAATTAAAGTGCAAATGAAAATACAGCTACACCACTTTAGTCATTGTTTTTGCGCTAAGAAACTTCTTCATGACATTAACTTCACAGTTTTTCCTGTTTGTTTGAAATTGTCATTACCACCACAAGTGGTGGAAAAAGGCAAACAGCCGAGATATTTTTTGGCGGCCCTCTAACCCCTGATTTCCGTGAACGCTTTTCGTTTTTATTAAGTCAATGTGGTTTCCACCAGCTGCGGAAAGGCACAGGCGTGGCAGTTCCTTGCACTAAATATACGCAGGGCTTCTATTTTTGCCGGTCGCCGCAATGCGGCTGTTTGGTTTAGCTAAAATCCGTGTTATACAGGAAGTCATGCACAAACACGAAATAAGTTATACGGTTTACGACAAAATAAAACAGTAATGAGCCGGCACAAACATTTTCCGACGTAATTTCACACCTTGTTGACTCAAATGCTGATTCCAGAGGTCTAAAATTAAAGAATCGTATACTAGCATATGGGGTCCTGTGTCAAATGCCAGCTAATACCAGGTATGGAGACGGCAAGGCGTGGTTCTTGGGAGTTGTTTGTCTACAGCGCTTGGCATGGATGATTTTATTGTTGTGTTGCTACAAAAAATCAAGTTGTTTTTCTGCAATGCAATTGTTGTCTTTTTTCATGAGTCAAGTCAATGTCGTCAAAGACTCATTGTTGTTTAAAAAAAAAAAAAGCGAATGTTCCAAAAAAAACTGCAGTTCCCCTTTTAAGTGGCCAAGTACTGCTGTTAAATGTGATTGAGCTGATAAACCAATCAAACAATGTACTAATATAATACACTTCAAGAAAAATCTTCAAACTTAAAGTGTTTACAAAGTACAAAAAAGAAGAACCATGATAAACATCCTGAATTTATTCACTCACTCATTCTTTCATTCTCAAAATAATCTTACTTATCTCATCGTATGGAATAAAACTTACTTCACCAATTATTTATTTATTTATTTTTATTGTGCTTACTTACGGAGTATATTGTGAATACATTGAGAACAGGAAGTGAACAAAAGTTTTAGCAACTGTTATGTAAAAGAAAAGGGGTAGGATTAAATAAGCTCAGCTTCTTCCTACTCCTTTTCGAACATGTTGAAAAGAGAAACTGGAAATTGTGATGTATCATGTTGTATGCTGTCATGTTCGAAATAAACTCAACTCAAACTCCTCGCCTGAACTGTTTTTCCAGACAGTCTACGCTATGGACGCCCCCCTAGCACAAGCCAAGGCAATTCAGGGTTTGCGCGCTGTGTTTGACGAGACGTACCCCGACCCTGTGAGGGTTGTGTCTATTGGCATCCCCGTTCAGGACCTGCTGGACGACCCCAGCAGTGCTGCTGGTTCTCTCACCTCCATTGAGTTTTGTGGTGGAACGTGAGTATTTCTTATTACTCGTGATGAAGACAGAAATCCGGCATCACAATGATTGATTGATTGATTGATCGATTGATTGATTGATCGATCATTGGAATCAAAGTCTTGAATATAGAAAAAGGTCATTTTCCACCCTTTTTTATATGCTGCTTTTTTAATATCCTAAATTCCCCTAGCAGCCTCCTTCAGTGTGCTCACACCTGTCCCTGTTGCATGTTGTTATCTCTAGCCATCTGCAGAACTCTGGTCACGCCGCACCGTTTGTCATCGTCTCAGAGGAGGCCATCGCTAAGGGGATTCGCCGCATCGTTGCTGTGACAGGAAGCGAGGCCCAGAAGGTCGCTACGCTCACACACATTCACACATAAACAAAATATTCAGCCATAATTTGTCGTTAGTGTTTATTAGGGCTGCGAATCTGTGGGTGTCCCACGATTCTATTCAATATCGATTCTTGGGGTCGTGATTCGATTATATATAGATTTTTTTCGATTCAACGCCATTCTCCATTCAAAAACGATATTTTTCCAATTCAAAACGATTCTGTATTCATCCAATACATAGGATTTCAGCAGGATGTACCCCAGCCTGCTGATATGCTAGCAGAGTAGATAAAAAAAAAAAAAAAAGCTTTTATAATTGTAAAGGACAATGTTTTATCAACTCATTGCAATAATGTAAATTTGTTTTAGCTATTAAACAAACCAAAAATATGACTTATTTTATCTTTGTGAAAATATTGGACATAGTGTGTTGTCAAGCTTATGAGATGCGATGCACGTGTAAGCCACTGTGACACTATTGTTCTTTTTTTTTTATTTTTATAAATGTCTAATGATAATGTCAAAGAGGGATTTTTAATCACTGTTATGTTAAATTATAACTAATATTGATACTGTTGTTGATAATATAAATTTTTGTTTCACTATTTTTGGTTTGTTCTGTGTCGTGTTTGTGTATCCTCTCAATTGCTCTGTTTATTGCAGTTCTGAGTGTTGCTGGGTCAGGTTTGGTTTTGGAATTGGACTGCATTGTTATGGTATTGCTGTGTATTGATTTGTTGGTTTGATAAAAAAAAATATATATATATAAAAAAAAAAAGGATTTAAAAAAAAAAAAACAGAGATTCAATTCTGAATCACACAACGTGAGAATCGCGATTTGTATTTGAATCGATTTTTCCCCCATACCCTTAGTGTTTATGGTTAACAATGACTTGTTTTTGCTGACAACCTAACTGAAAAGAAAGCTCTTACTGCAGATGATCACATTTATTATATTTTGAAAGTGTCTTCTCACAGCTTCTGATGGATCTGTATTCATAGATGTAACTTTATCTACAACACCTCTTTCTCATCTATCTCCACAAGTCTTGCTGTGGAACAGGAATTGTTAGGCAGCATACACACACATAACTGTCAACAAATTGTATAGTCAGCTAAAATGGGAAATAGTAGAGCACATGCTGATGTGCAGCTTGTCATATAATGAATGGGATTGTTCCTCCCAGTGGTTATTAATGATAGCCCAGTAGAAACATACAGATGGACCTGAAATGAGCCACACTGTTAGAAAAGTGTCAGTAATGCTTATGTTGCGTTGTGTTCACTAGGCCCAGAGGAAAGCAGACGCACTGCACCAAGGTCTGACTGCCCTGGCAGACAAAGTGAAGCAGCAGACAGCCCCTAATAAGGACATGCAGAAAGAGATTGCAGACATGACAGAGGTGGGTGTTTATCATCGTTATGTTATCCATTATTTGTATTCCCTTAATTACATTACAAAGACTTTTGCCATAGACAACAACAAGCTGTAATATCCTCATTTTCAGCCGACATGCACACACGCTGTCACTAGCCCTGTGGTGAACTCACAGTTTGAAATCACAAAACTCCTTAACTTCAACAACTAGGTCGCAAAAATGATTAAAAATAAAATGTGTGTGTGTGTGTGTGTGTGTGTGTGTGTATATATACATATATATATATATATATACGTGTATATATATATATATGTATATATATACACACACACACACACATATATACTGTGTGTGTGTGTGTGTGTGTGTATCTGTAAAACAACTGCTGTACAGAATGTGTGCTTGGGTCCCTTTTTTCAAAAACAGTAATACAAAAAACTTAACTGTCTGATTTGATGCTAAAAACTTTGACAGACCACTTCGAATAAAATATTTTTTTTTACAGAATGATACACCCAGAATGTACATGAAAATAAAAAATGGGGGATTTACAATATTAACAATCAACGATAAAAGACTGAATATTTAAAACATATGAATGTTGCTCCGTTTTTTAATTCTTACACCGCCTCCTCGATTGACGTATTTTTAATCAAGCAAAATGCAACAAACACGGCGAAATATGAATGTAAAGGGTACAAAACACCTACAATCTGATTATAATATCACTTTTCTGGAGAACTTTGTTGTAAAAATGAGCTTTCCCGTGTCTCCGGCTGGCCGCTCTTGAAATACTCTTTATAGTTCAAGACTTACGGTAATTTGATAACCGATGATGGCGGCTACAGTCTTGATGCTAAAGATCTAAAAAAAAAAAAACGTTTGTAAATGTCCGTAATTTGCAGTAAAAATACTTCCTGAATGTTAAAAATCTCACATCAATTGCTTTCTTTGGATTCATTTTGAGCTATCAAAAATAGAAAAAGTACTGGTAAAAGGGTAGAAAAATACTTCTAAAATCACATAAAGTAGCACAGAAGCCAACGCCTGCAACGATGAGCACCAGAGATCTAGCACCCTGACCATAATGGTTGTTCTGCAAAGCAAACAATGGATGGATGAAATGTTTGAACAGTGAGACAAGATTTGTACACGGAAATACATTTTTATTCAATCTGTGTTTTGTAAATTGAAAAGTTCCTGCAATAAGGGGTTCATAAATCAAAGGTTCCCTTGTATGAAGGAAGGATGGCAGGCAGGCAGGAAATGAAGAGGAACTTTTTATTTCAACACAGCTTTGTTTCTCTGATACACAAATGGTAAATGGGTTGTACTTGTATAGCGCTTTTCTACCTTCAAGGTACTCAAAGCACAAGCCCAATTAAAAATGTTTTATCAAGAAATGGTTAGAATCAAGAATTGATTCTGGATTGAATCATCGGCCCAAGAATTTTAATGGAATTGTAATTTGAAAGATTCCCATTCCTACTTAATTCCATCCATCCATCCATCTTCTCCCATGAATTGATTTACGTGGACCCCGACTAAAACATGTTGAAAAACTTATTCGGGTGTTACCATTTAGTGGTCATTTGTACGGAATATGTACTGAACTGTGCAATCTACTAATAAAAGTTTCAATCAATCAATCAAACCGCTTATTCCCTTTGGGGTCGTGGGGGGCGCTGGTGCCTATCTCAGCTACAATCGCGAAGTACACCATGGACAAGTCGCCACCTCATCGTAGGGCCAACACAGATAGACAACATTCACACTCAAATGTCATGATTCATTTAATGCACACATTTTATGTCGACAAAAGCGATCAACCATGTGTGGATGACATACTGGACCAGGACTTTATGACTTAGTCCATGTAGACCATATTTGAGACCTCCGAATTCGGGAGATGGGTAGGGGGCGGGGTATTCGGGGCGGAGGTGGGCGGGGTTTGGTGGTAGCAGTGGCGTATATTGTAGCGTCCCGGAAGAGTTAGTTCTGCAAGGGGTTCTGGGTATTTGTTCTGTTGTGTTTATGTTGTGTTACGGTGCCAAGGTCCCCTCGAAATGTGTTTGTCATTCTTGTTATGTGTGGGTTCACAGTGTGGCGCATATTTGTAACAGTGTTAAAAGTTGTTTATATGGCCACCCTCAGTGTGACCTGTATGGCTGTTGATCAAGTATGCATTGCATTCACTTATGTGTGTGTAAAAGCCACATATATTATAAGACTCAGCCGACACGCTGTTTGTATGGAGGACAATTGCACGTGACGACAGGTTTTCAAGGACGCTAAAGACAGTCCCCCAATATTGTTGTCCGGGTGGAAATCGGGAGAAATTTGGGAGAATGGTTGCCCGGGGAGATTTTCGGGAATGGCACTGAAATTTGGGAGTCTCCGGAAAAATTGGGAGAGTTGGCAAGTATGATGTAGACTGGTTGTCGACATAAACAGGACTGACTTTAGTGGGTTTCACTGTATTTATTTATTTTGTAGGGTTCTGATAGTTTAAAAATAACTTTATTTTGAAAATGCTGAATGACACCTACCTGTAGTGTTACAATCGGTAACTGGATTGGTTGTCTGGTGCACAGTGGATCGGCACTGCAGTGATCTCCCAGTGGCGGAAGGACGAGATGAGGGAGACCCTGAAGGGCCTGAAGAAGACCATGGATGACTTGGACCGTGCCTACAAGGCGGACATCCAGAAGAGAGTCCTGGAGAAGATCAAGCAGGTGATGGCGGAGAGCCCTAATCAGGATCTGCTGGTGATGGAGATGGAGACCGGAGCCTCGGCCAAAGTGAGTTTTTTTAAATGAAACTTAAGTGTTACAAAAAGAAGTAAAAGTATTATATGAAATACAAAACCCAAAACCAGTTAAGTTGGCACGTTTTGTAAATAGTAGATAAAAACAGAATACAATGATTTCCTAATTATTTTCAACCTATATTCAATTGAATAGACTGCAAATACAAGATACTTAACATTTGAACTGGAAAACTTTATATTTTTTGCAAATATTAGCTCATTTGGAATTTGATACCTGCAACATGTTTAAAAAATGCTGGCACAAGGGGCAAAAAAGACGAGAAAGTTGAGGAATGCTCATCAAACGCCTATTTGGAACATCACACACGTGACCAGCCTAATTGGGAATAGGTGGGTGCCATGATTGGGTATAAAAGCAGCTTCCATGAAATGCTCAGTAATTCACAAACAAGGATGGGGTGAGGTACATCACTTTGTGAACAAAAGCGTGAGCAAATTGTCGGGCAGTTTAAGAACAACATTTCTCAACTAGCTATTGCAAAGAATTCTTGGAATTTCAGCATCTAGGGTCTGTAATATAATCCAAAGGTTACGAGAATCTGGAGAAATCTCTGCACGTAAGCGATAATATTACAGACCTTCGATCCCTCAGACGGTACTGCATCAAAAAGCAACTTCAGTGTGTATAGGATATCACCACAGGAACACTTCAGAAAACTACTGTTTACAGTTGGTCGCTACATCTGAAAGTGCAAGTTAAAACACTACTATGCAAAGCCAAAGCCATTTATCAACAACACCCAGAAACACTGCTGGCTTTGCTGGACCATAGCCCGTCTAACATGGACTGATGCAAAGTGGAAAAGTGTTCTGTTGTCTGACAAGTCCACATTTGAAATTGTTTTTGGAAACTGTGGACATCGTGTCCTCCAGAACAAAGTGGAAAAGAACCATCTGGACTGTTACAGGCGCAAAGTTCAAAAGCCAGCATCTGTGATGGTATGGGGGTGTATTAGTGCCCAAGGCATGGGTAACTTACACATCTGTGAAGGCACCATTAATGCTAAAAGGTACATACAGGTTTTGGAGCAACATATGTTGTCATCCAAGCAGCATTATCATGGACACCCCCTGCTTATTTCAGCACGACATTGCCAAGCCACATGTCACAACAGCGTAGTGTGGGTACTAGACTGGCCTGCCTGTAGTTCAGACCTGTCTCCCATTGAAAATGTGTGGTGCATTATGAAGCCTAAAATACGACAACAGAGACCCCGGACTGTTGAACAATTTGAGCTGTACATCAAGCAAAAATGGGAAAGAATTCCACCTGAAAAGCTTCAAAAATTGGTCTCCTCAGTTCTCAAACGTTTACTGAGTGTTGTTATAAGGAAAGGCCATGCAACACAATGGTAAAAATGCCCCTGTGCCAACTTTGTTGCAATGTGTTTCTGCCGTTAAATTCTAAGTTAATGATTATTTGCAAAAAAAAATAAAAAAGTTTATTGGTTCGGACGTTAAATATCTTGTCTTTGCAGTCTATTCAATTGAATATAAGTTGAAAAGAATTTGCAAATCATTGTATTCTTTTTTTATTTACGAATTACACAACGTGCCAACCTCACTGTTTTTGTATTTTGAAATGCCGATTGTGTTTGTCATGTGACTAAAGTAAAGTGTGTGTGACTCATTAGTTTGGACTAAGACATGAGGATGGTGATTACAAGACATGGTGCTCTCCGCCCTTTTTACCCCTCCTCATTTTGCAGGCTCTCAATGAGTGCCTGAAGCTGCTGAAGTCAAGCTCTCCTCAGACCGCCGCCATGCTCTTGGTTGCGGACCCCGATGCCGGCAAAGTGGTCTGCCTGTGTCAAGTCCCTCAGGTGATTAAACTGTTTCTACACACGACCCACTTCATTGTGCAGCAAATCACAACAATACAGGCGCTCATGAGAATCTTATCGTCCCTCTAGGAAAAGGCTAACCGCGGGCTAAAGGCCAGCGAGTGGGTTCAAGAATTGTGCCCCCTGATGGACGGCAAAGGAGGCGGCAAGGACATGTCGGCCCAAGCCACCGGTAGGAACACGCAGTGCCTGCAGGAGGCGCTGCAGATGGCCCAGCAGTTTGCATCTCTCAAACTTACAGAAAACTGAAGGCAAGAGAAATTGGCGAAGTGTGGCGTGGAAGATGGGAAATGGTAATAACATTTTTACTTCCCCCATTTTGCCTACAGTGGACCACTGTTGGGAGTGGGGCGGTTAATTAACGTCAGTCAAATGTTATCTGTGGAAACAACGCTCAAATCGAAATATGCTCATGGCAGAAATCTGCATGCTTGTGTACAGAGATAGGAAATAGATTTGGAATCAGTGAGTTTGACACGTTTGCACTTCAATCTCCGGTTGTGAGCGTCGTGCTCTCCAAACTGTCAGCCCCTATTTTGTGCACTTTTTCATCCTGGTGGCTTATGGTCTTCCTTCAACCCCAAACTGACCGAGGGCTCATTCTGCACAGCTTCATTTTTAGGAAACAAACAATTTGAAGCCAACTGTAAACTAATTTAAAGTTGTAGCAGGGTTCATCTATGCTGTCAATAGTTGTAGCTGCTTGTCAATTAAGACTAAATAATTCATCAGTCCTGTGTAAAAGATCATGTTCTGTATTTGTAACTTCATTTCTAGGTCACCTGTACAATAATGTCTTTTATCATTGTTGCTTTTCCATGTACCAATCATGACACATTACTGGATTGGAATAAACAGATCTACGTTGCCATGTGTTCACACTTTATAATAGCAACGCTAGCAGTGTGTTTTGATGTGAAAAAGTATGACATTACTTCACATTGCACCTCAGATGATGAAGGAGCAAAATGTCAGGAGGGTAATGTTAATGAAGATACATTTGCACAAGCTTTGGTGATTAATTTTTAATAAACTACTTAGCTGAAGAACAAGTTTGCCCCTTAAACCAGGGGTGTCCTAAGTGCGGCCCGCAGGTAATTTTTTAACGGCCACGCAGCACATTCTAAAAATACGATAATAAAAAATTAAAAGCATCAAAAGTGGTATAAAAGAGCAGACAGGGGAAATATAACAAGACAATATTGACTCTAATAACACAAAGCTGTCATGCAGGGTATTTATTTCTTAAAAAAAAAAAAAAAAAAAAGATTCAAAACCAATGTCATTATGAATAGTTGACCTATTATATCACATTAAATATTCCACTTTGAGGCATTTTTTGGGGAAAATGTTGCATAATTTGTTCGGAATATAAAAAACGTATCTGTTTTTTTAAAAAAGGGCCTAAACCGAACAAACAAAAAACATAAACAACAATAAAAACTTATAATTGACGGATAGATCTGAAGTTGGTCACGAGAATATTGTGTTCAAAGTAAATAGATAAAAATGTGTAATTTATTTTTTATCACTTAAATGGAGGCTTCAGCTCACCAATATTTTTGCAGTGTAAAAATAATGATGAGATATTAAATTTTTTAAGGCTGCAATTATTTTATGATCTCTAATATTCCACTTAAAATGTGATGGGGAAATTATTCCAAATTGTGTTTTTTCCATAAAAAACAGGGTTGTTTTTTTGACGAAAAGAGTGTACAACTTTAATCTTTAAAAACGTTATAATGACAGATAGAACTAATGTTGATCTAGAGATTTAAACCCCGAATAATATTAAAGATAACAGTAAATAATGACACATATTTGATTTTTTTTTTTTGACCAAAACCCTTTGGAGTCCCCGGGATCAAGCCGGAGTGGAAGCCGAAATGTATATTTTTTATACATATGTTGTATTGGTTTTTAAAATATAAAATATCAAAAAGGCCCCCGCTTGCTTTGATTTTTCAGTTTGCGGCCCTCAGTGGAAAAAGTTTGGACACCCCTGCCTTAAACTGATCCATTTGGCTCATGATTGGAAATATTATGTAAATTACCTTTTAAACAAGCTGTAAGCCCGATTTTCCACACAACTTTCAAATGTTTTAGGGGCTTTTCCTGTGTGGCGCTGAACAATCACATTGGTGACATTTGCATGTTGAAATTTCAAGTCTATGCCGTTCACTTTGAGCAAGGCACCAAACTTCATTGTTTCTTTGTCTTGTGTCCTGAAGATGCATGCCAGTATGATAAAGGGGGACAAGGTTATACACGCTGGTTATCAAGACTGAATATAAATATTTAAAAAAAACTATACCATGAAATGTGGTTGACTCAGCAATGATTGTTCAGTATTGTATCTATTTTTAAGTTTCACCAACATAAATATAACATCACTCGGCAGAAGAATACCGCCACCCACCTGGTGCAACATTTTACCCGGCACGGGTGGGCTTCTGTCCGAACATGTGTCATTCAGACAAACTCCAGATGGAGTGTCGGCCAACGGAGGCACGCCAAACGCCTTTGGATTACTAGACTGGGGACCCTATATCTGGGGGGCCTCAATGAGGCGTGAGTGAAGCCCGCTGGACCATAGACGGACCGTGCACACCCTTCGTCTTTTCTTTTTCTACTCTTTTATCGCCCGTCCCCAACCCCTTACCCTAACTGACTCTCTTTTTCATGCCTAAACCTACCCGTCTCTCTTTTTCTTTAAATCTAACCCTAACTCCTAACCCTAACCCCAACCCTAACCCTTTGTTTATGATTAATACTTACCTTGCACACACACGTGTGATTTGCAGTAAAACTATACTTACCTTTTGCATGAAATAAAACCCAGTCAGTGATGACTACTAATGGATTTTTCCACTCTTTGCATGAGATTGTGTGCAGCTGGTTACTTCGGCAACCTAACACTTGAGCAACTACTAAAACAGCTGCAGGCGTAAACGTGGGACCACGCCCCCTGCAGAGCTCCATAAATCCTCTGAATTTGTATTGTCTCAGTTTGAGTCAGGTTGTCGATCTGGGCACATCGCACCTTAGAGTACAATCAAGTGAGACAATTTGAATTGTAACTGAAAGAATTACAAAGTTGCTTGGCACATTACATGCCTGATGAGGCCAGGAAAGGCCGAAACGCGTCGTGTGTTAACGTGCTTGATTAAAAATGTTTGGTCCCGTGTTCGAGCGGTGTCCTTTCGGGGCCCCTGGGGGTGTGGCTTTGGATGGGTATGTCACTGGGGGGCTGTTGATGGACAGGGCAATCCCCCACCACCCCCTCACCCTAACCATAACACATTATTAACAGGAGTTGAGGTACTTCAAAGCAAACATTTTGGTGCTTTGTCCAAACGCCCCGATATCTTACGGGGCGTTTGTGCCCTATGTGATCACGTAGGAAGGGGTGAATTTTAAAAGTTGTGGTGAGCATATAAGCACCGCCCCCTGCAGCTCTCATATGAATCCTCCTCCTGCCAGAGCGGCTCATTCCCTCTCCAGCAGTAGATGAGGGGACATCCTGCTGTCGAGACACTGGGGAGCCGCCAGGACCAGCCAAGGGGACTAGAAGTGCCCCACCTACTGGAGAACCAGGTGAGTCCCAGTAGGCATGGCTCAGCCAGCCTGATGAGGCCTGAAAGGCCGAAACCCGTAGCTGGATGCTAATCCGATGTGTTTGACACCGCATCTAATGCCGACTCGGATTGCTCTCTTTCAGGTTCCTCGGGGGTCCTGCGTTAGGCGTGGACAGGTTGTAGACGGACAGTGCCTACCCTCCACTTCCCCTAACCTCAACCCTAACCCTAACCCTTCTTATTTTCTTTTTTCTACTCTTTTATCGCCCTTCCCCAACCCCTTGCCCTAACCCTAACCAACCCTCTTTCTTACCGCCTAAACCTACCTGTCTCTCTTTTTTTATTTACACCTAAAACCTACCAGTCTCTCTTTAAATCTAACCCTAACTCCTAACCTCAACCCTTTAACCCTAACCCTTTGTTCATGATTAATACTTACCTTGTACATATATAGGTGATTTGCAGTGAAACTATACCTACCTGTTGCATGAAATAAAACCCAGCGAGTAATAACTAATGGACTTTTTCACTCTTTGCATGAGATTGTGTGCAGCTGGTTACTTTGGCGACCTAATTAGAGCAACTACTAACGGCTGCAGGTGAGCGTGGGATAACGCCCCCTGCAGAGCTCAATAAATCCTCTGTTTTTTCATTGTCTCGGGTTGTCGATCTGAGCACATCGCACCTTGGACGTATAATGAAGTGGGACAATTAAAATGCCTGATGAGGTCGGAAAAGACCGAAACGCGTTGCATGTTGATAATGTGCTGAATTAAACTCTCTACCTTGTACATATGTGTGATTTGCAGTGAAACTATACTTACCTTATGCATGAAATTAAAACCCAGCGAGTGATAACTACTAATATACAGTACAGGCCAAAAGTTTGGACACCATTTGTTTTATTTATTTTTATGACCATTTACATTGTATATTGTCACTGAAGGTATCAAAACTATGAATGAACACGCGGAGTTATGTACGTAACACAAAAAAGGTGAAAAAACTGAAAACATGTTTTATATTCTAGTTTCTTCAAAAAAGCCACCCTTTGCTCTGATTAGTTCGCACACTCTTGGCCTTCTCTCGATGAGCTTCAAGAGGTAGTCACCTGAAATTGTTCTCATTTCACATGCTTGAAGCTCATTGAGAGAATGCCAAGAGTGTGCAAAGCAGTAATCAGGGCAAAGGGTGGCTATTAAAAAAACCCATCACAAACATAAAACATGGTTTCAGTTATTTCACCTTTTTTTGTTAAGTACATAACTCCACATGTGTTCATTCATAGTTTTGATGCCTTCAGTGACAATCTAAAATGTAAATAGTCATGAAAATAAAAGGCATTGAATGTGTGTCTTAATTTTTGGCCTGTACTGTGTATATACCGTATTTCTCTGAGTATAGGTCGCACCTGCCGAAAATGCATAATAAAGAAGGAAAAAAAAAACCATATATAAGTCGCACTGGAGTATAAGTCGGATTTTTGGAGGAAATGTATGATAAAACCCAACACCAATAATAGACATTTGAAAGGCAATTTAAAATAAAGAATAGTGAACAACTGGCTGAATAAGTGTACGTTATATGAGGCATAAATAACCAACTGAGAAAGTGTCTGCTATGTTAACCTAACATATTATGGTAAGAGTCATTCAAATAACTATAACATATAGATCATGCTATATTTTTACCAAACAATCTGTCACTCCTAATCGATAAATCCCATGAAATTGTATACGTCTAGTCTCTTACATGAATGAGCTAAATAATATTACTTGATATTTTACGGTAATGTGTTAATAATTTCACACACAAGTTGCTCCTGAGTATAAATCGCACCCCTGGCCAAACTATGAAAAAAAACTGCGATTTATAGTCCGAAAAATACGGTACATATCACAGATTAAATGTGTCAATACCAAAATATAACTGTCTAATCCCTTTTTGGCAACAAAGAGGGGTAGACCAAACCAAAAAGGGGTAGGATTGCATAAACTCTGCTTCTTCCTACTCCTTTTTGGACTTTCTGGAATAAAACAACTGGAATATATAATAATGTATAACATTGTATCGTATCCATGTTCGAAACAAACTGAAACTGAACTAAACTTGTCAAGTAAAATCAACAAAAAAAAAACGATTTTTTTGAAAGGACAAAGCTGTGAAAGTATCTGCTTCCTCTTTTATTTTGAAAGGTGATTGTTAGAAAGGAAATGACGTATTACAATCAGCATTTGGTCACCGGACAAGTTATGCCTATTACCGAGATAATGTCACTAAATGTCCAACAAATAGCTAAGTATGTTTATATTTCATTGCAATATAATACTACAACTTACTGTATGTGTGAACAAAACTTCACGCTGTTTTGGAATTTCGCGATCGCTTGTGTTATTTGGCTAATTAAATGTACTTGTCTTGATTGGCAACACTAAAATTGGCCCTAGTGTGTGAATGTGAGTGTGAATGTTGTCTATCTGTGTTGGCCCTGCGATGAGGTGGCGACTTGTCTAGGGTGTACCCCGCCTTCCGCCCGATTGTAGCTGAGATAGGCGCCGGCGCCCCCCGCGACTCCGAAAGGGAATAAGCCGTAGAAATGGATGGATGGATGGATGTCTAAAGTAGGTTAAAAAGATCAAAGACTTCACCATTTTCTTCAAATTGGACACTGAGCTTCTATTAAGGTACTGTAACACTATTTGTTTATTTTCAGAGGGTACATTGAGATCATTCAATTCAATGGCAACAGTACTTTGATTTAATGTATTTTTAATCGTTGGACTACACATATAAAGGCCTACTGAAAGCCACTACTAGCGACCACACAGTCTGATAGTTTATACATCAATGATGAAATATTAACATTGCAACACATGCCAATACGGCAATTTTAGTTTACTAAATTGCAATTTTAAATTTCCCACGAAGTGTCCTGTTGAAAACGTCACGGAATGATGACGCTTGCGTGTGAAATTATTGGTTGGAGCGGACATGTTCTCCCAGCACCAAACACGGCTAAAAGTAGTCTGTTTTTATCGCATAATTACACAGTATTCCGGACATCTGTGTTGCTGAATCTTTTGCAATTTGTTCAACTAATAATGGAGACTACAAAGAAGAAAGATGTTGGTGGAAAACGGTGTATTACAGCCGGCTGTAGCAACACAAATACAGCCGGTGTTTCTTTGTTTGTTGTGAAGCTTTATTATGGAACATAGCGGTCAAGCGAACATGTTTCTCTACCACATGTCAACCGACAGGTTTCGGAGAGAAAATGGTGGTAAAAGGTCGGCTCCTACCGTAAACATGAGCAGTGCTTGTGTTGTTCCTCCTGCAGCTGCGACTTTCTTGGCTCCTCCATGGCTTCCCTCAGAGACACTGGTGGTCACCACACCCCTCCGACTTTCAGGTATGACTATTTAATCTCACTAAAACACTAGTAACACATTAAGCAGATAAGGGATTTTCCCGAATTATCCTAGTAAATGTGTCTAATAACATCTGATTCGCTCCTGCCCTCGTCTTTTTATTCATTTATTTTTTTTCTTCTAGTCCTTCACTCTCACTATCCTCATCCACAAATCTTTCATCGTCGCACAAATTAATGGGGAAATCGTCGCTTTCTCGGTCCGAATTGCTCTCGCTACTGGTGGCCGTGATTGTAAACAATGTGAGGAGCTCCACAACCCATGACGTCACGCGCACACCGTCTGCTACTTCCGGTACAGGCAAGGCTTTTTTATTAGCGACCAAAAGTTGCGAACTTTATCGTCGATGTTCTCTACTGAATCCTTTCAGCAAAAATATGGCAATATCGCGAAATGATCATGTATGACACATAAAATGGACCTGCTATCCCCGTTTAAATAAGAACATCTCATTTCAGTAGGCCTTTAAATACATCTTTTATTTCGTCATTTAAGAAACAAAAGAGTGCTAACATAGTCAGCGTCCTAACTAGTTGTAGGCAGATCCCCACATCACTTACCAAATTACCATTGAACTAAACTGTCCTCTGCTTTTTCATGCATCTTCTCTAAGTACTGTTAGTTACTAGATAGACTAAACAAGAACCTGTTGCAGGTGAATATTACAAATCACTGAGCTTACTGTTGTGAAGTGAATTATATTAGTTTATATTTATTATATTTGCTTAACATAGTGAATTATTAAAAATGTTTATTATCCATGGTTTCTCGCCCGGAAAAGCGTGGAGTGCCATCTCCAGGTTGGGGTGGGAGACTCTGCCCCAAGTGGAGGAGTTCAAGTACCTCAGAGTCTTGTTCACGAGTGGGGGAAGAGTGGCTCGTGAGGTCGACAGGCGGATCGGTGCGGCGTCTTCAGTAATGCGGACGCTGTATTTCCAGTGAGGGTTGGACTCTGCCAAGGCTGTCCTTTGTCACCGATTCTGTTCATAACTTTTATGGACAGAATTTCTAGGCGCAGTCAAGGCGTTGAGGGGTTCCGGTTTTGTGACCGCAGGATTAGGTCTCTGCTTTTTGCAGATGATGTGGTCCTGATGGCTTCATCTGACTGGGATCTTCAGCTCTCACTGGATCGGTTCGCAGCCGAGTGTGAAGTGACCGGAATGAGAATCAGCACCTCCAAGTCCGAGTCTATGGTTCTCGCCCGGAAAAGGGTGGAATGCCATCTCCGGGTTGGGGAGGAGACCCTGCCCCAAGTGGAGGAGTTCAAGTACCTCAGAGTCTTGTTCACGAGTGGGGGAAGAGTGGCTCGTGAGGTCGACAGGCGGATCGGTGCGGCGTCTTCAGTAATGCGGACGCTGTATCGATCCGTTGTGGTGAAGAAGGAGCTGAGCCGGAAGGCAAAGCTCTCAATTTACCGGTTGATCTACGTTCCCATCCTCACCTATGGTCATGAGCTTTGGGTCATGACCGAAAGGACAGGATCATGGGTACAAGCGGCCCAAATGAGTTTCCTCCCCCGGGAGGCTTGGCTCTCCCTTTAGAGATAGGGTTAGAAGCTCTGTCATCCGGGGGGAAGTCAAAGTAAAGCCGCTGCTCCTCCACATCGAGAGGAGCCAGATGAGGTGGTTCGGGCATCCGAACGTCTCCTTATGGAGGAATTTAGGGCACATCCGACCGGTAGGAGACCACGGGGAAGACCCAGGACACATTGGGAAGACTATGTCTCCCGGCTGGCCTGGGAACGCCTCGGGATCCCCCGGGAGGAGCTAGACGAAGTGGCTGGGGAGAGGGAAGTCTGGGCTTCTCTGCTTAGGCTGCTGCTCCCGCGCCCCAACCTTGGGTAAGCGGAAGAAGATGGATGGATGGATGGATGTATGGTTTATTATCAGATTTGGAGTTGAAAAAACCCAAATGTATGTTTATTTTTCAGAGTTGAAACAAGCAAAGAGCTCTGATTTGTTGGAATGGTCCAGCTTCCTCCCACCTCCTAAGACATGCACCTGGGGATAGGTTGATTGGCAGCATTAAATGGTCCCTAGTGTGTGAATGTTGTCTGTCTTATCTGTGTTGGCCCTGCGATGAGGTGGCGACTTGTCCAGGGTTTACCCCGCCTTCTGCCCGAATGCAGCTGAGATAGGCTCCAGCACCCCCCGCCACCGTGAAAGGGACTAGCGGTAGAAAATGGATGAATGGTTTTACTTTTTGACACTATGTAGCAACTTAAACTATATATTAGGAAGATGTCAAGTTGGCTAATGAATAAAGCGAAACAGTAACAACCTTTTCAAGGACATACGCAGCCTATGGCCTATTGTGTTGATCATGTAGTTCAAAGAAATAGCGATAACGGATCATGTTGTGCAGAATGCATCCCACAGAGGCAGCACATTTTTGTTTAACTAATGGCCTCTGTACATGCAATCAATGTTAATGTTTACTTGAACACTCGCACTGTACAAATCCACTAAAAAAAGCCTACCTCAGAAGTCTCACGAATGTCTAATGTGCTAAAGGCAGATCTTTATTCTGTAACAATCTGCAGGAATGGGATAGAAAGGTGTTTTTTTGTAAGACTGGTTAAACTACTAGATTGATTGATTTATTGATATATTTTTATTTCAAATATGCAAAAAAACAAGAGCAAGCCTGATCCAATACTGTGCTATAGCCTTAAAGGCCTACTGAAATGAGATTTTCTTATTTAAATGGGGATAGCAGGTCCATTCTATGTGTCATACTTGATCATTTCACGATATTACCATATTTTTGCTGAAAGGATTTAGTAGAGAACATCCACGATAAAGTTCGCAACTTTTGGTGCTGATAAAAAAGCCTTGCCTGTACCGGAAGTAGCAGACAATGACGTCACAAGGGTGAGGGCTCCTCACATCCTCACATTGTTTATCATAGCAACCTCCAGCAGCAAGAGCTATTCGGACTGAGAAAACGACAATTTCCCCATTAATTTGAGCGAGGATGAAAGATTCATGGATGAAGTTATTGATAGCGAAGGACTAGGGGAAAAAAAAGGCGATTGCATTGGGACGGATTCAGATGTTTTTAGACACATTTACTAGGATAATTCTGGGAAATCCCTTTTCTTTCTATTGTGTTGCGAGTGTTTCATTGAGTTAAATAGTACCTGATAGTCGGAGTGGTGTGTCCATGGGTGTCTTGAGGCCAGTGTCTGAGGGAAGTCGACGGCAGCTGTATGGACGGCACAAGCTCAGCTGATCTATGGTAAGTGGCGACTTGTTACCACAAATTTCTCACCGAAAACTGTTGGTTGACATTTGGTCGGGATCCATGTTCGCCTGACTGCTCTGATCCATAGTAAAGCTTCAGCTCCGGGAATTTTAAACAAGGGATTATCGTGTGTTTGTGTGGCTAAAGGCTAAAGCTTCCCACCTCCATCTTTCTACTTTGACTTCTCCATTATTAATTGAACAAATTGCAAAAGATTCAGCAACACAGATGTCCAGAATACTGTTTAATTGCACAATGAAAAGAGACGCAAATGATGCTGCGCTAATATGTCCTCTACAGTCACGCGCACGCGTCATCATTCTGCGACGTTTTCAACAAGAAACTCCACGGGAAATTTAAAATTGCAATTTAGTAAACTAAAAAGGCCGTATTGGCATGTGTTGCAATGTTAATATTTCATCATTGATATATAAACTATCAGACTGCGTGGTGGGTAGTAGTGGCTTTCAGTAGGCCTTTAACAGCCATTATAACAAAATGAAAACAATGGAGAATAAAAAACGAAAACAAATGAGCATTGGACTTTCTTTTTTAAATTTTTTTTTGTAACGCCGGTTCGGCATCGTGGTACCGGGTTCGATTCCCTCATGGATGCGTCAAACGAAGAACACAACAAAGGTAGAATCTAACACATTTATTAACAAAAGGTGTGCTCTGAACAAAAACACTGGAGCTAATAAAAAGGGAAACAAAAGACGCAAGTGTGAAAGCTAGGAAATATAATGAACTAAGACTTGGCATAAAAAGTAAAAACAAAAATGATTAGCATGTGAGCTAAAGCTGACTAGGTGGCTGAGCTAATGAGCTAGCGAGAAAAGCATACCTGACGTTACGTTGCGTGAAAACAAACTAGAGTCCCAGAAAGAATAAACAGAAGAGACTGGCTTATAAAGGGAAGGTGATTAACAGAGAACAGGTGTGCAGGAACCGGGAGTAGCAGGTGAAACTAATAAGTAACCATGGTGATGGACTAAACGGGAAATAATCGGATCAAATGGAGAATGAGAACAAAGATGGAAAAATAAACAATATGTGAAGATCCGAGTCACGGATCGCAACATTTTTTTACATATTTGAAAAGGAGTGAGAATAAGTTTACACATATTTAATCCCACCCCTTTTCTTTAAATCATAAATTACTCTCGGGCTAGAACTACCTGTTCCCTCTATGTACAAACTTAATGAACTTGTATATACATGAATGATAAATATACACATACATATGCATGGCCACACTATTACCACCAAAGATAAATTGTATTTTGTAACTGGAAGGTGCATCCTGGAGACAAACGTGATTAATGACACTTCATATGGAGAGTAGGCACCTTTAATGCTTGCTGAACTAAAACCATGTACTTTGCTATTTTATTGTATAAAAACGGTGTGGTTGCATTTGCACTTCCATCCATCGATTTTCTACCGCTTATTCCCTTTTGGGGTCGCGGGGTGCATTTGCACTTGTGTTGTTTAAATATATGATATACAGAAGTGACCAAAGGTGCTACCAGCTGTCCTGGTGTCGGAAAGGTTGCTCGGGTTTTCTCCAGATGCTCCAGTTTCCTCCCACATCCCAAAAGTATTCGCTTTTGGTTAATTTCGGACTACCTCTTGAAGGCCTACTGAAACCCACTACTACCGACCACGCAGTCTGATAGTTTATATATCAATGATAAAATATTAACATTGCAACACATGCCAATACGGCCTTTTTAGTTTACTAAATTGCTATTTTTAATTTCGCGCGGAAGTATCATGCTAAAACGTCGCGGAATGATGACGCGTGTGCGTGACGTCACGCATCGTAAAGGACATTTTGTTCCAGCACCGTTTACAGCTATAAGTCATATCTTTTCATCGCATAATTCCACAGTATTATGGACATCTGTGTTGCTGAATCTTTTGCAGTTTGTTCAATGAATAATGGAGACCACAAAGAAGAAAGATGTAGGTGGGAAGCGGTGTATTGCGGCCGCCTTTAGCAACACAAACACAGCCGGTGTTTCCTTGTTTACATTCCCGAAAGATGACGGTGAAGCTTTCCTATGGAACAGAGCGGTCAAGCCATCACGGTTCCCTACCACATGTCAACCGTCAGGTTTCGGTGAGAAAATGGTGGTAATAAGTCGGCTCTTACCGTAGACATGAGTGGAGAGTTTGTGTCGTTCCACCTGCACCTGTCAAAGAGGCAGCTGCGGACTCTCTTGCCTCCTCCCACCGGCCTCCCCCGACCGTCGGATGCTTCCAACGTGGAGGAAGCATCGGCTGCCTTCGCCTCGTTGAGAAACGTGGCTCCCCTCAGAGACACTGGCGGTCACCACAGCCGTGGCCACACCCCTCCGACCTTCAGGTTGTACAGGTACGACCATATAATCTCACTAAAACACTAGTAACACAATAAACGGATAAGGGATTTTCCAGAATAATCCTAGTAAATTTGTCTAATAACATCTGAATCGCTCTGCCGTCTAGTTTTTTGTTGTTGTTTTTTTTCTAGTCCTTCACTTTCCTGATCCACAAATATTTCATCCTCGCTCAAATTAATGGGGAAATCGTCGCTTTCTCAGTCCGAATCGCTCTAGCTGCTGGTAGCCATGATTGTAAACAATGTTCAGATGTGAGGAGCTCCACAACCCGTGACGTCACGCGCACATCGTCTACTACTTCTGGTACAGGCAAGGCTTTTTTATTAGCGACCAAAAGTTGCGAACTTTATCTTCGATGTTCTCTACTAAATCCTTTCAGCAAAAATATGGCAATATCGCGAAATGATCAAGTATGACACATAGAATGGACCTGCTATCCCCGTTTGAATAAGAACATCTCATTTCAGTAGGCCTTTAAGGCCCAAGCTGTTTGTTTACATGCTTTTTCTTTATTTCTCTTTGCTATTTGGGTTATTGGACTAAAAATCATCTTTTAACATGTATTTAGTCCATGAGTCCACAAACGTGTACTTAATGTGTAGTGACATGCACATTTTTATTTTTCCCCTTTTCCCCCTCAAATTCCATTATGTTATACTGTTCTGACACCACCAGATGGCAGTATAAGTGTCCATACGTCTAGCATAAGTCCCCAGTTCAGTAGTGTACACAATTTAGGAAATAAAAGCTAAAAGGTGCTGTCCACACATGTGGCCACTAAGCCTTTAGAGCAGGCCTGGGCAAATATTTTGACACGGGGGCCACATTTAGTGAAAAAAATGTGTCTGGGGGCCGGTAAATCTATTTTTAGGGACACCAATACAAAACTTCCCAATAATGTCTGATTGAATGCTGAAAACATTATGACAGGCCGGCTTAAAAAACGTAATGGAATTTTACATTTTTCTATGATTGATAAAACACTGAATATTGACAAAATATGAATGTCACACACTCTTTTGATCGACATACTTTACAATCAAGTGAAATGCAACAGTGAAATATGAACGCAAAGAGTACAAAATAAACTCACCTACAATCTGTTATATCACTAAGCTCCTTCTGTGTCTGTGGAAACGCTTCCCGCCCACACTGCTTGGTGCCTCGTCTGAGCTGCTGTGACGTAGATGACCATAGTAACTAATTACATGACCATAGTAACTAATTAGATTACCATAGTAATTAATTAGATGACCATAGTAACTAATAAGATGTTCATAGTAACTAATTACATGACCATAGTAATTAATTAGATGACCATAGTAACTAACTAGATGACCATAGTAACTAATTAGATGACCATAGTAACTGGTACTGTATATCATCCATAAGCGTAGATTCAAACCATTGAAATACTTCGTATCGTTCAAGACTTATGGTCATTAGAAAACATGACTGCTCATCATAATGGCAGCTGATATATAATGTATATAAACAAGTGAGGACTAAGTCTTTAAAATATTTTCTTGGATTTTCAAATTCTATTTGCGTTTTGTTTCTCTTAGAATTAAAAATGTCGAGCAAAGCGAGACCAGCTTGCTAGTAAATAAATACAATTTTAAAAAATAGAGGCAGCTGTAACCTGGGTGACAAAACCCCATTAAATATCCTTTTAAAACCCCATTGAATATTTTTTCTAATTAAATCTTCCTATTTAAATATCCTCTCAAAACCCCATTGAATATTCTTTCTAATAAAATCTCCCTATTTAAATGTCATTTTACTTAAATATCCTTTCTATTTAAATAACCTTTCAAATCCCAATTAAATATCCTATTTATTTTCGTTGTCTTAGCTGTCCGTGCGTGCGTCATTACGCCACGCGGTCACATGACCTATTGCGGGAAGCATAAAATCCGGTAGCGGGCTGCTTCCAGGAAGAGCGAGAGAGACGTTGCTGCAGGTATGTGACTCGGTTTTGACGCTTTAATTATTAACTAAGCTTTTAACTGAAATGTAATAATGTCGAACTGCAGGAGCCGACTACTAAAGCCGTGGGTCGCCGTGCGAGAGTGTTAAGTGTGATTTATCTGCGGAATTTCTCCTCTCTGAGCTGCCACCTTATCGTGCTAGAGGAGTTTGCGTGTCCCAATGATCCTAGGAGCTATGTTGTCCGGGGGCTTTATGCCCCCTGGTAGTGTCTCCCAAGGCAAACAGGTTCTAGGTGAGGGATCAGACAAAGAGCAGTTCGAAGACCTTTATGAAGAAGAAAAAACATAGACCCAGATTTCCCTCGCCCGGACGCGGGTCACCGGGGCCTCCCTCTGGAGCCAGGCCTAGAGGTGGGGCACGATGGCGAGCGCCTGGTGGCCGGGCCTGTTCCCATGGGGCCCGGCCGGGCACAGCCCGAAGAGGCAACGTGGGTCACCCCTCCAATGGGCTCACCACCCATAGCAGGGGCCATAGAGGTCGGGTGCAATATGAGCTGGGCGGCAGCCGAAGGCAGGGCACTTGGCGGTCCGATCCTCGGCTACAGAAGCTATTGGGACGTGGAACGTCACCTCACTGGGGGGGAAGGAGCCTGAGCTAGTGCGCGAAGTAGAGAAGTTCCGGCTAGATATAGTCGGACTCACTTCGACGCACAGCAAGGGCTCTGGAACCACTTCTCTCGAGAGGGACTGGACTCTCTTCCACTCTGGCGTTGCCAGCCGTGAGAAGCGACGGGCTGGGGTGGCAATTCTTGTTGCCCCCCGGCTCAAATCCTGCACGTTGGACTTTAACCCGGTGGACGAAAGGGTAGCCTCCCTCCGCCTTCGGGTGGGGGGACGGGTCCTGACTGTTGTTTGTGCTTATGCACCAAACAGCAGTTCAGAGTACCCACCCTTTTTGGGAGCACTCGAGGGAGTACTGGAAAGTGCTCCCCCGGGTGATTCCCTTGTCCTACTGGGGGACTTCAACGCTCACGTTGGCAACGACAGTGAAACCTGGAGAGGCGTGATTGGGAAGAATGGCCGCCCGGATCTGAACCCGAGTGGTGTTTTGTTATTGGACTTTTGTGCTCGTCACAGTTTGTCCATAACAAACACCATGTTCAAACATAAGGGTGTCCATATGTGCACTTGGCACCAGGACACCGTAGGCCGCAGTTCCATGATCGACTTTGTAGTTGTGTCATCGGATTTGCGGCCTTATGTTTTGGACACTCGGGTGAAGAGAGGGGCGGAGCTTTCTACCGATCACCACCTGGTGGTGAGTTGGCTGCGATGGTGGGGGAGAATGCCGGACAGACCTGGGAGGCCCAAACGCATTGTGAGGGTCTGCTGGGAACGTCTGGCAGAGTCTCCTGTCAGAGAAAGTTTCAATTCCCACCTCCGGAAGAACTTTGAACATGTCACGAGGGAGGTGCTGGACATTGAGTCCGAGTGGACCATGTTCCGCACCTCTATTGTCGTGGCGGCTGATCGGAGCTGTGGCCGCAAGGTAGTTGGTGCTTGTCGGGGCGGCAATCCTAAAACCCCTTGATGGACACCAGTGGTGAGGGATGCCGTCAAGCTGAAGAAGGAGTCCTATCGGGTCCTTTTGGCTCATAGGACTCCGGAGGCAGTGGACAGGTACCGACAGGCCAAGCGGTGTGCAACCTCAGCGGTCGCTGAGGGAAAAACTCGGACATGGGAGGAGTTCGGGGAAGCCATGGAAAACGACTTCCGGACGGCTTCGAAGCGATTCTGGACCACCGTCCGCCGCCTCAGGAAGGGGAAGCAGTGCACTATCAACACCGTGTATGGTGCGGATGGTGTTCTGCTGACCTCGACTGCAGATGTTGTGGATAGGTGGAAGGAATACTTCGAAGACCTCCTCAATCCCACCAACACGTCTTCCTATGAGGAAGCCGTGCCTGGGGAATCTGTGGTGGACTCTCCTATTTCTGGGGCTGAGGTCGCTGAGGTAGTTAAAAAGCTCCTCGGTGGCAAGGCCCCGGGGGTGGATGAGGTTCGCCCGGAGTTCCTTAAGGCTCTGGATGCTGTGGGGCTGTCTTGGTTGACAAGACTATGCAGCATCGCGTGGACATCGGGGGAGGTACCTCTGGATTGGCAGACCGGGGTGGTAGTTCCTCTCTTTAAGAAGGGGGACCGGAGGGTGTGTTCCAACTATCGTGGGATCACACTCCTCAGCCTTCCCGGTAAGGTTTATTCAGGCGTACTGGAGAGGAGGCTACGTCGGATAGTCGAACCTAGGATTCGGGAGGAACAGTGTGGTTTTCGTCCTGGTCGTTGAACTGTGGACCAGCTCTATACTCTCCGCAGGGTTCTTGAGGGTGCATTGGAGTTTGCCCAACCAGTCTACACGTGCTTCGTGGACTTGGAGAAGGCATTCGACCGTGTCCCTCGGGAAGTCCTGTGGGGAGTGCTCAGAGAGTATGGGGTACCGGACTGTCTTATTGTGGCGGTCCGCTCCCTGTACAATCAGTGCCAGAGCTTGGTCCGCATTGCCGGCAGTAAGTCGAACACATTTCCAGTGAGGGTTGGACTCTGCCAAGGCTGTCCTTTGTCACCGATTCTGTTCATAACTTTTATGGACATAATTTCTAGGCGCAGTCAAGGCGTTGAGGGGTTCCGGTTTGGTGACCGCAGGATTAGGTCTCTGCTTTTTGCAGATGATGTGGTCCTGATGGCTTCATCTGACCGGGATCTTCAGCTCTCACTGGATCGGTTCGCAGCCGAGTGTGAAGTGACCGGAATGAGAATCAGCACCTCCAAGTCCGAGTCTATGGTTCTCGCCCGGAAAAGGGTGGAATGCCATCTCCGGGTTGGGGAGGAGACCCTGCCCCAAGTGGAGGAGTTCAAGTACCTAGGAGTCTTGTTCACGAGTGGGGGAAGAGTGGATCGTGAGATCGACAGGCGGATCGGTGCGGCGTCTTCAGTAATGCGGACGTTGTACCGATCCGTTGTGGTGAAGAAGGAGCTGAGCCGGAAGACAAAGCTCTCAATTTACCGGTCGATCTACGTTCCCATCCTCACCTATGGTCATGAGCTTTGGGTCATGACCGAAAGGATAAGATCACGGGTACAAGCGGCCGAAATGAGTTTCCTCCGCCGTGTGGCGGGGCTCTCCCTTAGAGATAGGGTGAGAAGCTCTGCCATCCGGGAGGAACTCAAAGTAAAGCCGCTGCTCCTTCACATCGAGAGGAGCCAGATGAGGTGGTTCGGGCATCTGGTCAGGATGCCACCCGAACGCCTCCCTAGGGAGGTGTTTAGGGCACGTCCAACCGGTAGGAGGCCACGGGGAAGACCCAGGACACGTTGGGAAGACTATGTCTCCCGGCTGGCCTGGGAATGCCTCGGGATCCCCCGGGAAGAGCTAGACGAAGTGGCTGGGGAAAGGGAAGTCTGGGCTTCCCTGCTTAGGCTGTTGCCCCCGCGACCCGACCTCGGATAAGCGGAAGAAGATGGATGGATGGATGGATCTGCGGAATTGGTGAGTTGCATCTGTGTAGCTTAGCCGCTACATTCGTTTTGAATGGAGCTGTTAACATCTACTTATATGCCTGTTTCTGTTGCGATCTGCTGCTCAGATCTTCACGTGTTTGTTTTTTCATTCTCAGTCTGACCCGTTTATTTCCTGTTTTTGTCCATCACTATGGTTACACATCAGTCCACCTGTTAGTCTCGCCCCGCACACCTGCTACTAATTTTCACCCTCCTATTTAAGCTCACCTTTTCTGTTTACTCATTCTCGGATCCTAATTTGCCCACGCGCATCAGTGACGACTCTCATCATTCGTATGTATTTTCTCGCTAGCTCTCACGCCAAGCCACTTTATTGTCTAGCTTTCATGCTAAATGTTTTGTTTACTCTTTTGTGTCCTCGTACCAAGTTCTAGTTTTCCTTGTTTTATCCTAGCTTTCACGCTAGCGTCTTTTGTTTACTTTTTCTCTGTACACCAGTATTTTTGTTCATAGACTTTTGTTATTAAATACCCTTTATCTTACCTATGCTGTGTTCTGCTTCGACGCATCCACGGGAAAACCACACCGGCATTACAATGCCGAAGAAGAGTCTTCACAGTAGGATCCGAGCATCAAGTTGTTTTTCCGCGTCGAAACCACGGGAGGAACCCTTCGACTTAGGGTTGTGGTTGGAGCTCGTGGCTTGGGAGCAGGAAAGACTCGACTGTGGGCCTGAAGTCTCCTCCGAAGCCGTTCGCGCTGCCCCGAAGAAGCGGGGGGTCCAGTGGAGAGGTCCCTCGCGCGGCAGTAATGTTCCAGCACCACTTATTCCTCCCCATGGACACAGCAAGTTTCACCCCGTCCAGGATTCACCCGTCATTACCGGTAATCCTGCTTGTTTTTTTTCAAATCATTCCTTAAGCTGCCATGACACTTTTTCTGACACAAGCGATGACGTCATTTGGGGAACGCCCACCGGTGTCGCAACACCGGCCTCTGTTGATGACATTTTTTCAGAAGATTTTTTTATTGTGGACGATATATCTCAGCCATTTTCCAAAAACTTGGACAGTAATAATACTTTGACACAGTATCAGGACATTTATATTGATTCTAGTCACCCTCAGTATATTGTTAATTGTCAAGATCAGCCTCCCATTACTTTGGCCCCGCCCACATCTCAGCCTATTTCACGTCCTACCCCTACGTCACCTGATTTTGAAACTGACCTAGAAAAATATAGTCCTGCCTGGATGGACGAGTGGTACAGGAGAGTTTTGATTGAACTGGAGCTGGAGGAGAAATTTCTTGCTGCTCAGAACAATCCTCTCCTCATACAGACTAATGGGGTGGAGTCTGCCCTCCTCCAAACCTCCCACCGCCCGCCCTTACGGTCAGCCTCTATCCAACGGGACCCCGTCTGGAATCCGGGTCTCGAGGGGAGGGCCAGTACTACTACTAAGCCTCCTAGACCTCCACCACCGGTGTTCACCCCTGTTAAACCTGTTAAGCCACTACGGCCTCCTAGACCTCCTCCACCGGTGTTCTCCCCGGTCAAGTCACGCCCTCTTAGACCTCCTCCACCTGTGTTCCGTCCGTGCCCTAGTTCTAGTTTTAGTCACAGTCTCTCTCAGAGTTCGAGTCCCAGCCTTCTTCGTAGCCCATGCTCTAGTCCTACTCGTAGACCGACTTGTAGACTGAGTCGTAGTCCAAGTCCTGGTCCGAGTTTCCGTTCTGATTCTAGTTGTAGTCCTAGTCTTTCTCGTAGTCGTTGTAGTCCTAGTTCCACTCGTAGACTGATCCGTAGTCCGAGTCCTGTTTCGAGTCCGGTCCCGAGTCTTGTTTCTTGCCTTTGTAATATTAGTACTGATTCCCCTCGTGGTCTTAGTCCGAACCCTAGTCCTTACCCAAGTTCTTGTCCGAGCCCCAGTGTTACTGTAAGTCCTAGTCTTTGTCCTAGTCCTTGCCCGAGCACCAGTTTGATTGTTAGTCCCAGTCCTTGCCCAAGCCCTAGTTTGACCGTTTGTCCTAGTTCTTGCCCAAGCCCTGGTATGACTGTAAGTCCTGGTCGTTGCCCAAGCCCTTCTCAAAGCACTAGTGTGATTGTAAGTCCTGGTCCTCTCTCAAGTCCTTGCCCGAGTCCTAGTGTTTGTCTTATCACTCATCATAGTCCTAGTCCTGCTCACAGCCAGTCCCCTAGTTCTCCTCGGCAGACCCCTGTGCCTGCTCCTCGGCTGAAGCCGACTCCTGCTCCTCGGCTGAAGCCGACTCCTGCTCCTCGGCTGAAGCCGACTCCTGCTCCTCGGCTGAAGCCGACACCTGCTCCTCGGCTGAAGCCGACACCTGCTCCTCGGCTGAAGCCGACACCTGCTCCTCGGCTGAAGCCGACACCTGCTCCTCGGCTGAAGCCGACACCTGCTCCCAGTCTGGTTCTCACACCAGCACATGACACTAACCTGGTTTTCACGCCAGAATTCGACTCTCGCCTGGTTCACACACCAGCAGCTTTTTCGGGCCTGGTTCTCACACCAGTTTTGAACTCTAGGCTGGTTCTCGCACCAGAAACTGATGTTAGCCTGGTTCTCACACCAGCCTCCGACCCAGAACTGGTTCTCATACCAATTACAGACTTTAACCTGGATCTCACTCCAGCAACAGCTCCAAAGCTGGAGCCGACTCCAGCAACAGCTCCAAAGCTGGAGCCGACTCCAGCAACAGCTCCAGA
The DNA here is from genome assembly GCF_033978795.1 of Nerophis ophidion. Taxonomy (NCBI): domain Eukaryota; kingdom Metazoa; phylum Chordata; class Actinopteri; order Syngnathiformes; family Syngnathidae; genus Nerophis; species Nerophis ophidion. The sequence goes on from NC_084622.1 coordinate 20,795,260, forward strand.
GCTGGAGCCCACACCAGCGCCGACGACGGGGCTGGAGCCCACACCAGCGCCGACGACGGGGCTGGAGCCCACACCAGCGCCGACGACGGGGCTGGAGCCCACACCAGCGTCGACGACGGGGCTGGAGCCCACACCAGCGTCGACGACGGGGCTGGAGCCCACACCAGCGTCGACGACGGGGCTGGAGCCCACACCAGCGTCGACGACGGGGCTGGAGCCCACACCAGCGTCGACGACGGGGCTGGAGCCCACACCAGCACCACCGACGACTCCTGCGGCTCCCAGGCCGCCTCCGACGGCCCCCAGGCCGCCTCCGACGACTCCTGCGGCTCCCAGGCCGCCTCCGACGACTCCTGCGGCTCCCAGGCCGCCTCCGACGACTCCTGCGGCTCCCAGGCCGCCTCCGACGCCTTCTTCGGCTGCAGCACCCGCATCATCCTCGCCAGCTGCACTCGGGCCTGCTTTGGCTGCAGTCCCCGCACCCTCGTCTGCTGCTTCCAAGCCTGCTGGGATTTCGGTGCTGAGGCGTCGTCCACCACGTCGATCACGGGCGTGGCCTCTGCGAGGTCGTCCGCCTCGCCGGGCACCTCATCCTGCGATGCGGCCACTAATGTGGCCTTTTCGAGGTCGCCCGCCAAAACTTTTTCGGCAGCAGCGTTCCACCCGCCGCCGCCACATGATGTGTCCTCGGTGGATTCGGGGACATGCGATCTGGCGACCCTCCACCGTGGCCTCCCTCCGCCCTCCCTTCGTTTGTGAACTTTCTGGTTTTGGGGAGGGGGTTCAAGTTTTTGTTTGTTTTTTAAGACATCTGGTATCTGTCTTTTGTTGGGGGGGAATACTGTTGCGATCTGCTGCTCAGATCTTCACGTGTTTGTTTTTTCATTCTCAGTCTGACCCGTTTATTTCCTGTTTTTGTCCATCACTATGGTTACACATCAGTCCACCTGTTAGTCTCGCCCCGCACACCTGCTACTAATTTTCACCCTCCTATTTAAGCTCACCTTTTCTGTTTACTCATTCTCGGATCCTAATTTGCCCACGCGCATCAGTGACGACTCTCATCATTCGTATGTATTTTCTCGCTAGCTCTCACGCCAAGCCACTTTATTGTCTAGCTTTCATGCTAAATGTTTTGTTTACTCTTTTGTGTCCTCGTACCAAGTTCTAGTTTTCCTTGTTTTATCCTAGCTTTCACGCTAGCGTCTTTTGTTTACTTTTTCTCTGTACACCAGTATTTTTGTTCATAGACTTTTGTTATTAAATACCCTTTATCTTACCTATGCTGTGTTCTGCTTCGACGCATCCACGGGAAAACCACACCGGCATTACAATGCCGAAGAAGAGTCTTCACAGTTTCTCTGAATATAGTAAACTGAATGAAACATTAGCACTGTTAACAATTGTCTGATTTGTTTCTGGGTTGTGTCAATTGTTTGATGGTTGTCAATGCTATTAATCCAATGTATTTTATGATGCAGTCCAGTGAACCACTGTCTGGTATGCACTTTATTTGTGGATGCAATGGGTACATTGTGATAATATTAGAGAATTCATATTTTGATACAACAATTATTATATTATTTATTCTAATTGGATTCATCAATTATTTATTGTACAATATTAAGAAATATACTTGCTATTTGAATACAGTAGTATTATTTAGTATCTGAATGTATTTTGTGTGCACACACTGGAAAATTGACTGGTCCTGCCCTTATTATACAGGCCATGTTGGATGGCGAGCTAGAGCCTGAACTAGAGTCTGAAGCTTTATGCCTGGAACCGAACCAACCGAACTGAATCCACCCAACCGAGCCCCGGGCGGGTAGGAGGCTCCTCAGCAGCCGCTCTGTTTTTTCCCTTTGGTTTTCCATAACGCAACATGTTCATTTCTGTCCTCCTGAACCTTTCACATTTACCCTGTTACCTTCACTAAAACCCCTCTGGACACTGCCACCACAACGTGGACTTTGCGAAGTCGTTTAATGAACTGTCGTGTTGCGCGAATACCATCTCTGGTAAAAACAAGGACTGAATCAAGTACTGTATCACATTGTAAATATTGAACGTTCTGTACTTTATGTTGTAAATGTGAATGGCCATTCGAATTTACATGTCTGTTGTTTATTTTTCCTATAATTCTTTAATATAATTTGGGACCATTTAAACCTAAAACCTGTGTTCAGTCTTCATTACTCTCCATTCCTAGAGCTGAATTTAGTTTCTTCTGATCTAGCCCAGTTATATAATTCATTGTTTACTTAATACTTGTACAGGGCTTTACTTAAGTAACATACAGGCTATACAGCTCACTGGTAAGTGCTGCTGTTTGAGCTATTTTTAGAACAGGCCAGCGGGCGACTCATCTGGTCCTTACGGGCTACCTGGTACCCGCGGGCACCGCGTTAGTGACCCCTGCCCTACAGGCAACCTATGGACTGACTCAACTGACTCTGATTTTATGACCTAGTATCTACAATAATATAAACCAAGTCATTGTATTTCATTTAGGATTATTTCATATCTTCATTTAAATAAAAATATATTTTTATTTTTTTTAGATACAGTCAATAAATAATGTGAACATGATTGATTGATTGAAACTTTTATCAGTAGATTGCACAGTTCAGTACGTATTCCGTACAATTGACCACTAAATGGTATACACATGTATCATAACATGGAAATCTAGAAGAAGGTGTTGTGAATGAGGATACTTGTGGACTGGAATTTTTTTTATTTTTTTTTTTTACATACGCTCTTAATACGCACTGTTGATTGATATTAGTAGATTGCACAGTTCAGTACATATTCCGTACAATTGACCACTAAATGGTAACTCCCCAGTAAGTTTTTCAACTTGTTTAAGTCGGGGTCCATGTTATCAATTCATGATAAAAAGGTAATGAGTTCGAACAAGTGCTCTTAGGAACTCAATATGAACAACTAAAGTCCTCCACTCTACCAACTGAGCTACCGAAGAGATTGTTTATTACCGCTTTTTCTCTCTGGCACTCATCGAGGGTGGACGCTCCCCTTTCCTCTACCTTATCTCTCCTGCTTGCTTCTTTGTTTTGTCTTGTCTTAACTTTCTTGTTGCCTCTTTTTGCACTGCTCTCCAAATCTAAACATTGGAACTATTTAACTGGCATCAACAAAATTGACAAGATTTTGGGTTTGGGGGAACCTGCTGTCATGACGAAGCGGTTGTTGCTGGACACACGACGGACTCTTGGGAGAAGAAGGAGGGCCGCGTGCCTGGCGATCCTTTTCTGTCGAGGACGTGAAGATATCCACCTGTTCGGAATTATGTCAACAACACATCTGCTGATTGGAGTAAGCGTTGCTCTGGTTTGTCGACAAATTAGAAGTTGCTGGCAGTCTTCAAAGTACCCCGAAGCTGCCACAAATGATTGGAGGATGCGAGAAGAAATGTGGATTACATCGGACTGTCTACTCCGCAGTTTTTGAAGACCGGTCATAGACAATTTTAGAGTGAAAAGCAAATTTTATTTTCACTCGCATACAAATCATTTTAACTTGGATTGTTTCCCTGTCGGGGCTTCACGGTGGCAGATGGGTTAGTGCGTCTGCCTCACAATACGAAGGTCCCGCAGTCTTGGGTTCAATCCCAGGCTCGGGATCTTTCTGTGTGGAGTTTGAATGTTCTCCCCGTGAATGTGTGGGTTCCCTCCGGGTACTCCGGCTTCCTCCCACTTCCAAAAACATGCACCTGGGGATAGGTTGATTGGCAACACTAAATTGACCCTAGTGTGTGAGTGTGAATGTTGTCTAATTGTGTTGGCCTTGCTATGAGGTGGCGACTTGTCCAGGGTGTACACCGCCTCCCACCCGATTGTAGCTGAGATAGGCGCCAGCGCCCCCCGCGACTCCAAAAAAAAGGGAATAAGCGGTAGTAAATGGATGGATGTTTCCCTGGCTTTGAGACTCTCCCGAAGATCACTGCAGGAAGACACAACAAACTCCCTTTTTTGTCTCTCATGGACACACACCTGTTGTTGTGAACTTTGGACTAGCGACGGAAAATACATCAAAGCCTCGGAACAGAGACACACTGTGGGCTTATACACACACACATCCACAAAAAAATGTGGATGTGTCATGGCGGCCTACCACCATGACCTTGAACTACCTTTCCTTCTGTTGCTGGATATCTGGAGATGTATGTTGTAATATGTATATGTGCTTTGCTATGGAGGTTTTTTTTCTCACTCTGAACTGGGCCCCCTTAGGAGCCCAGTCTGGATTGTATTTTTTTACTCATCCTTCCCCAGCGTTTACCTTTTTCCCATCTTTTACGGGCAGCCCCATCAGCGTTCTCGTTCTGTAACCCTGTACACTGTTTGTTTGTCTAATCTTGAACAGGTTTGTGATGAAAACAAAGTTTCGTTGTACTTGTTGCAATGACAATGAAGACCTACCTACCTACAGTTCTGATCAAAATTATTCAACCCCCAAACAATTTTGGTGTTTTAGCAAGTTGAACATTTATTCCATATTTTGGAATAAATCAAATAAAGACGCATTAAATAGACAAATGCAACTTGAATTACAACATTATATTTTGTAACATACCAAACAGTGTCATTTCTCTTAATATCTCATTGACAAAATTATTCAACCCCTTGAAGATCATAACTCTTAAGAACAGATTTTGAATAAGGTATTTTCAATCAGGTGTTGAAAACACCTGTAGATGTGATTAGAACCATAACGAGCAACAATTAAATTGATTGAAAAAGACTGTGACGCTCAACTTCTTGTAGATGGTCAATGGTGTATTTGCAACATGGTGAAGTCCAGGGAGTGGTCAAAGAAGTCAAGAAAGGAGGTAATTTCTCTTCATAAGAAAGGATATGGATATAAGAAAATAGCAAAGACATTACATATTCCAAGAGAAACAGTTGGGAGCATAATTCGCAAGTTTAAAGCTAAAGGCACAGTGGAAACACTACCTGGGCGTGGCAGAAAGAGGTTGCTGTGTGGTGAAAACCCCCCGGGTAACAGCTGAGGAACTACAACAGGACATTGCAGAGAGGGGAACGCAGGTTTCGTCCCAGACAATAAGGCGCGAACTACGAGATGAAAGCCTCTATGCCAGAACTCCCAGGCACACCCCACTTCTGACTACCAGGCACAAGAAAATAGACTCCATCATGCCAAAAATCATCTGGACAAACCCCAAAGGTTTTGGGAAACTGTTCTATGGAGTGATGAGACAAAAGTGGAACTCTTTGGGCCTATGAATCAACGTTATGTCTGGAGGACAAAAAATGAAGCTTACAAAGAGAAGAACACCTTTCCTACTGTTAAGCATGGTGGGGGGTCAATCATGCTCTGGAGCTGTTTCTCGGCCTCAGGTACCGGGAATCTCCAGCGCGTTCAAGGCATTATTAATTCTATTTCCGAGCAGGATATATTAGCTGCAAATGTCATGAAGTCAGTGACGAAGCTGAGGCTTGGGAGACGTTGGACCTTCCAACAGGACAAGGATCCCAAGCATACCTCCAAATCAACATCAGAGTGGTTGCAGAAGAAGGGCTGGTAGACTCTGGAGTGGCCTTCACAGTCCCCAGACCTAAATCCTATAGAAAAGCTGTGGTGGGACTTGAAGAAGGCAGCACACAAGCCCAAGAATATGAATGAACTGGAGGCCTTTGCCCAAGAGGAATGGGCTAAAATACCTGTAGATGGTTGCAAGAAGCTTGTGTCCGCTTATGTATCACCTTTGAAGGATGTCATTACTGCCAAAGGGTGTTCTACTAAGTACTAAAGATGCATGGAACCAGGGGGTTGAATCATTTTGTCAATGAGATATTAAGAAAAATTTCCTGTTTTGCTATTTTGTAAAATACAGCGTTACAATTTAAGTTGCATTTGTCTATTTGACACATCTTTATTTGAAATGACTATAAGCAAAATACAGAATAAATGTCCAACTTGCTAAAACACCAAAATTGTGTGGGGGTTGAATAATTTTGATCACAACTTTACCTACTTACCTTTTTAATGTAACCAACAGGATGTTAGTGTGGGTGGGACAATGCGAGAAACTTTGAGAGAACAAGATGACACAACAAAGAAATGAACACAAATACCTTTTTTTTCCGATATATGATCAAAATATTCCTACACGGTGGAAATGATCACCGGGGTCAATAAAAGACAAATGACCAAGGACAGAAGTGCGGCGATTCTGTTGGCAGCAGCATCTCCTTGACAGATGCACTTCCTTATAAACACAGTTTGGCGCGCAGGCGTCAGTTCGACACAGTTGGCATATCGGTCATGTGACCGAAACAGCTCATGATCGCTCACGTGACTTTCTAAGAGCGATGGATCGCTGTTGCCGGACCCATCACTACCGCCAGCCATCTAATTTGGACTTGTCTTATAGCGAGACCAGCGGCTCACCGTGGCTTGTTTGTCGGAACCAATGAGGACAAGATGGACAGAAATAGGAAGCCTGACTGCAAGTCTGGTACGCTGACTGAGGTCTCTTTTGTTAAAGAAGGTGAGAAGCACTATTGAAAACAAAGAGGAACTCGGTGTTTGGCAGTGAGTTTTCAACAGAAGTAAAAGTTGTCATGATCTGTGGTTTTATTTTCAATCTAAGACTCCTTCGGTTCCTGTTTTTTGTGGACCCTTGTTTGTTTTGGTTACCATGGTTACTTATTTCCACCTGCTTCTAATTAGTGTTCACCTGCTGCCTGAGCACTAATCAGAGGCATTATTTAAACCTGCCTTGCCCTTGCTGTTTCCTGGTTTCTGGTTTGTGTTTGCCTTGCCTTATTTTTTTAACATTAAAACCATGATTTCATTTTCCAAGCCTGTCATCTCTGCATCTTGGGGTTCGTCACCACTACTTCGTGACAAAGGTAATATCAAATGTTAATTTATTCAAATTTGACATAGTTTTTTTGCATGCAAAATTATAATTACCGTATTTCCTTGAATTGCCGCCGGGACGCTAATTAATTTAAAACCTCTTATCACTCCTGCGCTTACCAAAGGCATGTGGTAAAAGTGAGCATGCGCTAATTATTTCAAAACCTCTTCTCACTCCGGCACTTACCAAAGGCATTCAGTAAAAGTAAGCATGCGCTAATTATTTTAAAACCTCTTCTCACTCCAGCACTTACCAAAGGCATGCAGTAAAAAATTTGAGTCTGATGTAAGCTTGGACCTTAAATCGTACTGAATAGCTCTTAATCTTCTTCCCTTGATGCAATTTCAAATTGCCGGTATTGAAATCAGCCTCCTCCATTTTGAAAATGATGACAGGGGAAGTGTCACTCGTGACGTCACGAGTTTGACCAGGCGGTAATTCAAGGCAGGCGCATACTATATGCCCTGCGACAATTCAAGGAAATACGGTATTCTTTTTAAAATATATTTTTTGTTAATGTTGGGTGTCATAAATACAATTGATCCATTTCTTAATGGAAAAACACTGCTGAAGCCTCTAATCAAACAGGTGTTTTCTCCTCAGATGCTACTCTTAAATATTCTTGCACACTGACTTTGTGTTGTACTTGCGGGAACCTTGAGTTTTTTAGTCCCCAACTGATTCACATTAATCCTTGCTTTCTTTTGAATGAGGATTGATGTACTCTTTGTAGATTGGCTAGGTGTACTTGTTGAAATGCAAATATTTGGGTTTCAAAGGAATGGAACATTAACCGTTGATCATGCATTGACCTGAATATAAGACTGTAGAGGGGGGTGTAGCCTGCGGACCTGCAGCGAAGTGGGGTGTGCCAGGACTGGCTTCGAGATCAGCGACAGGTGTGTAGATGGCCCAGGTGGGCCTGGTTATCTAATCACCTGTCGCGCTGTTAAAATGCAGCAGTCGGGAGTGGAGAGGGGTTGTAGTGGGAGCTGGAGCAAGAGGCGAGAGAGAGTGAGACACAAACTGAGAACCATTTTAAACACTCACACGCTGTGAGGAAAAATAAAACGGTGTTATAACCCTGATCCAGGCTCTTGTGGCAATGTTTGGTGGCCCGAGGAACCCACTGGAGGGCAACCTCCACAAAGACAACTCTAAAAATGGGACGATTCCTTTTTAACAACCTATTTTGGAAAAAGATTTAACATGAAATATTTGTAACGTAAAATCCATCCATCCATCCATTTCCTACGGCTTATTCCCTTTTTGGGGTCGCGGGGGGGCGCTGGCGCCTATCTCAGCTACAATCGGGCGGAAGGCGGGGTACACCCTGGACAAGTCGCCACCTCATCGCATACTTTCAATATAACAAATCACCAAAACCTCACCCATTTACTAACTTACCTGACCTTTCCACGGAATTTTGGAGAGGGTCCCTGTGTCACGGCTGCGTCTCTCCTCATCACTCATGTGAGTGATCAGAAGAAAAGCTCTTGCTTGTGGGAGTGTAACGGTACATAAAAATTTCGGTTCGGTACGTACCTCGGTTCAGAGGTCACGGTTCGGTTCATTTTCGGTACAGTAAGAAAACAATAAAATATACATTTTTTTGATTATTTATTTAACACATTTGCTAAATCTTCCATCAAAAATATTGTTCTTAGTGGAATATTTGATGTGAAGTAATGGTAACCTTGGATAGGTCAATAATTCATAACATTGATTTTGATTCAATATTATGTTTTGAGCAATGACAGTTTGAAAGAAAAAAAACAGCTTTGTTTTATTAGTCAACGTTACAACTTTTTCTAAATTACATTTAGCCTTTAAGCTTTTTTATTTCACTTTTGTTTATCCATCCATCCATCATCTTCCGCTTATCCGAGGTCGGCTCGCGGGGGCAACAGCCTAAGCAGGGTAACCCAGACTTCCCTCTCCCCAGCCACTTCGTCAAGCTCTTCCCGGGGGATTCCGAGGCGTTCCCAGGCCAGCCGGGAGACATAGTCTTCCCAACGTGTCCTGGGTCTTCCCCGTGGCCTCCTACCGGTTGGACGTGCCCTAAACACCTCCCTAGGGAGGCGTTCGGGTGGCATCCTGACCAGATGCCCGAACCACCTCATCTGGCTCCTCTCGATGTGAAGGAGCAGCGGCTTTACTTTGAGTTCTTCCCGGATAACAGAGCTTCTCACCCTATCTCCAAGGGAGAGCCCCGCCACACGGCGGAGGAAACTCATTTCGGCCGCTTGTACCCGTGATCTTATCATTTCGGTCATGACCCAAAGCTCATGACCATAGGTGAGGATGGGAACGTAGATCGACCGGTAAATTGAGAGCTTTGCCTTCCGGCTCAGCTCCTTCTTCACCACAACGGATCGGTACAACGTCCACATTACTGAAGACGCCGCACCGATCCGCCTGTCGATCTCACGATCCACTCTTCCCTCACTTGTGAACAAGACTCCTAGGTACTTGAACTCCTCCACTTGGGGCAGGGTCTCCTCCCCAACCCGGAGATGGCATTCCACCCTTTTCCGGGCGAGAACCATGGACTCGGACTTGGAGGTGCTGATTCTCATTCCGGTCGCTTCACACTCAGCTGCGAACCGATCCAGCGAGAGCTGAAGATCCCGGTCAGATGAAGCCATCAGGACCACATCATCTGCAAAAAGCAGAGACCTAATCCTGCGGTTACCAAACCAGAACCCCTCAACGCCTTGACTGCGCCTAGAAATTCTGTCCATAAAAGTTATGAACAGAATCGGTGACTTTTGTTTATGTTTTTGTTTATTTTAATAGTATTTTTAGAATGTACCGTGGGCCTTTAAAACATTAGCTGTGGGCCGCAAATGGCCTCCGGGGCACACTTTTGACACCCCTGCTATAGATAATAAAAAATAAAATCTGATAAATGTATGGGTAAAAAGCAGAGCCTGGCGACGCATGCGCGTTTGATCATAATTCTCTCCCTCTCTCTGTCTCTGCCCCTCCCTCACGAATGCTGCTGCGTGCACCGCTTTTTGTTTTGTTTTTAACCCCTTCTTAACCTGAACATACATTAAAAATACACGCAACTCTAACTTAAAATGCCGGACATTTGAGGCATTTAAGAAACTCCACCCGGACAGCCCCACAAAAGAGGACATATCCCGTGAAAAGAGGTGTGGTCAGTCTATCATAGCCCAGTCGTTGCTAGCATGCCGTGTGTTGTTGTTTTTTTGATTGATTGAAACTTTTATTAGTAGATTGCACAGTACAGTACATATTCCGTACAATTGACCACTAAATGGTAACACCCGAATAAGTTTTTCAACTTGTTTAAGTCGGGGTCCACGTAAATCAATTCATGGTGCCTCGGTGTGCATTGTTTACACAACCTGCGGTGCGCTACTTAATATGTCCGTGTTGTTCAGTACACCTCCGAAATGAACCGAAACCCCCGTACCAAAACGGTTCAATACAAATACACGTACCGTTACACCCCTACTTGCTTGTGAAGAAGTCTTTTGGCGCCACTCGCTTATTTGCATGCATGGATGTTGAATATAAGACAATACAACAAATATTTTGAGGGCGAAAAACAAACTCATATTTAGGTCGGTAGTGTATTTGTTCATTTCACACAGAACCTAATCAAGCGCCATATTTCTGTAACTGTGTGTGTCTTAAGTCGCAAAACGGAATCCTGCTGTAAGATTATCAGATGTATGACGTATAAAAACACTAAGTCAATTGTTTCAAACGCAAGGAAAGTGAACCTCAGCTGTCAAACCATGACATGTTGCTCCGGGTAAACTTTCACACAGGTGTCGGCCCACCTCTGTCACAGCTGTAATACAATACGCTCCAGCAAAAATACAGTGCAGGCCAAATGTTTGGACTCTTTTTCTCATTCCAATTAGTTTTTTTTATTTTCACGACTATTTACATTGTAGGTTGTCACTGAAGGCATCACAACTATGACGTTTCAGGTGACTACCCCTTGAAGCTCATCGAGAGAATGCCAAGAGTGTGCAAAACAGTAATCATAGCAAAGGGTGGCTATTTGGAAGAAACTAGAATACAAAACATGTTTTCAGTTATTTCACCTTTTTTTTTTGTTAAGTACATAACTACACAAGTGTTCATTCATAGTTTTGATGCCTTCAGTGACAATCTACAATGTAAATAGTCATGAAAATAAAGAAAACCCATTGAATGAGAAGGTGTGTCCTAACTTTTGGCCAGTACTGTGTATTTTGGCCCTGCGATGAGGTGGCGACTTGTCCAGGGTGTACCCCGCCTTCCGCCTGATTGTAGCTGAGATAGGCGCCAGCGCCCCCTGCAACCCCAAAGGGAATAAGCGGTACAAAATGGATGGATGGTTGTTTGTTTTGTCCATGTCGGTGCTGTTGACATGGAACAGCCACACAGCAAAAATTAAAGGCCTACTGAAATGAGATGTTCTTATTTAAACAGGGATAGCAGGTCCATTCTATGTGTCATACTTGATCATTTCCCGATATTGCCATATTCTTGCTGAAAGGATTTAGTAGAGAACATTGAGGATAAAGTTCACAACTTTTGGTCGCTAATAAAAAAGCCTTGCCTGTACCGGAAGTAGCAGATGATGTGTGTTTACAATCATGGCCACCGGCAGCAAGAGCTATTTCCCCATTAATTTGAGCGAGGATGAAAGATTCGTGGATGAGGAAATTTAGAGTGACGGACTGGGGAAAAAAAACAAAAAGGTGATTGCATTGGGAGCGATTCGGATGTTTTTAGACACATTTACTAGGATAATTATGGGAAATCCCTTATCTTTCTATTGTGTTGCTAGTGTTTTAGTGAGTTAAATACCTGATAGTCGGAGGGGTGTGTCCACAGGTGTATTGACGCCAGTCTCTGAGGGAAGTCACGGCAGCTGCAGCAGGACAGAAGCTCCGCTGATGTCTCCGGTAAGAGGGGACTTATTTCCACAATTTTCTCACTAAAAACTGCCGATCGACATGTCATCGGGGTCCATGTTCGCTTGACCGCTCTGATCCATAGTAAAGCTTTACCTCTGGGAATTTTAAACAAGGAAACACCGGCTGTGTTTTTGTGGCTAAAGGCTAAAAGCTTCCCACCTCCATCTTTCTACTTTGACTTCTCCATTATTAATTGAACAAATCGCAAAAGATTCAGCAACACAGATGTCCAGAATACTGTGTAATTATGCGATGAAAAGAGACAACTTTTAGCCGTGTGTGGTGCTGCGCTAATATGTCCCCTCCAACCAATAATGTCACAAAAACGCTACATCATCCCGCAACGTTTTCAACAGGAAACTCCGCAGGAAATTTAAAATTGCAATTTAGTACACTAAATTGCCGGGGCGGCATAGCTCTGTTGGTAGAGTGGCCGTGCCAGCAACTTGAGGGTTGCAGGTTCGATTCCCGCTTCCGCCATCCTAGTCACTGCCGTTGTGTCCTTGGGCAAGACACTTTACCCACCTGCTCCCAGTGACACCCACACTGGTTTAAATGTAACTTAGATATTGGGTTTCACTATGTAAAGCGCTTTGAATCACTAGAGAAAAGCGCTATATAAATATAATTCACTATAAAGCCGCTGTATTGGCATGTGTTGCAATGTTAATATTTCATCATTGATATATAAGCTATCAGACTTCGTGGTCGGTAGTCGTGGGTTTTAGTAGGTCTTTAAGAGTGCTACAGATATTTTGCATGTAGCAAAATTGCAGACATTTCCCAACTGTCGAATCTCTTAACATCAAAGTAAAATACACTTAAAATACACTTGAACACATTTGAGAGAGCGGCAACAGTAGCAAGCCATGAGAAACAATCCAAAGAAAGGTGACACGTCTTGCTGAGAAACAGAACAGGAAGTGCATGAGATATGGTCATTTCTAAGGCATGTGGTGGCTCTTACCGCCCCCAGAGAGTGTTTGACTGGCAGACACCAGGCCAGCAGTCAATGAGGCTGGCAGCTTTAATGAATTCACGTCTTCTTCCACGCTGTCATATGGGCACTAATCTGGAAGTAGCAACATTTTCTGGTATAGAAAAGTCAAGTTGTTGTCCGTAAGACGTGGTGACCTTGTCTTGGAGCTTTAAGTCACAGCATAACTCACAAAACAACACCAACCCCAAACTAAATAGTGTTCTTGCTGCGCTGCCTCGGCCGTCCTGTAGCTCTTACAAACCCTGTTTCCATATGAGTTGGGAAATTGTTTTAGATGTAAATATAAACGGAATACAATGATTTGCAAATCCTTTTCAACCCATATTCAGCTGAATATGCTACAAAGACAACATATTTGATGTTCAAACTCATAAACGTTGTTGTTTTTTTGCAAATAATAATTAACTTAGAATTTCATGGCTGCAACATGTGCCAAAGTAGTTGGGAAAGGGCATGTTCACCACTGTGTTACATCACCTTTTCTTTTAACAACACTCAATAAACGTTTGGGAACTGAGGAAACTAATTATTGAACCTTTGAAAGTGGAATTCTTTCCCATTCTTGTTTTATGTAGAGCTTCAGTCGTTCAACAGTCCGGGGTCTCCGCTGTCGTATTTTACGCTTCATAATGCGGCAAACTTTTTCGATGAGAGACAGGTCTGGATTGCAGGCGGGCCAGGAAAGTACCTGCACTTTTTTTAACGAAGTCACGCTGTTGTAACACGTGCTGAATGTGACTTGGCATTGTCTTGCTGAAATAAGCAGGGGTGTCCATGAAAAAGGTGGCGCTTAGATGGCAGCATATGTTGCTCCAAAACCTGTATGTACCTTTCAGCATTAATAGTGCCTTCACAGATGTGTAAGTTACCCTTGCCTTGGGCACTAATACGCCCCCATACCATCACACATGCTAGCTTTTGAACTTTGCTTCGATAACAGTCTGGATGGGTCGCTTCCCCTTTGGTCCGGATGACACGATGTCAAATACTCCCAAAAACTATTTGAAATGTGGACTCGTCAGACCACAGAACACATTTCCACTTTGCATCAGTCCATCTTAGATGATCTCGGGCCCAGATAAACCAACGGCGTTTCTGGATGTTGTTGATAAATGGCTTTTGCTTTAATAGTCGAGCTTTAACTTGCACTTACAGATGTAGCGACGAACTGTATTTAGTGACAGTGGTTTTCTGAAGTGTTCCTGAGCCCATGTGGTGATATCCTTTAGAGATTGATGTCGGTATTTGATACAGTGCCGTCTGAGGGATCGAAGGTCACGGTCATTCAATGTTGGTTACGTGGAGTGATTTTTCCAGATTCTCAGAACCTTTTGATGATATTATGGACCATAGATGTTGAAATCACTAAATTTCTTGCAATTGCACTTTGAGAAACGTTGTTCTTAAACTGTTTGACTATTTGCTCACGCAGTTGTGGACAAAAGGGTGTACCTCGCCCCATCCTTTCTTCTGAAAGACTGAGCATTTTTTGGGAGGCTGTTTTTATACCCAATCATGGCACCCACCTGTTCGTAATTAGCCTGCACACCTGTGGGATGTTCCAAATAAGTGTTTGATGAGCATTCCTCAACTTTATCAGTATTTATTCCCACTTTTCCCAACTTCTTTGTCACGAGTTACTTGCATCAAATTCTAAAGTTAATGATTATTTGCCAAAAAAAAAAAAATGTTTATGAGTTTGATCATCAAATATGTTGTCTTTGTAGCATATTCAACTGAATATGGGTTGAAAATGATTTGCAAATCATTGTATTCTGTTTATATTTACATCTAACACAATTTCCCAACTCATATGGAAACAGGGTTTGTAAATTAGGCTGTGACAAACCACATGGGGATTACTAAAAGTCTGATCCAGAAACCAGCCCGCATTCACCCAAACATGAAATACTCCCGCAGTCAAAATCACCGTCCTCCCAGAAGGTTAGTCAGATGTTTAAATACTCTGCCAGGCTTTGCAAAGTCTTGGAATGTTTGATAGAAACTTCCAGCAGTCACCTGCTGACTTTAAAACCCATCAAAATCACACGCAGGGCAGTTGCTAAGGATTCTGGGCCGCCTGAAAGAATATCGGTGTGGGCCCTTCTACCCCATTCATTGCCTGTGTGTGTGTGTGTGGGGCGCTGTGGGCCCTTAGAATTGTCACTACCTTTCCCCCGGCACTGGTCACGATTAGAGAGTATTCACCTCTGTAAAGTCTTTCAGAGGAATCATTTCCTACCAAAAAGCTTCTGGTTCTGTGAGAAATGGAAATGTTTGTATCCGATGATTCATCACTGTCTGTCTGCCCGCCTACGGTGCAGCACTGTGTGGCCGTCAACATCCACAGCGCAGTTTGTTGCCATTGGAAACAAAAAGGCTGCAGAAGAATGGTCCTCTAGAAAAGCTGGTTCTGCTTTTTCTTGCTTGAGGCAAATTGTATTTATATAAATGGTGGGGGATTAGAGCCATCAATCCATAGAAAAAAATGACGGAAAGGGACGGTTGTCTCTCCGGCGTTCGGTGCTGAGTCTAGTGCCGATCATAGTGATGGTTCGATTGACTTACTGTACGTCACCATTTTTCACTCCTGAGTTGAAGCTGAGTGCTGGTCTTTTAGTTTGAGCCATGAGAGGTGACTACTAGGGGTGTAACGGTACGTGTATTTGTATTGAACCGTTTCGGTACGGGGGTTCCGGCTCAGTGCGGAGGAGTACCGAACGAGTTCCACACGAACATATGAAGTAGCCGCCTATGCTAAAGTCCTAACAAGCTGTTCCGCTTCGTTCTGCCTCTGTCTCCTGCACAGCACCCAGCATTGTCCCACCCACACAACCATCTGATTGGTTACAACAGAAGCTGTAACAGCCAATCAGCAGTGCGTATTCAGAGCACATGTAGCCAGCGCTTCAGCGTCGAGCAGATAGGTGTTTAGCAGGGGAGCAGCGGACTCTCCCCAAATTATACTAAACACTTCCAAGTCAACTACTTTCTAAACATCACTATGAGCCCGTTGACCTTATAGAAACAAACTGCAGCTCAGCTCACTCGCAGTCCTGGCTTTAGGTGAAGGCTAGTTAGCTTTTAGCGTAACGTTAGCTCATTTCGCGGTGTGTGTGTTACGGACAGTTTTGAGGTGTGTTGAAGCAGCAAAAAAGGACATTGTGTTAAATGAAGAGTTTCCGTCTCTGATAGTGTATATAATAATGTTAGTGCATCATAAAGCCTACATGAACTCCATGGTGTTCAAGGATGAATAGTCTCTCCTATTGCTATTGTACTATTTTTCAGCTATAGTTACATTAATCATTAGTAATGTAGCAGCCTAATTTTGAATGGCAGGGTCCCTGCTATCACATGTTGCTACAAATATAACATTTACATAATAAAAAATCAACTACAGGCTTCCCCAATGCTGTAATAAATTAAGCATGATGAGTTGACTTGAAACTGTTTAATGTTGCACTTTTTATATGTAGAAGAAAAGTTGTCATGTTATTTAATCAAAGCAACAACTTGAGGCAGTTTAATGTGGATTAACGTGGGCAGAATTATTAGAGTGTTCCCAATGTTAAAAGGATCAAGCCATTGTTTACAAATTTGGTTAAGTAAATAACCCAAAAATTTATATTTTGTTGTTTTCTTACTGTACGGAAAATGAACCAAATCGTGACCTCTAAACCGAGGTACGTACCGAACCGAAATTTTTGTGTACAGTTACACCCCTAAACGGTACACAAAAAATTCGGTTCGGTACGTACCTCGATTTAGAGGTCACGGTTCGGTTCATTTTCCGTACAGTAAGAAAACATAAAATTTTGGGTCATTTATTGACCAAATTTGCACAATCGTCCACCAAAAATATTTTTCTTAGTGAAATATTTGATGTGCGGTAATCAGAACCTTGGATAGGTCAATAATTCAAAATAATATTGATTTTGATTCAATATTATGTTTTGAGCAATGACAGTTTGAAAGAAAAAACAGCTTTTATTTTATTAGTCAACATTGCAACTTCTTCTAAATTACATTTAACTTTTAAGCTTTTTTATTTCATTTTTGTGATGTTTTTGTTTATTTTAATAATATTTTTAGAATGTGCTGTGGGCCTTTAAAACATTAGCTGTGGGCCGCAAATGGCCTCCGGGGCACACTTTTGACAAGCCCTGCTATTGATAATAAAAAATAAAATCTGATAAATCTATGGGTAAAAAGCAGAGCCTGGCCACGCATGCGCGTTTATCATAACTCTCTCCCTCTCTCTTTTTCTGCCCCTCCCTCACGAATGCATAATTTGTTTTGTTTTTAACCCCGAACGTACATTGAAAATACACGCAACTCTAACTTAAAATGCCGGACATTTGAGGCATTTAAGAAACTCCACCCGGACAGCCCCGCAAAAGAGGACATACCCGGTGAAAAGAGGAGGCCCGGTCGCTGCTAGCATGCGGTGTGTTGTGCCTCGGTGTGCATTGTTTACACAACGTGCGGTATGCTACTTAATATGTGCCGTGTGGAAACTCGTTCGGTACACCTCCGAACCGAAACCCCCGTATCGAAATGGTTCAATACGAATACACGTACCGTTACACCCCTACTGACTACTCTTCATGATTTTGGCATCGATAAATCGTCACGTCTTAAGCCATGGTCCACATCCTATCACGAGGGAGTGATTTAATTGAATCTGTTATGATGCATCTCAAAAATGACTGTTTTAGCCTCTGTAGAAACCCCCCAACTTGTAACTGTTCAACACACCGCAGTGTTTACGACTTCTCCAGATTTCCATCCGATGTCCTTGAATAAGTTGGCATGTTCTTGCGCTATTTTCCCGGGAACACAGTGATTTTTCCAGCTTGAGCCAGTCTCTCAATGATCTGGGCTTCGAAGTCTGCATCGTGGACCCCCGTTTTTCGGAACTCCCCAGCATAACGGTTCTGCTCCCAGTAGTGGTGCCAGTTTCCACGACCGTCTGCCCCGAAGCCAAACACGTTCACCTGTAGGAGAGTTGGCAATGGAAGAATTTGAGGATTTTCTGAACGAGAAGACATTGAAGTTACCGGATGTGGAAGTTATTCACTGACCTCATCGCAGACGTGCAGCGCGAAGAAGAGCACTAGCATGCCCGTGGACGGGTAGCGACCGTGATGCCTGGTCCAGTGATCGTGGATGTATTTGAAGAATGCTGGGTTAAAAATTTGAACCTGTAAATAGACCAGAAGAAAATATTTGAAGAACTCAACATTTTGTAGTAGGCTCGACTTGGGCTAGATTGCCTCTCGTCCTTGGCCTCCACCCACACTGAGCATTCGTCTTTCAACACGTTTGCTTGTCTCATCACTTTTCTACTGCTGTATTAGGGCTGGGCGATATGGCCTTTTTTTAATAACTCAATATTTTTAGGCCATATCGCGATATACAGTGGGGCAAAAAAGTATTTAGTCAGCCACGGATTGTGCAAGTTCTCTCACTTAAAATGATGACAGAGGTCTGTAATTTTCATCGTAGGTACACTTCAACTGTGAGAGACAGAATGTGAAAAAAAAATCCAGGAGTTCACATTGTAGAAATTTCAAATAATGTATTTGTAAATTATGGTGGAAAATAAGTATTCGGTCAACCATTGAAAGCTCTCACTGATGGAAGGAGGTTTTGGCTCAAAATCTCACGATACATGGCCCTATTCATTCTTTCCTTAACACGGATCAATCGTCCTGTCCCCTTAGCAGAAAAACAGCCCCAAAGCATGTTTCCACCCCCATGCTTCACAGTAGGTTTGGTGTTCTTGGGATGCAACTCAGTATTTTTCTTCCTCTAAACACGACAAGTTGAGTTTATACCAAAAAGTTATATTTTGGTCTCATCTGACCACGTGACATCCTCCCAATCCTCTGCTGTGTCATCCATGTATCCATTTTGGTATAAACTCAACTCGTCGTGTTTGGAGGAAGAAGAATACTGAGTTGCATCCCAAGAACACCATACCTACTGTGAAGCATGGGGGTGAAAACATCATGCTTTGGGGCTGTTTATCTGCTAAGGGGACAGGACGATTGATCCTACTCCGCTGTCGGCCCGTCGGCTCCGCCTCTCCACAATGACATATCAAAACAACACTAAATTAAAATTCACTTTTTGTACAGAACACCACTACAATAGCTAAAAAAAAAACAAAGTGCACTTTTGTGCAAGATATCACACAAGATATTTCAATCACTGTCAAATAAAAATGAGCTGCATAATAGGAAATCTAATAGCAGTGCTGCTACTTTTTATAGCAACGCTTTTGCTGCATAATTGTTCGACATATTCCCGCTTGAAGCTAAACCACCGCCTGACGATGGACCCTGTGCTGTTTTTCTTGGGAATTAATTCTTCCTTCATTTGTTACCAGATTGGCAGCTTATTTCGCTCGTATTACCACTCGCACCACTCCACTAGCATCACGGCTAATGTTACCATGTCGCTACCTCTCTGCTCGGGGAGGGCGTGTGATGTTGCACATGTGACGTATGTAACGAGGTGCGCTTGTTTTTATGTCTCTGTGAAGAGGAGAGACAAGAAAAGCCTGTAGTGTAATGTCCGCAACTAAAAGCAACTGCGCGAGAACATATACTCGAATATCACGATATAGTCATTTTCTATATCACACAGAGACAAAACCGGGATATATCGACTATATCGATATATCGCCCAGGCCTAGTAGCTATCATAATGATGATGGGCTAAGTAGCGGTGGCATGAATAATGTCTTCAATCAGCACAGTAATTGGTGTCAAGGCTTGGCGAACATGCCGCAAAATTGACTTTTGGAGTATTTATAGTCTTAAGTCTTTTGTTTCTACTTTGAAATGTGCTGTAATCATTACGTACTTGCAGGGATTGCATTCCAGTCATTCTCTGACTTGGCTATGTTGAGTGAGTGAAAGTGCGTGGGCATGTAATCCTTCCATGCTTTTGCAGGTTTGATTATGCTGCGCTTCTCCTGAAGTCTTCTTCAACACTGACTATTTCATTATTTGTAATACTTATGCTGAAGTGTGAATGGTTGTTTGTGTATACTGCTTTGTACTGGAGACCAGTTCAGGGTCTAGAAAGTCACTTAATCATGCAGGTATGCATTTATGCTGGCACTATTACATCATTTTCTAGTAATATCGCAATAAAATGTTCCTATTAATAGGATTTTATGATAGTAGCCAGGTACTGTATGCTAACGTAACACATTAACAGTTATTTAGCTTCATAGTATAATATATAATAGGATGCATCAACATAAAAAGCAAGTTACCAGTAAACAAGATCACCAAGTTCCTGAAATCATTCCAAATCACTAACACCATTTTATTATCCTCTCCGTCAAACACGAGTAGGGATAGGCACCGAAACCCGGTGTTATAAGGGCACTGTGCCAACATTGTTAGTAACCAGACCAGAAAAAGAAGAAACTTTCGGTGCATCATTTTGGTGCCCTTTGTAATATTGTACATGTACCGACAGCCATCAGACTGTATCATGCATATGTTCCGTTTTGACTGTACTTAAATGTATAATAGACTGTATTTAGATTAGATTAGATAGTACTTTATTTATTCCGTCAGGAGAGTTCCTTCAGGAAAATCAAAATTTTCAGCACAATCCCATTCAAGATCAGACAAACATTACAGGGAGACAGAACAGGATCACTGACGGGTCTGCCGGCTTCCAGCGCCCCTTACAAAAAAAGATGAGATACAGGTAAACAAGGGGGGGGGAAGTAAAAATAGAAGATTAAAATAAAATTAAAAAATCGGTCTTAGCCTGGGCCCTGGATAGGAGGTGCAGACTGAGGCCAATGGGGAAAAAAAACAAAAAAACCAACTCATAGCCATGGTACACATCCCTCTTCCATGTGTGTAAGAGGGAAACATCAAAGAACACAGAAGACATTAAAGACATTAAAGCAACAGATACAACCAGACACTTCTACATACAGCTATGAATAAAAAGTAAAAGAAACATATCCACTGTGGTGGCCTCTGCGGTGTTCCACGCCATCGTCCGCTGTATTTATATTATTCACATGTGAATAATATAAATAGTCTATTATACAGCATTATTCACATGTGAATAATATAAATACAGTCTATTATACAGCATTATTCACATGTGAATAATATAAATACAGTCTATTATACAGCATTATTCACATGTGAATAATATAATATACAGCATTATTCACATGTGAATAATGCTGTATAATAGACTGTATTTATATTATTCACATGTATAATGCTGTATATTATATTATTCACATGTGAATAATGCTGTATAATAGACTGTATTTATATTATTCACATGTGAATAATGCTGTATAATAGACTATATTATTTACATGTGTATAATAGACTGTATTTATATTATTCACATGTGAATAATGCTGTATAATAGACTGTATTTATATTATTCACATGTGAATAATGCTGTATAATAGACTGTATTTATATTATTTACATGTGAATAATGTTGTATAATAGACTGTATTTATATTATTCACATGTTAATGCTGTATATTATTTACATTATTCACAGGTGAATAATGTTGTATAATACTGTATTTATGTTATTCACTTGTGACTAATGCTGTATAATAGACTGTATTTATGTTATTCACTTGTGAATATTGCTTTGTAATAGGCTGTATTTATGTTATTCACTTGTGAATAATGCTGTATAAAAGACTGCATTTATATTATTCAAATGTGAATAATGCTGTATAATAAACTGTATTTATATTATTCACATGTGAATAATGCTGTATAATAGACTGTATTTATATTATTCACTTGTGAATAATGCAGTATAATAGACTGTATTTATGTTATTCACTTGTGAATAATGCTGTATAAAAGACTGCATTTATATTATTCAAATGTGAATAATGCTGTATAATAGACTGTATCTATATTATTCACATGTGAATAATACTGTATAATAGACTATCTACATTATTCACATGTGAATAATGCTGTATAATAGACTGTATTTATATTATTCACTTGTGAATAATGCAGCATAATAGACTGTATTTATGTTATTCACTTGTGAATAATGCTGTATAATAGACTGTATTTACATGATTCACAT
This sequence comes from Nerophis ophidion, assembly GCF_033978795.1. Lineage (NCBI taxonomy): Eukaryota > Metazoa > Chordata > Actinopteri > Syngnathiformes > Syngnathidae > Nerophis > Nerophis ophidion. The sequence goes on from NC_084622.1 coordinate 20,817,251, forward strand.
GTGAATAATGCTGTATAATAGACTGTATTTATATTATTCACATGTGAATGATGCTGTATAATAGGCTGTATTTATGTTATTCACTTGTGAATAATGCTGTATAAAAGACTGCATGTATATTATTCAAATGTGAATAATGCTGTATAATAGACTGTATTTATATTATTCACATGTGAATAATGCTGTATAATAGACTGTATTTATATTATTAACATGTGAATAATGCTGTATAATAGACTATTTACATTATTCACATGTGAATAATGCTGTATAGTAGACTGAATGTATATTATTCACATGTGAATAATGCTGTATAACAGACTGTATTTATATTATTCACTTGTGAATAATGCAGTATAATAGACTGTATTTATGTTATTCACTTGTGAATAATGTTTTATAATAGACTGTTTTTATATTATTCACATGTGAATAATGCTGTATAATAGACTGTATTCATGTTATTCACATGTAAAAAATACCTAAATGTTTGTCTATTGTGAGCGAACTGTGGTGCTGAATTTCCCCCAGGGATCAATAAAGTACTTTCTATTCTATTCTAAGTATGTAATGTGGTGTCTCAAAAGAAGCACAATGAGTCCAATGCTTATTTTTAAAATTGTATTGCTGACCTTAACATGCTAACAACAACTTCTTCTTAATTCTATGACGTTTTCTTCTCAATCTGGTCCCAATACAGTGGGACCTAATCGACTTCCGTGTGCCACGGCGGGGTCGCATGTTAATACGCGGATCGTTTTCCCAGGATGCAGACGGAACTCCAGAGGGCAGCGTGCAGGTACGACAATGGTTTATTTACCATAAATCAGTCAGGAAACATAAATCAAACAGAAAAGAATGCCAATAGCAGGGAAAGCTATGGCAAAGCTTAGTCCAAAAACAGGAATCGTTGGAACGTGGACCCCGACTTAAACAAGTTGAAAAACTTATTCGGGTGTTACCATTTAGTGGTCAAATGTACGGAATATGTACTGTACTGTGCAATCTACTAATAAAAGTTTCAATCAATCAATCAATCAAAATTCATTAAAGTAAACAAAACTTGTTGCATAGAGCAAACTAGACAGCCGGACTGATTGTGGCAAAAAGCAGGAATAAGTAGCTCTCTGATTAGTGCCCGGGAGCAGGTGAGCGCCCCGAACACTAATCAGAGGCAGGTGACAATAATCAGCACCCATGGCAACCAATAACACACAAATCCAGAACTACAGAACTAAGGGAGCCTTTAACTAAACAAAAACATGATCCGGGCAACAGATCATGACACTGTGGGCACTGTTGGCCAAGACTTGATGAGTTGGCCTCCGTACGTTTTGCATGAATGGAAAAAGTGACAAAGAAGCTTTACAATCAGCATAAACAGGTTGTCGTTAAAAAATGGCCCAATATAAATAAAATACTCTCAAGTCCTGTTTACAGATTATGAAACTATTTTTGTCACGTCTATGGGGTCATGTTTGGTTTTTTGGACATTCAGTTCTTGTTCCTGCACTTCCTTGTTTTTCTTATTTCGATAGCAACTCATTAGTTTTCACCTAGCCCTCATGTCACGCCCCTGTCTTCATGTGTCACACCTGTTTGTAATTATCATGTCTATTATTTAAACCGGAAGTTGCCAGGAAGTCAGCCTGGCGACTTTTCATATTCATCAACTGCCTTCATGCCATGCCATTGCTGTATTATCATTCTGTCCATGCCACGAAAGTTTTTGGTTTTTTAGGTCACAGTTATTGAGTTTTTTGTATTTCATGCCTTGGTTCTAGTTTTTGTTGTTAGTAGTCAAGTTTGTTCTCCGCCATTGTGCGCGCCATTTGTTTGCCTTTTTGTTAGTTATAGTGTTTAAAAATAAACATGTACTTACATTCACGTCCGGCTCATGCCAATTTTCCTTTGCGTCAGAAAAACAATCCAAGTCCTAGTCCTGACAGTTTTACCCTTTTAATATTAAAACCTTCGGAGGTTTTGGTCTCCGTAAAGAATGAACCAGATGGTGAGCAATGATTAATAAGGCTTGGGGCCTACATCCTACAAATCTATATTGTTGACCGCACTTCGAAAAACACTGTAAAATGATGTCTGTGCTGAGGCGAATATATGCACTGTGAAGACGCCACATGGTGAGGATTAGTTGCGAGTTTTTTTATTGTCACGGATTAAAGCAGAAGTAGATTAGTTAAAACAATGGGATGGTTTCTAATCTAACCGTCATCCTTTTGTCAACAATGTTGACATTATTGTTTTTGTATGTGTGCGTAGGCATTTCTGTTTGTTGTGTCAATGAGCAAGTAGCTACAAATAATGACTTACCTTGTCTTTATCCACACGGAGGAACTGCTTCACTGGAGCGTAGGTACTAAAGAAGAGACGTGTTTAATTAGCATTTGTCAATCGGATTGGCGACTTGTCTGAACTGTACGCTGTTCTTACAATCGGATCTGGCCGCTGGACAGCGCGCTGGTGATCCAAAGCAGATCCAGAGTTTTAAAAGGAACCAGGACAAAGCTGACGTTGGCCGCCAGGTTCTTGGCGCTCTCCGGGTACATGAAGTGGTGAGTGGTGTGGCTGCCGGCGTCTTCCTCGTAACCCACCGTCGGGGCTAAGTTTATTCTAAGTGTGAGAGGGGAGCAAAGTCAGTAGGTTAATATTATCCTTTTTTACATAGTATTCTTTTTCAAAATGTTGAGTTGATCATTTAACATGTTTGATCTTGGGTTCGATCCTGCGCTCGGGATCTTTCTGTGTGGAGTTTGCATGTTCTACCCCGTGACTGAATAGAATAGAATAGAATGGACTTTATTGTCATTATATTTGCATATAAACGAGATTAAAGACTCCAACTTAAGGTGCGGTTGTGGGAACAAATATGGGGTGAAATAAATAACACAAAAGGTAATAAAGGAAACAACAAACAATTGAAATAAATAGACTACTATCCAATAAAAATAAGCAATCCTGTACCATATACAAAACACTATAGAAATACAAAATACCGTACAATATACAGAACAAAAAAAGAGTACCGAAGTAATAAATAACAATCAGTATTGCACTCGAAGAGTAGTATTGCACAGTAAGGTATTAGGGCAGGATATTGTACAGGGGTGAATTATTATTATTATAAGTTAAAGTTCAACATGGTGACAGCTCTGGGAAAGAAGTTGTCTCTGAGCCTGTTTGTCCTGGCTCTGATGCACCTGTAGTGCCTGCCTGATGATAGCAGGTCAAACAGGTGGTAGCCAGGGTGTGTGCTGACTTTGGTGATGTTTTTTGCTGTCTTGAGGCAGCGGGAGTCGTGTAAATCCTTCAGGGAGGGCAGGGGACAGCCAATGATTTTTTGTGCCGACTTTATGACCCTCTGAATCACCTGTTTGTCTGCTTCAGTGCAGCTGGCGTACCACGCTGTTATGCAGTACGTCAGCAAGCTCTTGACAGCCGAGCGATAGAAGGTCACCATCAGTTGTCTCTCCAGTCTGTTCTTCCTCAGCACCCTCTGACTGCGTGGGTTCCCTCCGGGTACTCCGGCTTCCTCCCACTTCCAAAGACATGCACCTGGGGATAAGTTGATTGGCAACACTAAATTGGCCCTAGTGTGTGAATGTGAGTGTGAATGTTGTCTGTCTATCTGTGTTGGCCCTGTGATGAGGTGGCAACTTGTCCAGTTTTCTACACCGCCTTCCACCCGAATGAAGCTGAGATAGGCTCCGGCAACCCCACGACCCCCAAGCGGTAGAAAATGGATGGGTGGATGGAAATAAAACCTTCATTATTTCTAGAGATGTCCGATAATGGCTTTTTTGTCGTTTTTGTGTTTTGTTTTACAATATTACGCAAAACCAAATTTTCTTACCTTCTGGTACCTGCTGATGTGTATTCGAGATCTGCATACAGTAAGTCATGAAATTTGCGCTCATAAGCCACTATAGTCCGTACCGATGACAGTCGATAAGCTTCTTCTTTTTCACTATCTTCTTGTTATAGGACATTCGCCCTCTGCTGTTGCCATTTCCAATATAAAGTAGCGTAAAGTTCTAACTAGAGATGTCCGATAACGGCTTTTTTGCCGATTTTCTGATATTGTCCAATTCTTTATTACCGATTCCGATATCAACCGATGCCGATCTATACGGTTGTGGAATTAACACATTATTATGCCTAATTTTGTTGTGATACCCCGCTGGATGCATTAAACAATGTAACAAGGTTTTTCAAAATAAATCAACTCAAGTTATGGAAAAGAAAATGCCAACATGGCACTGCCATATTTATTATTGAAGTCACAAAGTGCATTATTATTTTTAACATGCCTTAAAACAGCAACTTGGAATTTGGGACATGCTCTCCCTGAGGAGGTTGAGGTGGGCGGGGTTGGGGTAAGGGGTAGCGGGGGGTGTATATTGTAGTGTCCCGGAAGAGTTAGTGCTGCAAGGGATTCTGGGTATTTGTTCTGTTCTGTTTATGTTGTGTTACGGTGCGGATGTTCTCCCAAAATGTGGTTGGAATTCTTGTTTGGTGTGGGTTCACAGTGTGGCACATATTTGTAACAGTGTTAAAGCTGTTTATACGGCCACCCTCAGTGTGCTTCTTGGGACTTTATTTCTGTTTTCCTAAAATGTGTTTGGTTGAGCTTTTTCCTGACATTTTTTCTTGTTATATTCATACACGCGTTGCATAGCAGTTCGGACTGCCCACCTGTTCTGGGGTCATGGGGTTTTTAAAGGTTAAGAACAATAGTACAGTAATTCATTTATTTATATATGCAGCTTATTGCTTTTTTTTAATCATGCACTACCATGAGCTAATGCAACGGAATTTTGTTCTTATCTGTACTGTAAAGTTCAAATTTGAATGACAATAAAACGTAAGTCTAAGTAGTCGAGGCTGCTGTCTTCTATGGATCAGTTTACTTTTGGTAAATGCAGGATTCTTCTACAAAAGAATGACCTCTGTCAGTGTGCCAGGCGCATCAATACTGAATATAAAACAGGCAAAATCTTTTGTCTCCTTTTAATGCACCAAATCAATTCACCAAAGTCAGACTAAAAGTGAGATTCCTGGCTGTGAAATGTGTTGAATAATGATGAAGGCAATAATGTCACACTGATCTGCTCATATTTAGACAGTGAGCAGAATCAGTAATCATGCCATTAGGACAAGGTCATTGCAAGCAGGGACTGAACAATGTCCAAGAAATGATCACGGTATCAGCATGTCATCTTGTTGCATTACAATACGTCGCAGATGAAACAGACCACAGTGAACAAAGCGGTTGTTTGTGAGATGTTTTTTGTTGAAAAATCTAATTTAAAAAATGCAAACGTCTAAGTGATTATTTTAGAGCTCATTGATTTAGCAGTAAGAAACATATATTAAACTTTTTTGACTCGCCCTTTGTATACCCGCCCATAAAGTACGTTTCACAACACATCTTAAAATACGTTTGAGCATGCTGTTGCTAAAGAAGGCTCCAAAACAACAAGGGTGCCAGCTTGCCACATAGGTAGTAGGGCTGCGAATCTTTGGGTGTCCCACGATTCGATTCAAATCGATTTTCAATTTAACACAATTCTCGATTCAAACATTTTTTCACGATTTAAAAGGATTCTGTATTCATTCAATACATACGATTTCAGCAGGATCTACCCCGGTCTGCTGACATGCTAGCAGAGTAGTAGATTTAAAAAAAAAAAAAAGCTTTTATAATTGTAAAGGACAATGTTTTATCAACTGATTGCAATAATGTAAATTTGTTTTAACTATTAAATGAACCAAAAATATGACTTATTTTATCTTTGTGAAAACATTGGACACAGTGTGTTGTCAAGCTTATGAGATGCGATGCAAGTGTAAGCCACTGTGACACTATTGTTCTTTTTTTTATAAATGTCTAATGATAATGTCAATGAGGGATTTTTAATCACTGCTATGCTGAAATTATAACTAATATTGATACTGTTGTTGATAATATTCTTTTTTGTTTCACTACTTTTGGTTTGTTCTGTGTCGTGTTTGTCTCCTCTCAATTGCTCTGTTTATTGCAGTTCTGAGTGTTGCTGGGTCAGGTTTGGTTTTGGAATTGGATTGCATTGTTATGATATTGCTGTGTATTGTTTTTTTGGATTAATAAAAAAATTAAAATTAAAATTAAAAATGACAATTGCACAACGTGAGAATCGCGATTAAAATTCGAATCGATTTTTTCCCACACCCCTAGTAAGTAGGTCTTTATTGTCATTGCAACAAGTACAAGAACATTTTTGTTTACAACACAAACCCGGTCAAGATTAGACAAACAGTGTAAGGGTTACAGAACAGGAACGCTGATGGGTCGCAACGAGGCGCCTTTTAAAAGATGGGAAAAGGTAAAACGCTGGGGAAGAAGATGAGTAAAAAATATGATCCAGACTGGGCTCCTAAAGGGGCCTAGTCTGGAGTGGGAGAAAAACCTCCGTGCAATGCACACAAAAACACGTTACATTTAATCACGACAAACTCGCAACAGAGGGGCGGGGAGTTGGGGCCCTGGAAGGCAACTGCTGCTTTGAAACCCCGCCAACCAACCATCACCCCAAGGCGAAAAAGCAGTGGTAAAGGCGTGAGGTGGGGGTGGGGGGTCAAAAGCGTCTATTATTGAGGTGTCCTCGGGGGTGTTTTCAGAACAGCCTGTTCCTGTTGTTCAAAGCGTCAAAGCCATTCGAGGGAGTCAAATCGTAGATTAGGATGTTTGTTTTTCTCGAGCAGACAAAAAACAATGACTTGTCTGTTCTATTCGTCCATGCTGGATGCTCTCAACCATTGCGACGAACAGCCTTTGGGCTCCTTGAGTGGGTGCCATTGTCTTCCGAATTTGACGATACACCAGAGCAGTGGTTCTCAAATGGGGGTACGCGTACCCCTGGGGGTACTTGAACGTATGCCAACGGGTATGTGAGATTTTAAAAAAATATTCTAAAAATATCAACAATTCATAAATCCTTTATACATATATTTATTGAATAATACTTCAACAAAATATGAATGTAAGTTCATAAACGGTGAAAATAAATGCAACAATGTTTTTTTGTGGACATGTTCCATAAATATTGATGTTAAAGATTTGTTTTTTAGTGAAGAAATGTTTAGAATTAAGTTGATGAATCCAGATGGATATCTATTACAATCCCCAAAGAGGGCACTTTAAGTTGATGATTACTTCTATGTGTAGAAATCTTTATTCATAATTGAACCACTTGTTTATTTTTCAACAAGTTTTTAGCTATTTTTATATCTTTTTTTCCAAATAGTTCAAGAAAAAACACTACAAATGAGCAATATTTTGCACTGTTATACAATTTAATAAATCAGAAACTGATGACATAGTGCTGTATTTTACTTCTTTATCTCTTTTTTTTCAACCAAAAATGCTTTGCTCTGATTAGGGGGTACTTCAATTAAAAAAAAATGTTCACAGGGGGTACATCACTGAAAAAAGGTTGAGAACCACTGCACCAGAACAATGCCCAGCCCAATCAGCAAGTGCCCCGCGATCACGGTTCCAAATAGGTAGATGTCTTCCATGTCCTTGATGGAAAGGACTGAGAAGCACATGATTCTCCATTTGTCCCAGGAGTCTCTCACATATCCCGCAGCAATGGTTCCATCAGACGGCACTATATAAAAAACTGACATCAATCTCTAAAGGATATCACCACATGGGCTCAGGTACCCTTCAGAAAACCACAGTCACTAAATACAGTTTGTCGCTACATCTGTAAGTGCAAGTTAAAGCTCTACTATGCAAAGCGAAAGCCATTTATCAACAACATCCAGAAACACCGCCAGCTTCTCTGGGCCCGAGATCATCTAAGATGGACTGATGCAAAGTGGAAAAGTGTTCTGTGGTCTGACGAGTCCACATTTCTAATTATATTTGGAAACAGAGGACGTGGTATCCTCGGGAACAAAGAGGAAAAGAACCACCCAGATTGTTATAGGCGCAAAGCCAGCATCTGTGATGGTATTGGGGTGTATTAGTGCCCAAGGCATGGGTAATTTACACATCTGCGAAGGAACCATTAATGCTGAAAGGTACATACAGGTTTTGGAGCAACATATGTTGTCATCCAAGCAACGTTATCATGGAAGCCCCTGCTTATTTCAGCAAGACAGTGCCACACCACATGTTACAACAGCGTGGCTTCATAGTAAAAGAGTGTGAGTACTAGACTGGACTGCCTGTTGTCCAGACCTGTCTCCCATTGAAAATTTTGAAGCCTAAAATACGACAACAGAGACCCTGGACTGTTGAACAACTTAAGCTGTACATCAAGCAAGAATGGGAAAGAATTCCACTTTCAAAGCTTTAACAATTAGTTTCCTTAGTTCCCAAATGTTTATTGAGTGTTGTTAAAAGAAAAGGTGATGTAACACAGTGGTGAACATGCCCTTTCCCAACTACTTTGGCACCTGTTGTAGCCATGAAATTCTAAGTTAATTACTATTTGCAAAAAAAAAAATAAAGTGTATAAGTTTGAACATCAAATATGTTGTCTTTGTAGCATATTCAACTGAATATGGGTTGAAAAGGATTTGCAAATCATTGTATTCCGTTTATATTTACATCTAACACAATTTCCCAACTCATAGGAACGGGGTTTGTAGCCTAATTGACAGATTTTGAACAACAAACTGGAATGAGTCAATGCTTTAATTGACTGTGTGAAAGGGGTTCCTGTCAAGGTGGTTAACTTGCAAGGTTTTGTGGATACTATGTTGTTCGGCACAATCCTGCTGCCAAACAAAACAACAACCAAAATAAACTTAACAGCCAAAATGGTAGAGTTGCTCTTGGCACAACGCAACAGAGGCGATAGATTAAGTCCAAAGGATTTATTTTTTATATCCGTGCGAGCAATATAATTCAACTTCTTAGGATTGTTGACCTCCCAAGAAGCCCGTGACCCCCTCTGCCAACCGTTTGCATCCAGGAGCGTATGAAATGTTAGGATTAAATATAGCATTAGGTGCACATCTGTTTAGTTTTCGTCTTTCAGCCGTGATGTAACTTTGATGACACATGTCGTGCTGAGTGATAAGAGTATCGTGCTCCTTCCTGACGCCCTCCAGCACATCTGCCGCCTTCTTTCCCTCCGCCTTAGTCTTCATCTCTCTCTTCCCCCATCCACATCTTTTCGTCTCTCACCTCATGACGTAGTTGTGTTCGTCGATGGTGGTCCCATATGCAGCCCCGCGCAGGTTTCCGGAGTTCCCCACCACGGCGCACCGCAGGCATCGTGCCGGATCCCAGGAGCCGTACGGAGATCTTCCGGGAATCACCTTTGACAGAACATCATTAACACAAATATGAGCTTTCATTAGCAGGCAGAGACAATATACACTTGAAGAGTTTGATATTACATTACATTGGTAGTTTTTTTAATTGGAATTTCAGGAAGTTCATTGCAATCCAGGGAATTTCCCAGCAGCCAAGTAACAGGAAGGGTTTCTCACATTGAACACAGATTTTGACTTGCATACTAAAAAAACTTTACAAACACTGAAATGAAACACAAACTCACTTCATTGTGAATAGTTATATACTGTAAATGACATTTTTTATTTCCCACCATTTTGTTCATAATTGTATGTGTGTGTGTATATATATATATATATATATATATATAAGTCTTGATTGGATTATCCAGAGAATAGTGCTCGATACCGTGGTAGAGCGCAATATGTAGGTGTGGGAAGTAGTCTTGTGATTTTTCCCACACCTACATATAAATATATATATATATATATATATATATATATATATATATATATATATGTATGTATGTATATATATATATATATATATATATATATATATATATATATGTGTGTATGTTAGGTGTGTAAAGGTACGTGTATTTGTATTGAACCGTTTCGATTTGGCACGCGGGCGTACCGAACGAGTTTGGAAGCAGAAGTCTTTACAAGCTGCTCTGCTTTCTGCCTCTGTCTGAGCACCCAGCATTGTCCCGCCCACACAACCATCTGATTGGTTACATACAAAGCCAATCAGCAGTGCGTATTCAGAGCGATGTAGTCAATGCTTTAGCGTCGAGCAAAGATATTCGTTTAGAAGGGGAGCAGCGGGCTCTACCCTAATTATACTAAACACTTCCCAGTCACAACTATTACTGAAATCACCTTTTTGACCTTTTAGAAACTTAAACTGCAGCTCAGCTTGCTCACAGTATAGGCTTGAGGTGAAGGCTAATTAGCTTTTAGCGTAACATTGGCTCATTTTGCTGTGTGTTTGTGTGTGTGCGTGCGTGCGTGTGTGTGTGTTAGGGGCAGCAAAGCCCTGTCTGTCTGTCTGTTATTTCATTGAACTCCATTGTGTTTAGGAGTGAATAGTCTCTCCTATTTCTATTGAACTATTTTTCAGCTATAGTTACATTAATCATTAGTAATGTAGCAGCCTAGTTTTGAATAGCAGGGTCCCTGCTATCACATGTTGATAAAAATACAACATTTACATAATACAAGTCAACTACAGGCTTCCCAAATGCTGTAATGAATTAAGCATGATGAGTTGACATTAAACAGTTTCAATGGAAACTGTTTAATGTTGCACTTTTTATATGTAGAAGAAAAGTTTTTTCATTTTATTTAATCAAAGCAACAACTTGAGGCAGTTTAATGTGGATTAACGTGGGCAGAATTATTATAGTGTTCACAATGTTAAAAGGATAAAGCCATTGTTCACAAATTTGGTAAATAAATAACCCAAAAATTTATATTTTGTTGTTTTCTTACTGTACCGAAAATGAACCGAACCGGGACCTCTAAACTGAGGTACGTACCGAACCGAAATTTTTGTGTACCGTTACACCCCTAATGTGTATATATATATATATATGTATATGTATATATATATATATATATATATATATATATATATATACAAACCCCGTTTCCATATGAGTTGGGAAATTGTGTTAGATGTAAATATAAACGGAATACAATGATTTGCAAATCCTTTTCAACCCGTATTCAATTGAATGCACTACAAAAGCAAGATATTTGATGTTCAATCTCATAAACTTTATTTTTTTTTGCAAATAATAATCAACTTAGAATTTCATGGGGGCAACACGTGCCAGAGTAGTTGGGAAAGGGCATGTTCACCACTGTGTTACATCATCTTTTCTTTTAACAACACTCAATAAACATTTGGGAACTGAGGAAACTAATTGTTGAAGCTTTGAAAGTGGAAATTTTTCCCATTCTTGTTTTATGTAGAGCTTCAGTCGTTCAACAGTCCGGGGTCTCAGCTGTCGTATTTTACGCTTCATAATGCGCCACACATTTTCGATGGGAGAAAGGTCTGGACTGCAGTCGGGCCAGGAAAGCACCTGCACTCTTTTTTTGCGAAGCATCGCAGTTGTAACATGTGCTGAGTGTGGCTTGGCATTGTCTTGCTGAAATAAGCAGGGGCGCCCATGAAAAAGACAGTGCTTTGATGGCAGCATATGTTATTCCAAAACGTGTATGCACCTTTCAGCATTAATGGTGCCTTCACAGATGTGTAAGTTACCCATGCCTTGAGCACTAATGCACCCCCAAACCATCGCAGATGCTGGCTTTTGAACTTTGCGTTGATAACAGTCTGAATGGTTCACTTCCCCTTTGGTTCGGATGACACGATTTCGAATATTTCCAATAATAATTTTAAATGTGGACTCGTCAGACCACAAAACACTTTTCCACTTTGCATCAGTCCATCTTAGATGATCTCGGGCCCAGAGAAGCCGGCTGCGTTTCTGGATGTTGTTGATAAATGGCTTTCGCTTTGCATAGTAGAGCTTTAACTTGCACTTACAGATGTAGCAACAAACTGTATTTAGTGACAATGGTTCTCTGAAGTGTTCCTTAACCCATGTGGTGATATCCTTCCGATATTGATGTCAGTTTTTGATCAGGGATCGAAGGTCACGGTCATTCAATGTTGGTTTCCGGCCATGCTGCTTACGTGGAGTGATTTTTCCAGATTCTCTGAACCTTTTGATGATATTATGGACCGTAGATGTTGAAATTCCTAAATTTCTTGCAATTGCACTTTGAGAAACGTTGTTCTCAAACTGTTTGACTATTTGTTCACGCAGTTGTGGACAAAGGGGTGTACCTTGCTGCATCCTTTCTTGTGAAAGACTGAGCATTTTTTGGGAAGCTGTTTTTATACCCAATCCTGGCACCCACCTGTTCCCAATTAGCCTGCACACCTGTGGGATGTTCCAAATAAGTGTTTGATGAGCATTCCTCAACTTTATCAGTATTTATTGCCACCTTTCCCAACTTCTTTGTCACGTGTTGCTAGCATCAAATTCTAAAGTTAATGATTATTTGCAAAAAAATAAATGTTTGAGTCCGAACATCAAATATGTTGTCTTTGTAGCATATTCAACTGAATATGGGTTGAAAATTATTTGCAAATCATTGTATTTTGTTTATATTTACATCTAACACAATTTCCCAACTCATATGGAAACAGGGTTTGTACATAATACGATCACACGGTGAGACAGCCTGAGGCTCCCGGCCCTGAATAACAAGCAGCACACACCCTTCTCACTTATATGCATGCCATTCATTCCTGGAATACTGACATTTTTGAAAAGTCTTGTAAGCTTATTTTCAAATGGCGCCAAGTAATAAAGTAACAAGATGAATGAGTAGAATACCTGGAACAACCTGAGCAGCACCTGCTGGATGCTGTGAGATTTAAACTGGGGCTGCAACATCTACAGGGAAAGAAAGTCTGGTTAGGAGGCTCTGCAGAGAAATAACATCATTGAGGTGTCGTACTTTGCAGCGTGCGTGTTCTTTTTCTAATTTGATGAACATATCTAATAGGAAGAAACACATGTGGACCAAACCCAAGTCCAAAATGAGGTCAGAAAAAAAATAAAGGATGGACAAATGCAGGAGATTCCATTGGCAGTGAATATTTACATTATTTCTTATGTGAAAATGTTGGAATTTTTGTATTTATTTATTCCAATTTGGTTTTGACGACGCCTTTGGAACCAATTACAGTACAATAGCTGAAACCGAACTATCATTCCACTTCCCCTGACGGGTGGTTGGGGACCAATGTTGTAAAGAATCAAAAATCCTCTCCTCCATCCATCCATCCATCCTCGTCTTTCTTTATTTCCACTCAACAATATTCTCTAACACAGTGGTTCTCAACCTTTTTTCAGTGATATACCCCCTGTGAACATTTTTTTCAATTCAAGTACCCCCTAATCAGAGCAAAGCATTTTTGTTTGAAAAAAAGAGATACAGAAGTAAAATACAGCACTATGTCATCAGTTTCTGATTTATTAAATTGTATAATAGTGCAAAATATTGCTCATTTGTAGTGGTCTTTCTTGAACTGTTTAGAAAAAAAAGATATAAAAATAACTAAAAACTTGTTGAAAAATAAACAAGTGATTCAATTATAAATAAAGATTTCTACACATAGAAGTAATCATCAACTTAAAGTGCCCTCTTTGGGGATTGTAATAGAGATCCATCTGGATTCATCAACTTGATTCTAAATATTTCTTCACAAAAAAATAAATTGTTAACATCAATATTTATGGAACATGTCCACAAAAACATCTATCTGTCAACACTGAATATTGCATTGTTGCATTTCTTTTCACACTTTATGACATACTTGCCAACCTTGAGACCTCCAATTTCAGGAGGTGGGGGTTGGGGGGCGTGGTCGGGGGTGGGGCGGGGGGCGTGGTTAAGAGTCAAGTATTTCATATATATATATAAAATAAATACTTGAATTTAAGTGTTCATTTATTTACACATACACACACATAACACTCATCTACTCGTTGAGTTAAGGGTTGAATTTTCCTTCCTTGTTCTATTCTCTGTCACTATTTTTCTAACCATATGCATGTACAGTAGATGGCAGTATTGTCCTGTTTAAGAGTGTCACAACATTGCTGTTTACGGCAGACGAACTGCTTTACTGTAGACGAAAACGTGACTGCTGTTGTTGTGTGTTGTTTTACCGTGCGGGGAGGACGTTAATGAAACTGCTAACAATAAACCCACATAAGAAACCAAGAACTCGCCCTCGCTCGTTCGACAGTTATACCGTCATTGTGGGAAAGCGGACGTGAAAACAGGCTGTCCTCACTCAGGTCCGCATGAAGCTGGAGGGGGCGTGGCCTCCAGCTCCGCCTGAATTTCGGGAGAAAATTTGTCCCGGGAGGTTTTCGGGAGAGGCGCTGAATTTCGAGAGTCTCCCGGAAAATCCGGGAGGGTTGGCAAGTATGGTTTATGAACTTACATCCATATTTTGTTGAAGTATTATTCAATAAATATATTTATAAAGGATTTTTGAATTGTTGCTATTTTTAGAATATTTAAAAAAAATCTCACGTACCCCTTGGCATACCTTCAAGTACCCCCAATTGAGAACCATTGGTCTAACAGTTTCCTCCACCAGCGGTCGAGTTCTGCTCCTCCCTCACATTTCCATCCATGCGTCTTCCCTGGCAGCATGCATGCTCTTATGTCTAATTCTTTCTCCTTTAATTTTCCCCGCTCCCTCTTTAGCTTCTCCTCCACCCCTTCTTGTCCTCTCTGAGACGTCTGTGCACTACACAGCTCATCAGTGCCGATCAGAGAGCACCAAATCTGTCTTTCACTCCCCCATTACCTCTCTCACTCTCCAGCTGGTCTCTTCTTCCATGAGTCTCCCGATCCATTTTTTCATCCCGCCATCCTTCGGCTTTTCCCTCTCTGAAGCCGCCAAATCCAGCTTGGCACATTGTGCCGCTGTTGTTCAGGGACCATGAAACTTCCTGTAAGCTGACTACTAAGGTCTGGGATAGCTGCCAGAAACTTTGAACACCATATATTGTCTTTTAGACCGAGCGTAGCAACACACACTCACGTTACTCTTTACGAGCGTTCATGCAGACCTGGGCAAAATAAGGCCCGCGGGCCACATGCGGCCCATTAAGATTTTCAATATACCGTATTTTTCGGAATATATGTTGCAGTTGTTTGCGACTTATGTGTGAAATTATTAACACATTACAGTAAAATATCAAAAAATATTATTTAGCTCATTCACGTAAGAGACTAGATGTATAAGATTTCATTGGATTTATGGATTAGGAATGACAGATTATTTGGTAAACGTATAGCATGTTGTATATGTTACACAAACCCCGTTTCCATATGAGTTGGGAAATTGTGTTAGATGTAAATATAAATGAAATACAATGATTTGCATATCCTTTTAACCCATATTCAGTTGAATGCACTACAAAGACAAGATATTTGATGTTCAAACTCATAAACTTTGTTTTTTTTTTGCAAATAATAATTAACTTAAAATTTCATGGCTGCAACACGTGCCAAAGTAGTTGGGAAAGGGCATGTTCACCACTGTGTTACATCACCATTTCTTTTAACAACATTCAAACGTTTGGGAACTGAGGAAACTAATTGTTGAAGCTTTGAAAGAGGAATTCTTTCCCATTCTTGTTTTATGTAGAGCTTCAGTCGTTCAACAGTCCGCTGTCGTATTTTACGCTTCATAATGCGCCGCACATTTTCAATGGGGGACAGGTCTGGAATGCAGGCGGACCAGGAAATTACCCGCACTCTTTTTTTTTTTTTTTTACAAAGCAATGCCGTTGTAAAACTTGTCTTGCTGAAATAAGCAGGGGCGTCCATGATAACGTTGCTTGGATGACAACATATGTTGCTCCAAAACCTGTATGTACCTTTCAACATTAATGGTGTCTTCACAGATGTGTAAGTTACCCATGCCTTGGGCACTAATACACCCCCATACCATCACAGATGCTGGCTTTTGAACTTTGCGCCTATAACAATCCGGATGGTTATTTTCCTCTTTGTTCCGGAGGACACCACGTCCTCTGTTTCCAAATATAATTTGAAATGTGGACTCGTCAGACCACAGAACACCTTTCCACTTTGCATCAGTCCATCTTAGATGAGATCGGGCCCAGCCAAGCCGGCGGCGTTTCAGGATATTGTTGATAAATGGGTTTCGCTTTGCATAGTAGAGTTTTAACTTGCACTTACAGATGTAGCGACCAACTGTAGTTACTGACAGTGGTTTTCTGAAGTGTTCCTGAGCCCATGTAGTGATATCCTTTACACACTGTTGTCGGTTTTTGATGCAGTACCGCCTGAGGGATCAAAAGTCCGTAATATCATCGCTTACATGCAGTGATTTCTCCAGATTCTCTGAACTTTTTGATGATTTTACGGACCGTAGATGGTAAAATCCCTAAATTCCTTGCAATAGCTCGTTGAGAAATGTTGTTCTAAAACTGTTCGACAATTTGCTTACAAAGTGGTGACCCTCGCCCCATCCTTGTTTGTGAATTACTTAGCATTTCATGGAACCTGCTTTTATACCCAATCATGGCACCCACCTGTTCCCAATTAGCCTGCACACCTGTGTTTGATGAGCATTCCTCAACTTTATCAGTATTTATTGCCACCTTCCCCAACTTCTTTGTCACGTGTTGCTGGCATCAAATTCAAAAGTTAATGATTATTTGCAAAAAAATTTTTTTTTATCAGTTTGAACATCAAATATGTTGTCTTTGTAGCATATTCAACTGAATATGGGTTGAAAGGGATTTCCAAATCATTGTATTCTGTTTATATTTACATCTAACACAATTTTCCAATTCATATGGAAACAGGGTTTGTAGTTATTTGAATGACTCTTACCATAATATGTTATATTTACATAGCAGGCACCTTCTCGGTTGGTTATTTATGCCTTCCGCCCGATTGTAGCTGAGATAGGCGCCAGCGCCCCCCGCAACCTCAAAAAGGGAATAAGCGGTAGAAAATGGATGGATGGATAACGTACACTTATTCAGCTTGTTGTTCACTATTCTTTATTTATTTTAAATTGCCTTTCAAATGTCTATTCTTGGTGTTGGATTTTATCCAATACATTTTCCCCAAAAATGTGACTTATACTCCCGTGCGACGAACTGTATATATGTTTTTTTCCTTCCTTATTATGCATTTTCGACCGGTGTGACTTATAATCCGAAAAATAAGGTAGCTTAGATATAATTATTGAATACGATTAAAGGCCTACTGAAAGCCACTACTAGTGACCACGCAGTCTGATAGTTTATATATCAATGATGAAATATTAACATTGCAACACATGCCAATACGGCCTTTTTAATTTACTAAATTGCAATTTTACATTTCCCGCGAAATATCTTGTTGAAAACGTCGCGGAATGATGACGCATGCTTGTGACGTTATTGGTTGGAGCGGACATTTTATCCCAGCACCACACACAGCTAAAAGTTGTCAGCTTTAATTGCATAATTACACAGTAATTTGTATATCTGTGTTGCTTAATCTTTTGCAATTTGTTCAATTAATAATGGAGACGTCAAAGAAGAATGCTGTTGGTGGAAAGCGGTGGATTGCAGCTGCCTTTAGCAACATAAACACAGCCTTTGTTTCTTTGTTTGTTGTGAAGCTTTAATATGAAACTGAGCGGTCAAGCAAACATGTTTCTCTACCACATGTCAATCGGCAGGTTTCGGTGAGAAAATTGTGGAAATAAGTAAGCTTTTACTGGAGACTTTAGTGGATTATGGGACCTCATCCTGTAGCTCAAAAAGGCAGCTGTGATCTTGGCTCCTGGGTTTCTCTCTAAAACACTGGCGTTCACCGCAGCCATCCGACTTTCATGTATGACTTTATGATCTCACTAAAATACTATTAACACAATAAGCAGATAAGGGATTTTCCAGAATTATCCTAATAAATGTGTCTTACATCTGAAACGCTCCCACTGCCGCCGCCTGGAGCCGTCGCCTTTGCTTTCTTTTTTTTCTTCTTTTTTTTTTAGTGCTTCACTCTAACTTTCCTCATCCAAAAATCTTTCATCCTTGGTGAAATTAATGAGGAACTCGTCGCTTTCTCAGTCCGAATTGCACTTGCTGCTTGTGGCTATGATTATAAACAGTGGTCAGATGTGAGGAGCTCCACAACCCGTGAATTTAAGTCCGTACCTTCTGTCAAAAATGATTGATGGGGGTCAAAGGTCAATGATTTATGAGGGGTCAAGGTCAAAGGTCAATGATTTATGAGGGGTCAAGGTCAAAGATTTATGGGGGGTCAAGGTTAAAGGTCAAGTTCAAAGTCAAAGGTCAGGGTCAAATGTCAAGGTCAAGTGGGTGTGGCTTACCCCGGAAGAGGGTGGAGTTAAGACCTGTGGTGGGAGTGGTTAAACCAGGAAGAGGGCTGAGTTTTAACCAGAAAGAGGGCAGAGTTAAGACCTGAAGTGGGAGGGGTTAAACCAGGAAGAGGGTGGAGTTAAGACCTGAAGTGGGAGGGGTTAAACCAGGAAGAGCCAGGAAGAGGGTGGAGTTAAGACCTGACGAGGGAACAAAGGAGGGTTCAGTTTTTTAAGGAAGCTTGAGAATGTCATCTGAGCAGCATGTGACCAGCCATTTGACAGTTTAAATGTTTACGATCATTTGAAACAACTTCCAGACTTCCCGAAAACATATTTAAACGATTGGGAAGAACTAATTAGTTTAAGGTTAACCATATGTTTGACCCTGCTTCGATGTATTGATGGCTGGGAATGTTACGTGGGGAGATGTGGACACGCACGCACTTCACACACGCACACACGCACACACACACACACACACACACACACACACACACACACACACACACGCGCAGGTGGGTACAAAAGGGCGGTGTAAGGCTTAGTCGTTATTTGGAGCTTTATACGTTACCGTAAAGACTTTGTTCGATTCGGTCATGATTAGTGAAACGCCTGTGTCGATTTATAAAAATAATAAAACTTACATTGACGCTGCGCAAAAAAGTCGAGTGTTTCTAAATCGTATTCAGATGCCACCGACCGAGTCTTTGCGTGAGAAATGGGACTTGGAAGCGTACGGGATGGAGGGATCTTTTGGATTTGTATTCAGATACGAAATGGGGGATATCTGCTTATTTCAGCTAAAAGAAAGAAGAGACGGAAGCCCTTTCTCGATATTTTCATCGTTATCTACCGTGGATTGGGAAGTTTTTGTTACGTGGGGAGATGTGGACACGCACACACACGCACACACACACACACACCCCATTACCTCTGCTATACCATGTTATTAGACAATGGTTTAACTCCATTTAAGCATTTAAACGTTAAAAGCATTGCACGTGTACGACGTTGTAATACTATTTTTTTACCAGCCGATGACGATGAAGTGAAAGACGAAAACTTTGTTTAAACGATCTTACAAAGTTGGAAGATGATTATCGAGGTGTGTTTAAACCTTCAAATTATTTAATATTATGTGTATTCATTATTTTGTTTCATAGAGGAATTGCCGTAAGATCCTAACGCGATCCCTTTAACACAATCGCAGTCTGGTGAGTCAAATGATTCTCATTTTACAAGAAAAAAACATGCGGTATACAATACATATATACATATATTTACTTACAGATTTTCCGTTTACATCTCCGGCTCACTGGTCTCTCTTAACGCTGACGGGTCCGTCGACGGCCGTCGAAGAGAGTCGGCCATTCCAGGCAGAGGAGAAGGCTTGATTGCGCCAAAGAACCCAGACATAAAACCTTGGTCCGGGACAATATCATCGAAAACAACGGCGAATGTCCGACATGCCTCCGCTGTAAGTTTTTCTCGTTTTCTGTAAGCTTTTTAAGATTCTCCGCGGTTTTAAAGAACTCCTCTCACTCTAATGTCTTTCGCTCAAATGAATTTCCCGCCGGGAGTAGTAGGCGGGGACTGATTCCGGAGGTGGGCGGTTGTTTCCTTCTGGTGTGCATTAGCGCCACCTACTGAAATGGAGTGTGGACCAAGATGGATCCCTACTCTATATTCTTTTATTCAACCCAATGTTTTTTAAATACGTGTATAATGCTTTATATCCTATGTGTTGTGAATTCCATCCTACTATATCTTCCAAGGAACCCAAAGAAATGTTACCACACCTCCCGCTTTATTTATTTTGTAGATTGCCTGAACTATTTCATAAACTAAATCTTGTCTTGTTTCTGATGCTATGTTTTTTATGCTCATCAATGCACTGTTGGACTGCGAGCACACAACTACTTTCCTTGCTTTGTTTTCCTCTATCCAGCTAACTGCCATAAAAATTGCTACCAATTCCCCCGTAAAAACAGATAGTTTATCACTGATTATTTTATTTAATATTATGTTTCCTTGTGGGATAACTGCTACAGCTCTTACCTTTAATTTTTTTTATAGTTTTTGATGCATCCGTATATATCATATCTCAATCCATTTTTCTATGTGGTAACTATTTAAATTTCTATTCTTTAGTAATTGCATGTTTTCTTTTGGGTTATCAAACATCCACGGTGGTATTGCAGGCATTGGTACTGTAGGACTAACTTTAATATTGTCAATTTTAACTTTATAACATATGTCTCCTATAATCCACCAAAAACTATTCTTTTTTTTTCTCTTCTCTTTTTCTTGGCAGTTTGGTAGCACTGGACAAGTGGGATATCCTTGCTTGGATCCTTTTAAAGTTGCCCGATAAACTGCTGAGAGTTGATCTCTCCTCTTGTCCAAAGGTTTTTCGTTCATTTCTACTTGTAATACTGCCACTAGGGTTGATGTAGTAGCTCCACGACATAACCTTAAAGCCTGTGACTGGATCCAGTCTATTTTCCCAAGTCATGTTTTTGAAGCAGATTGGTAAATAATGCATCCGTAATCAATAACAGATGGAATTAAAGTTATATTGTTTTCAACGTCAACCTATCAGCCCCCCAATCATTACCCCTCAAAGCCCTTATTATATTTAACACCTTTTTACGTTTTCCCCTATTTTTAAATTTTCCTGTAGGAACACTCCTGAAGGAATAAATAAAGTACTATCTAATCTAATCTAATCAAATCTATTTTGCTGATGTGGGTTGACTAGTTCATATTTTTATCAAACCATATTCCTAAATATTTAAATACTTGTACCTCTTCTATATTTTCACCGTAGAGTTTTTATTTGGAGCTTGTTTTGTACTTTTCTCTTTGTAAAATGTATGACTTTTGTCTTTCCAACAGAGAATCTTAAACCCCAAGCCGTTCCCCAGTCTTGAACATTATTTAACACTTTGTTAGTTTTTTGATTATTTCTTTTGACTCTAAATAATATACTAGTCTTTCATTAATCATTTTTCCATTACTTTCCCCAAATTTGAGGTCAATGCTATCGGCCTATAATTTCCTGCCTCTTCCGGGTCTTACCCTGACTTGCATATTGGAATTATTACCGCTAATTTTCCCCTCTGCCGGTCATTCTCCTTCTTCATATATCCTGTCATATCATTTCAAGACCACTTCTTTGACGATGCTACCTAAGTTTTTGATCATTTGATAACCCACTAGGTCTTTCCACGGTGACGTATTTTTAACCTTTTTCAAAATTCGAACCATTTCATCCAAAGAAAATGTCATATCCATAGTGTTGGTAAAACTATTATCGTTGTCTTCCATCATTTCCCCAATATTTAAACTCATCGTTTCTTCTCTCTTTTGTTTTTTCTACATTTCTCAAATTATCATTACTGTGCACTTTAACACATTTTTTTTTTTGCTAAAGGTTCTGCTGTTTCTTTACCCGTGACTACATCTTCTTTAATAAATGTGGCACATCATCCTCTTTACCCTTCATTCCTATCTTTACGAATCGTTATATATCCTTTTATTATAAAGTTTAATTTTGGCTTCAGCCCTGTTTCTTGAATACAAATTATATGTGGTTTAGTTTTCATATTTTTAATATATCCCTTTAATTCATGTTCGGTTGCTATCAAACTTCTGGCATTCCACCGGACAATTAACAGGGTGTTGGAATGTGGTAACATGACTCCGTCACGTCTACTCTCCGTAGTACAGCTTGCACCCGGTCCCAAGATAGTTCTTTCAACAACTTTGCTGCTGCTTTGACAATTATTTTGATCTTCTCAGTCTTATTTCTAGCCTGTTCTGTACAGTTTATTACGTGAGCCAGGAATACAACTAGTTTGTCCGTGGAAATTCCTGTATTTGTTGCCTCTTGTTTTTTTTTTATTTCTTGAACTATTCACACTTCTGTTCTTTTCTACACTTTCTTGATTTCTCACTTTAAATGCCTCTGCGTATGTAATATTTCTTTCAACTTTGATTTGTTGTACTTCTTTTGCCTGTTTCATGATGTATGGCTTTTGATTATTTCTTTTTTCAATCTACAATTCCAATAAATAACACGTATTTCAAGATTACTGATAACTTTTTCAAAATAAAATGTAATTCCTGAATAAGATAATTGTATCGAATCCAATGGATTGTCTGGTCCTAAAACCTCTTTGTAATGTTTGTTTGATTCCCCCAAAATACAACACAGTCTAATTTGAAAAACATATGTGCCTCGTCGGCTGTAGTAAAAAAAAAAAAAAAAGCTTCAACATTTTATTGATTGATTTATTATTTTTCTTTCTTTTTCGTTTTGTCTCCTCAGAAAAAAATGTGGTAACTTTGTTTGTTTTATAACTTGTGCCAGGATAGCAGTAATTGTACAAAGGCATTCTTCTTCTTTTAGTTTTCTGACAGCACGTAGGCGTTCGCATCAACTTTCGTCTTTTTAACAAGTGGGTAAAGGGGGATGATGTATGCCGTAAAACTAGTTGGCACATTTAATATTTAATAATAATGAATATTGTAAAATTCTATAATTTTTGTTATTTAAAGGGGAAAACCCGATTCAAAAGTACATAACAGTTGTTTACTGGCTAAAAATAAAATGATCCTGAAAGTGATCACATTCATTTTAGATTTAATTATACTGTACAATATCCTTAAAACATGTCATTGTGAAATAATTGATAATATTGTACATTGTACATTTTACTCCTCGTTTCATATTCAAAGTGAAAACATTTAAATGATCGGTCTGCCATTTAAAGTGAGATCCGTACAATTAGGTCAGGGCTTCTCAAACTTTTTTTTTTTCTTTCATCCCCACTTTAGACTAAGGGGTTAGTTTTCAAGGCCCACCTACCCCCATCGCCCCAACAAAACAATTTATTGGACATCATGTGAGGTCTCGAGGTGTCTCTTTAATTTGTTGGGTCTCATGCTGTCTGCTGATAGCCGTTTTAGACACAGAACACACAGGGGTCTCTCCTCTGCCCCCACCTCCGCTGCCGTGAATCCAAGAGCAAGATACCCTTCGCCATATTTTCTTTTAGGTTGACTTTTTGGTTGATTAGACCCGTCATATTTTTGTTTCTCTGCAGACCTTTGAGGTGTGAGTTGCAAATGTATCCATTTTGTGTAATTGTGGTCCGCACATTAGCCTGCTACCCATCCGCGCGAAAGTTTGTTCCTCTTAGCCCCGCCTGCAAAAGTTACTGTTGCTATGTCTGTCAAACTTTCGCTCCTGCCGAGAAATTTAAAGCCTACAGGAAAAATAAGTAATTTACATTTATTTATACGGCGGATTTAACAGACAGAATCGCAAAGTGATTTACAGTGTGTATAGAAAATGAAAGCATAGTAAAAGAAAATAAAAAATTAAAGTGAAATTTCTTCCCGTTCCTCGCGCCCCACCTGTCATGTCTCTATTCCCCACACTTTGAGAAATGCTGAATTAGGTCAACATTTTTCGACCCGTATGTACAGTCACCGTGTGCTCGGAGAAGAGGTAGGATTAAATATAAGTTTTACTTCTTAATATTCCTTTTCAGATTTGTTGAAAGGTGCAAATGGAACCATGTGATGTTACTTGACGTAAACATGTCTGTAACAAATACATCAAAACCATAGCCGCGTGTGTAATGACTAACATTTACATAACATTTTGTAGATGGCATTGCATGTCTTGTCTTGTTCTATTCTGTCTTTTGAACGTACAAGTCAATGTCTTGTTTTTAGTGTGAGGTTTAACTGTTGTGTTTATTTTGTGTCATTGTGAAGTTTTTTGTACCTGAAAATCAGATATTCCGGCCCCCCCAGACACATTTTTTCCTCTAAATCTGCTCCCCAGGTCAAAATAATTGCCGAGTGTGACCGTGTGTGACCGTGTGTCTTGGCTACCACTCTTTACCGCATCTCTCCATGAACCCCGATACAAACATCCGACCAGGAGCGTTGGACTGCAGTGCATTGTGGGTAGGCGAGTCTTGTACATGATCATGTTCTGTCGGTTCATTTGTAAAATAAACCAGAGAGCACAACTCAGCTTTGATACAAAATGAAAGTAAAAAGTCATGTTGGAATATTTTTAAAAACTCAGCTCGGATTAATTACTGTTCTTTTGGTAGTGGAGAAGAAGTGGGGGTAAGGGGCCAAGGTGGTCTCTGATCCATCTTTGACACGGCAGAAAAGGGGCTGTGAGAGGTTAGACCGAGGAGGCATGGGTTTGCTTTTTTTTTTTTTTACTACAGCCGACGAGGCACATATGTTTTTCAAATTAGACTGTGTCGTATTTTGGGGGAATCAAACAAACATTACAAAGAGGTTTTAGGACCAGACAATCCATTGGATTCGATACAATTATCTTATTCAGGAATTACATTTTATTTTGAAAAAGTTATCAGTAATCTTGAAATACGTGTTATTTATTGGAATTGTAGATTGAAAAAAGAAATAATCAAAAGCCATACATCATGAAACAGGCAAAAGAAGTACAACAAATCAAAGTTGAAAGAAATATTACATACGCAGAGGCATTTAAAGTGAGAAATCAAGAAAGTGTAGAAAAGAACAGAAGTGTGAATAGTTCAAGAAAAAAAAAAAAAACAAGAGGCAACAAATACAGGAATTTCCACGGACAAACTAGTTGTATTCCTGGCTCACGTAATAAACTGTACAGAACAGGCTAGAAATAAGACTGAGAAGATCAAAATAATTGTCAAAGCAGCAGCAAAGTTGTTGAAAGAACTATCTTGGGACCGGGTACAAGCTGTACTACGGAGAGTAGACGTGACGGAGTCATGTTACCACATTCCAACACCCTGTTAATTGTCCGGTGGAATGCCAGAAGTTTGATAGCAACCGAACATGAATTAAAGGGATATATTAAAAATATGAAAACTAAACCACATATAATTTGTATTCAAGAAACAGGGCTGAAGCCAAAATTAAACTTTATAATAAAAGGATATATAACGATTCGTAAAGATAGGAATGAAGGGTAAAGAGGATGATGTGCCACATTTATTAAAGAAGATGTAGTCACGGGTAAAGAAACAGCAGAACCTTTAGCAAAAAAAAAAAATGTGTTAAAGTGCACAGTAATGATAATTTGAGAAATGTAGAAAAAACAAAAGAGAGAAGAAACGATGAGTTTAAATATTGGGGAAATGATGGAAGACAACGATAATAGTTTTACCAACACTATGGATATGACATTTTCTTTGGATGAAATGGTTCGAATTTTGAAAAAGGTTAAAAATACGTCACCGTGGAAAGACCTAGTGGGTTATCAAATGATCAAAAACTTAGGTAGCATCGTCAAAGAAGTGGTCTTGAAATGATATGACAGGATATATGAAGAAGGAGAATGACCGGCAGAGGGGAAAATTAGCGGTAATAATTCCAATATGTAAGTCAGGGTAAGACCCGGAAGAGGCAGGAAATTATAGGCCGATAGCATTGACCTCAAATTTGGGGAAAGTAATGGAAAAATGATTAATGAAAGACTAGTATATTATTTAGAGTCAGAAGAAATAATCAAAAAACTAACAAAGTGTTAAATAATGTTCAAGACTGGGGAACGGCTTGGGGTTTAAGATTCTCTGTTGGAAAGACAAAAGTCATACATTTTACAAAGAGAAAAGTACAAAACAAGCTCCAAATAAAAACTCTACGGTGAAAATATAGAAGAGGTACAAGTATTTAAATATTTAGGAATATGGTTTGATAAAAATATGAACTAGTCAACCCACATCAGCAAAATAGATTTGATTAGATTAGATTAGATAGTACTTTATTTATTCCTTCAGGAGTGTTCCTACAGGAAAATTTAAAAATAGGGGAAAACGTAAAAAGGTGTTAAATATAATAAGGGCTTTGAGGGGTAATGATTGGGGAGCTGATAGGTTGACGTTGAAAACAATATAACTTTAATTCCATCTGTTATTGATTACGGATGCATTATTTACCAATCTGCTTCAAAAACATGACTTGGGAAAATAGACTGGATCCAGTCACAGGCTTTAAGGTTATGTCGTGGAGCTACTACATCAACCCTAGTGGCAGTATTACAAGTAGAAATGAACGAAAAACCTTTGGACAAGAGGAGAGATCAACTCTCAGCAGTTTATCGGGCAACTTTAAAAGGATCCAAGCAAGGATATCCCACTTGTCCAGTGCTACCAAACTGCCAAGAAAAAGAGAAAAGAAAAAAAAAGAATAGTTTTGGGTGGATTATAGGAGACATATGTTATAACGTTAAAATTGACAATATTAAAGTTAGTCCTACAGTACCAATGCCTGCAATACCACCATGGATGTTTGATAACCCAAAAGAAAACATGCAATTACTAAAGAGTAGAAATTTAAATAGTTACCACATAGAAACATGGATTGAGATATGATATATACGGATGCATCAAAAACTATAAAAAAAATTAAAGGTAAGAGCTGTAGCAGTTATCCCACAAGGAAACATAATATTAAATAAAATAATCAGTGATAAACTATCTGTTTTTACGGGGGAATTGGTAGCAATTTTTATGGCAGTTAACTGGATAGAGGAAAACAAAGCAAGGAAAGTAGTTGTGTGCTCGCAGTCCAACAGTGCATTGATGAGCATAAAAAACATAGCATCAGAAACAAGACAAGATTTAGTTTATGAAATAGTTCAGGCAATCTACAAAATAAATAAAGCGGGAGGTTTGGTAACATTTCTTTGGGTTCCTTGGAAGATATAGTAGGATGGAATTCACAACACATAGGATATAAAGCATTATACACGTATTTAAAAAACATTGGGTTAAATAAAAGAATATAGAGTAGGGATCCATCTTGGTCCACACTCCATTTCAGTAGGTGGCGCTAATGCACACCAGAAGGAAACAACCGCCCACCTCCGGAATCAGTCCCCGCCTACTACTCCCGGCGGGAAATTCATTTGAGTTCTTTAAAACCGCGGAGAATCTTAAAAAGCTTACAGAAAACGAGAAAAACTTACAGCGGAGGCATGTCGGACATTCGCCGTTGTTTTCGATGATATTGTCCCGGACCAAGGTTTCTATGTCTGGGTTCTTTGGCGCAATCAAGCCTTCTCCTCTGCCTGGAAGGGCCGACTCTCTTCGACGGCCGTCGACGGACCCGTCAGCGTTAAGAGAGACCAGTGAGCCGGAGATGTAAACGGAAAATCTGTAAGTAAATATATGTATATATGTATTGTATACCGCATGTTTTTTTCTTGTAAAATGAGAATCATTTGACTCACCAGACTGCGATTGTGTTAAAGGGATCGCGTTAGGATCTTACGGCAATTCCTCTATGAAACAAAATAATGAATACACATAATATTAAATAATTTGAAGGTTTAAACACACCTCGATAATCATCTTCCAACTTTGTAAGATCGTTTAAACAAAGTTCTTCGTCTTTCACTTCGTCGTCATCCCGCTGGTAAAAAAATAGTATTACAACGTCGTACACGTGCAATGCTTTTAACGTTTAAATGCTTAAATGGAGTTAAACCATTGTCTAATAACATGGTATAGCAGAGGTAATGGGGTGTGTGCGTGTGTGTGCGTGTCCACATCTCCCCACGTAACAAAAACTTCCCAATCCACGGTAGATAACGATGAAAATATCGAGAAAGGGCTTCCGTCTCTTCTTTCTTTTAGCTGAAATAAGCAGATATCCCCCATTTCGTATCTGAATACAAATCCAAAAGATCCCTCCATCCCGTACGCTTCCAAGTCCCATTTCTCACGCAAAGACTCGGTCGGTGGCATCTGAATACGATTTAGAAACACTCGACTTTTTTGCGCAGCGTCAATGTAAGTTTTATTATTTTTATAAATCGACACAGGCGTTTCACTAATCATGACCGAATCGAACAAAGTCTTTACGCTAACGTATAAAGCTCCAAATAACGACTAAGCCTTACACCGCCCTTTTGTACCCCCCTCTGCGCGTGTGTGTGTGTGTGTGTGTGTGTGTGTGTATGTGTGTGTGTGTGTGTGTGTGTGTGTGTGTGTGTGCGTGTGTGAAGTGCGTGCGTGTCCACATCTCCCCACGTAACATTCCCAGCCATCAATACATCGAAGCAGGGTCAAACATATGGTTAACCTTAAACTAATTAGTTATTCCCAATCGTTTACATATGTTTTCGGGAAGTCTGGAAGTTGTTTCAAACGATCGTAAACATTTAAACTGTCAAATGGATGGTCACATGCTGCTCAGATGACATTCTCAAGCTTCCTTAAAAAACTGAACCCTCCTTTGTTCCCTCGTCAGGTCTTAACTCCACCCTCTTCCTGGCTCTTCCTGGTTTAACCCCTCCCACTTCAGGTCTTAACTCCACCCTCTTCCTGGTTTAACCCCTCCCACTTCAGGTCTTAACTCTGCCCTCTTTCTGGTTAAAACTCAGCCCTCTTCCTGGTTTAACCACTCCCACCGCAGGTCTTAACTCCACCCTCTTCCGGGGTAAGCCACACCCACTTGACCTTGACATTTGACCCTGACCTTTGACTTTGACATTTGAACTTGACCTTTAACCTTGACCCCTCATAAATCATTGACCTTTGACCCCCATCAATCATTTTTGACAGAAGGTACGGACTTAAATTCTCTCCCGTGACGTCACGCGCACATCGTCTGCTACTTACGGTACAGGCAAGGCTTTTTTATTAGCGACTAAAAGTTGCGAACTTTATCGTCGATGTTCTCTACTAAATCCTTTCAGCAAAAATATGGCAATATCGCAAAATGATCAAGTATGACACATAGAATGGACCTGCTATCCCCGTTTAAGTAAGAACATCTCATTTCAGTAGGCTTTTAAAGTTTAAAATGTATGCAATTTTAAGCAGTACATGTATTTTTTCTGTCAAAATGAAAAAAAAATCAATTACATTTAGTGAGAAAACATATATCATTTCCAGTTGTTTGCGGGCCAGATGTGGCCCCCGGGCCTTGAGTTTGACACCTGTGTTTTAGTGTAAGATGTACTGTAGGTGTCGGCCCTCCTGTCCATTCATTCCATTCTTTCAGCACTGAAAATAAGATTTGTTTCAAAGTGGTACATTTTACAGTTGGTTTGGATCGCCACCCAATTCATGGCCATGAAGGTTTATAGATAATCATTCACCGGGTCTCAAAAAAGTTTTAGGACCCGCAGAGGCAATACAACAAGCTACATAACGTCTATAAATCCTTTGTTTTGATCTCACAGCTCTGCAGTCAATGCCTTCTGTCTTTTTCTTTGCTTTTTCTGATACTTTGCTCCCCACTAGCTTGTCTCCCTGTTGCTGTATGACCTAATGACTTGGCAGCTGCTGGCCTATGTTTGGACTCTTTTGGCCTTTAATGAGCTGGAGTGAGCCTGAGGCAACACGCACTCCCACATTCATGCTGAAAACTTGGATTTATACTCGGGCCAACAAAGTTAATGTACTAACGCATCCATCCATCCGTTTCTACCCCTCTTGGCGTCGCGGAGGGGCTGGAGCCTATCCCAGCTGCACTCGGGTGGAAGGCAGGGTATACCTAGACCAGGGGTGACCAACCTATTTGAAACCAAGAGCTACTTCTTGGGTACTGATTAATGCGAAGGGCTACCAGTTTGATACACACTTAAATAAATTGCCAGAAATAACCAATTTGCTCAATTTACCTTTAATAAAAAAAATAAAAATAAAAATATACATATATATATATATATATATATATATATATATATAAAATGGGTATTTCTGTCTGTCATTCCGTCGTACATTTTGTTTCCTTTTATGGAAGGTTTTTTGTAGAGAATAGATGATGAAAAAACACTTAATTGAATGGTTTTAAAGAGGAAAAAACAGGAAAAAAAATGAAAATTTAATTTTGAAACATAGTTTATCTTCAATTTCGACTATTTAAAATTCAAAATTCAACCGAAAAAAAAAGAGAAGAGAAAAACTAGCTATTTGAATATTTTTGAAAAAATTTTAAAAATAATTTATGGAACATCATTAGTAATTTTTCCTGGTTAAGATTAATTTTAGAATTTTGATGACATGTTTTAAATAGGTTAAAATCCAATCTGCACTTTGTTAAAATATCCATCCATCCATCCATTTTCTACCGCTTATTCCCTTTTGGGGTCGCGGAATATGCTATAACAAATTGGACCGAGCTATATTGCTAACAAAGACAAATCATTATTTCTCCTAGATTTTCGAGAACAAAATTTGAAAAAGAAATTCAAAAGACTTTGAAATAAGATTTACATTTGATTCTAAAGATTTCCTAGATTTGCCAGAATATTTTTTTTGAATTTTAATCATAAGTTTGAAAAAATATTTCACAAATATTCTTCGTCAAAAAAAACAGCAGCTAAAATGAAAAATTTAATTAAAATGTATTTATTATTCTTTACAATAAAAAAAAACTTGAACATTGATTTAAATTATCAGGAAAGAAGAGGAAGAAATTTAAAAGGTAAAAAGGTATTGTGTTTAAAAATCATTTTGAAGGTTGTATTTTTTTCTCTAAAATTGTCTTTCTGAAAGTTATAAGAATCAAAGTAAAAAAAAATAAATGAATTTATTTAAAAAAGTGAAGACCAAGTCTTTAAAATACTTTCTTGGATTTTCAAATTCTATTTGAGTTTTGTCTCTTAGAATTAAAAATGTCAAGCAAAGCGAGACCAGCTTGCTAGTAAATAAATACAATTTAAAAAATAGAGGCAGCTCACTGGTAAGTGCTGCTATTTGAGCTATTTTAGAACAGGCCAGCGGGCGACTCATCTGGCGACCTGGTGCCCGTGGGCACTGTGTTGGTGACCCCTACCCTAGACGACCTCATCGCCGGGCCAACACAGATAGACAACCGTTATTTATCACAAAATTCTAAGAATATTGCGATAATCGTGCATGAACTCTGATTATTCAAATTTAGCTTCAACATACACTCCGACGGGAATCGGTATAAAACAGATTTTGAGTAGAGATGTCCGATGTTTTTTTTGCCGATATCCAATATTCCGATATTGTCCAACTCTTAATTACCGATACCAATATCAACCGATACTGATATATACAGTCGTGGAATTAACACATTATTATGCCTAATGTTGTTGTGATGCCCCGCTGGATGCATTAAACAATCTAACAAGGTTTTCCAAAATAAATCAACTCAAGTTATGGAAAAAAATGCCAACATGGCACTGCCATATTTATTATTGAAGTCACAAAGTGCATTATTTTTTTTAAGCGGCTTGGAATTTGGGACATGCTGTCCCTGAGATAATACTAATACCCACAACAACTATGGGAAATACTATACTTTGACTTTAACAAAGTGCATTATTTTTTATTTTTTTTTATTAATCATGCCTCAAAACAACAGCTACAAAAACAATGAAGGCACACATCTTCAGTCCAGAGTATACTAGAGCAGTGGTTCTCAAATGGGGGTACACTTACCCCTGGGGGTACTTTAAGGTATGCCAAGGGGTACGTGAGATTTGGATTAATCATGATTAATCACACTAAGTTACTTACTTACTTGCATAACTTTCACTACCTGTGGAGGTGGCCCCCCCCAGTGGGTTCTTCGGACCACCAAGCATCGACATGAGAGCCAAGTTCATATTCACAATGAGGGTTTATTTTCTCAATAAAGTCTGCCGGGTGCTTTTCAGCAATTGTCATTTATTTCCCGCTCTCGCTCCAACTCTCCTCCAGCTCCAACTCCCACTCCACTACCTCTCTCCTTCCGGTCGCTGCCTTTTAACAGAGCGACAGGTGATTAGGTAACCAGGCCCAGGTAGGCCACCTACGCACCTGTCCCTGGTTTCGAAGCCGGTTCTGGCACACCCTGCTTTGCTGCAGGCCTGCAGGCCACGCCCCCCTCCACACTACCTTTTTGACAAAATCTTTTTTTGTCATAATCCATCCATCCATCCATTTTCTACTGCTTGTCCCTTTTGAACTCCTCAATATTTGCACCTGGCTCGCTGACAACAAGCTATCCATACACTTAGGTAAAACGGAATCCATCCTATTTGGGTCCCATATCAAACTTAAGAAGGTCAGTGACTTCACTATAAAAGTGGGTGACATTGTTATCACCAGGAAGGATGAGATCACCTACCTAGGTTCCATTCTAGAGGCTAATCTTTCCTGTGATAAAATGGCAACCAAGGTGATCAAAAAGGTCAACCAAAGAACGAGATTCCTCTACAGAATCTCCTCTCAACAAAGGCACCTTGAGGATTCTAGCGGGAACTCTCATTCAACCCTTCTTCGATTACGCTTGCACCTCCTGGTACCCCAACACCTCCAAAACCCTCAAATCTAGACTCCAAACATCCCAGAATAAGCTAATCCAGTTACTTTTAGACCTCCACCCCAGATCACACCTCAATCCAACCCACTTCTCCAAAGTGGGCTGGCTCAGGGTGGAGGACAGAGTAAAACAACTTGCACTGAGCCTAGTCTATAAAATCCGCTACACCTCCTTGATACCGAAGTACATGTCAAATTACTTCCTTAACGTAAATGACCGCCATAACCACAACACCAGGGGGAGCTCCACAAACCACGTTAAACCCAGATTTTGATCTAACAAAGGTCTTAACTCATTCTCTTTCTATGCCACATCAATGTGGAATGCACTCCCAACAGGTATAAAAGTAAGTGCATCTCTATATTCCTTCAAAACTGCTCTAAAACAACACCTCCAGGCAACTTCAACACTTTACTAATACCCTCCTCCATTCACATCCCATCTCCCCGGATTATAAACAACTCAAATGTATTTCTAATGTATATACTTGTTCTTATGCTATGTGAACTCACTATGTTCTCTTCTGGCTGTACATATCCTACTAAATAAGACCTACACTGTTTCAATGTCCACATTTCTCTGTTGATGCAATTGTTGATGACTGAAGTTCTGATATCAACCAAAGCTCCTCATCCCACCCCCCGGATTGTAAATAATGTAAATAATTCAATGTACATACTATGATGATTAACTTGTGTGATGACTGTATTATGTTGATAGTATATATTTGTACCATGAATTGATTAACGTGGACCCCGACTTAAACAAGTTGAAAAACTTATTCGGGTGTAACCATTTAGTGGTCAATTGTACGGAATATGTACTGTACTGTGCAATCTACTAATAAAAGTATCAATCAATCAAATCAATCAATCAATTCGTGGTCATGGGGGGTGCTGGAGCCTATTTCAGCCGCGTTTGAACGGAAGGTGATACACCCTGGACAAGTCGCTACCTCATGTCATATACTAAAATTGCTTTCATAATTATACATCCATCCATTTTGTACTGCTTGTCCCTTTTTGGGGTCGCGGGTGTGGTTGCTGGAGCCTATCTCAGCTGCATTCGGGTGGAAGGCGTTGACACCCTGGACAAATCGCCACCTCATGTCAGATACTAACTTTTTTTTCATATTTATACATCCATCCATTTTCTACCGCTTGTCCCTTTTTGGGGTCACGGAAGTTGTTGGAGCCTACCTCAGCTGCATTCGGGTAGAAGGTGGGGTACACCCTGGACAAGTCACCACCTCATGTCATATACTAAAATTGTTTTCATATTTATACATCCATCCATTTTGTACCGCTTGTCCCTTTTTGGGGTCGCGGGTGTGGTTGCTTGAGCCTATCTCAGCTGCATTCGGGCGGAAGGCGGGGTACACCCTGGACAAGTCACCACCTCATGTCATATACTAAAATTGTTTTCATATTTATACATCCATCCATTTGCTACCGCTTGTCCCTTTTTGGGGTCGTGGGGATTGCTTGAGCCTATCTCAGCTGCATTCGGGCGGAAGGTGGGATACACCCTCGACAAGTCACCACCTCATGTCATATACTAAAATTGTTTTCATAATTATACATCCATCCATTTTGTACCGCTTGTCCCTTTTTGGGGTCGCGGGTGAGGTTGCTGGAGCCTATCTCAGTGGCATTCGGGCGGAAGGCGGTGTACACCCTGGACAAGTCGCCACCTCATGTCATATACTAAAATTGTTTTCATATTTATACATCCATCCATTTTGCACCGCTTGTCCCTTTTTGGGGTCGCGGGTGTGGTTGCTGGAGCCTATCTCAGCTGCATTCGGGGCAGAAGGCGGTCTACACCCTGGACAAGTCGCCACCTCATCGCAGATATTTAAACATGATTAATGCAATTATTTTTTGTCATAAATCACATGCACTACTGTTAACTTTGACAGGCCCAGGATAAACTTTTCAAAATAGATATCTCTAAGAAGATGTATTTGTTTCAGGTTTTCAAACATTTTGGCACCATGGTGATGGTGGAAAAGTTCTATTTGTTTTGCCATCATCTCAACATGGATCCATGGAGAGCATGTAGTGCTGGAAGCAGTGGATTAGTTGGCGTGGCGACAGCAGAGGATGAAGGGGATTTGTGATTACTGTTATACTACTTTCTCAATATTGTTGTAAAAAAAAGAAAAAGAAAAATCAAACTGGTTGAAAGGACAGCGTTCCTATGGACCAGTGGTTCTCAAATGGGGGTACGCGTACCCCTGGAGGTACTTGAAGCTATGCCAAGGGGTATGTGAGATTTTGTTAAATATTCTAAAAACAGCAACAATTAAAAAATCCTTTATAAATATATTTATTGAATAATACTTCGCCAAATATGAATGTAAGTTCATAAACTGTGAAAAGAAATGCAACAATGCAATATTCAGTGTTGACAGGCAGAATTTTGTGGACATGTTCCATAAATATTGATGTTAAAGATTTCTTTTTTTGTGAAGAAATATTTAGAATGAAGTTGATGAATCCAGATGGATCTCTATTACAATCCCCAAAGAGGGGACTTTAAGTTGATGATTAATTCTATGCTTAGAAATCTTTATTTATAATTGAATCACTTGTTTATTTTTCAACAAGTTTTTATCTATTTTTATATCTTTTTTTCCCAAATAGTTCAAGAAAGACCACAATCCATCCATCCATTTTCTACCGCTTATTCCCTTCGGGGTCGCGGGTGGCGCTGGTGCCTATCTCAGCTACAATCGTGCGGAAGGCAGGATCCATCCTGGACAAGTCGCTACCTCATCGCAGGGCTAAAGACCACTACAAATGAGCAATATTTTGCACTGTTATACAATTTAATAAATTAGAAAAACGGATGACATAGTGCTGTATTTTACTTCAACCAAAAATGCTTTTCTCTGATTAGGAGGTACTCATACTTCCCAACCCTCCCGGATTTTCCGGGAGACTCCCGAAATTCTGGCGGAGTTGGAGGCCACGCTCCCTCCAGCTCCATGCAGACCTGAGTGACGTGTCGACGGCCTGTTTTCACGTCCGCTTTCCCACAATATAAACAGCGTGCCTGCCCAATGACGAGAACGAGTTCTTGGTTTCTTATGTGAGTTTATTGTTAGGCAGTTTCATTAACGTCTTCCCACCGCAGTAACAACACACAACAACAGCAGTCACGTTTTCGTCTACCGCAAAGCAGTTCGTCTGCCGTAAACAGCAATGTTGTGACACTCTTAAACAGGAAAATACTTCCATCTACTGTACATACATATGGTTGGAAAAAAAGTGACAGAGAATAGAACAAGGATGGACAATTCAACCCTTAACTCAACAATGAGTAGATGAGTGTTATGTGTGTGTATATGTGTAAATAAATGAACAATGACATTTCAAGTACTCCTTTTATATATATATATAAAAAACTTGACTCTTAACCACACCCCACCTCCCAAAATCGGAGGTTTCTAGGATGGCAAGTATGGGGGTACTTGAATTAAAAAAAAAATTCTCAGGGGGAACCACTGCTTTGGACAATATATGTACAATTGCAGGCTTCACTTTTAACCTAAAGGTGTATTTACGATATCATCAGCTGCAGGTGCAGCACGGTCAGGAAATACAAAGGTCGCTGCCCCTCAGGAGGTTTCCGGATGAAGGTTGATTGGCAGACAGTCTGCTTTTCTTTTCTTTTTCTCTCTTTTTTTTTTTTTACAGATAAAAGCTCAAGCTGCAGACAGAATCTCACATTAGAGCTGTATAAAGGCCTTGAGATAAACCGAGAGCGACTTCATAACTCATGAAGGGAATCCAACCCCAAGTGGTGAATAAAGAGAGTACACCAACTAAACAGGCGCCATGATAGCTACCAAGGACCATACTTTCCAACCTTGAGACTGTCATGACTTGGGTTTTTTTCGCAACTTACTGGGAAGATTGTTTCGCCTAGGATGCAAACGGACTTCTCCGGACAAGGGTAGCAGGTAGGAACATATTTATTAATCTATCTACAAAAATGTACAAAAACGTAAAACAACCCGAAGGCCAGCGTGCCTATTGCACGCGGAAGCTAAGGCAAAAAAACTTAGGCCATGAAACTATAGACATGAACCTCATGAAACTGTGGCATGAAATAACTAAGACGTACTTGGCAAGGCATGAAGCGAACAAACAGCATGAACTGTGGCGGTGGTTCTCAACCTTTTTTCAGTGATGTACCCCCTGTGAACATTTTTTTCATTCAAGTACCCCCTAATCAGAGCAAAGCATTTTTGGTTGAAAAAAAAATTGATAAAGAAGTAAAATACAGCACTATGTCAGTTTCTGATTTATTAAATTGTATAACAGTGCAAAATATTGCTCATTTGTAGTGGTCTTTCTTGAACTATTTGGAAAAAAAAGATATAAAAATGATTAAAAACTTGTTGAAAAATAAACAAGTGATTCAATTATAAATAAAGATTTCTACACATAAAAGTAATCATCAACTTAAAGTGCCCTCTTTGGGGATTGTAACAGAGATCCATCTGGATTCATCAACTTAATTATACACATTTCTTCCCCAAAAAAGAAAACTTTAACATCAATATTTATGGAACATGTCCACAAAAAATCGAGCTGTCAACACTGGACATTGCATTGTTGAATTTCTTTTCACAGTTTATGAAATTACATTCCTATTTTGTTGACGTATTATTCAATAAATATATTTATAAAGGATTTTTGAATTGTTGCTATTTTTAGAATATTAAAAAAAAAAAAAATCTCACATACCTTTAAGTACCCCCAGGGGTACGCGTACCCCCATTTGAGAACCACTGACTTAAATAATGCAAAGTAAGCAACTAAAGTCTCAAATTAAAAATGGCCCGTTCGGAGAAAGTTTGGAAGACGGCAAGATTGTTTGT
Organism: Nerophis ophidion; assembly: GCF_033978795.1. Classification (NCBI taxonomy): domain Eukaryota; kingdom Metazoa; phylum Chordata; class Actinopteri; order Syngnathiformes; family Syngnathidae; genus Nerophis; species Nerophis ophidion. Next base: position 20,854,750 of record NC_084622.1, read on the forward strand.
AAATATCTCCGCCATGCCTCCATGGTTTGATTTCAAATTTTCGAGACTTATAGGGATCCCGACTACACAAAAACAGGGACCAAAAGGTAATAAAAGTTGATTATGCATAGTGTGGCCGCTAGGGTTCTACGGTATACCAGTACTGGTATAGTATCGCGGTATTAATTAATCAAAAAAGGTACCTTACTCTGTTTGAAAAGCAGTGGAGCATGTCCGGCAGCGCACAATCCCGGAGTATTTACAAGCAGACACAGTGTATAGACAGAAAAGAGAGAACGGACACATTTTGGCCGATAAAATAAAGATAAAGGTGAAGCTATAAAACTGAAACGCCCTCAGGAAGAGGTACTTGAGACATCGCTAGCTGGCTAGCAGCGAACATCCTTCCGCCAACTTTAGTGTTTTAGCTACTTCTAAATCACAAATCCTCGCCTCCATAGCGACAAATAAAGTACGTTTCTTACAAGAATCATCCCTGCAGGACGAGGACTAGCTAAAGATGCTTCACTACACGCCGTAGGAGGATACAATGGCTCATCGGCGTCACCGCTAACAAAAGCTAGCGTGCCTGAATGTAAACAAACGCCATGGGTGGATTTACACATGACATCCACTGTAATGATACCAAGTACAATAGCGTATCTAGTCGATGCTACTATAACTATCGATATTTTTTAATGTCAAATCTTGTTTCCTTTTTTAATAATTCGTATTTCCTTGAACTGCCGCCAGGGCGTTAATTAATTTAAAACCTCTTCTCACTCCGGCGCTTACAAAAGGCATGCGGTAAATTTTGGCCTGCGCTTAAAAATTTGAGTGTGATGTAAGGATACCATCATAAAAAGCACATTTAATTAAAAAAAGGTTTTTATGGTCTTACCTTTACTTATAAATGAAGTCCATGCGCAGCTCCTTCTGATCAAAAGCATCGATAACTTGTTTATAGAAGTCTTCCTTATCTTTCTTCAGTTTTAAAACTCTCTCTGTCTCGATGGAGATCTTCCTTTATTACCTCCTGCTTTGATTGAAAGTCCAGTTTAGAAAAGTGTTTTATTTTAGATATGTAATCCTCCATGTTAAAAGTGCAAGCGAGAGGAAAAAATAAACACGCTGCTCACTCTTGCTGCTTGTTGTCACTTCTTCTGCAGCCGAGTAGTCGCAAGAAGGATCACTAGCGCCCTCTACCATCAGGAGGCGGGAGTCATTAAATGACTCATATTTGACACACGCAGCTACGGTATATTAATAAAACAAAGCTGCTTACTGTTTTTTTAGCATATTCAATAGCTTCGACCTTAAATCCTACTGAATAGCTCTTAATCTTCTTCACTTTATGCGATTTCAAATGATTGAAATCAGCCTCCATTTTGAAAATGATGACAGGTGAAGTGTCACTCGTTACGTGACGAGTTTGACCCGGCAGAAATTCTAGACATGCGCTAATAAAAATAATATTTTGCGAAACGAGTTTGACCCGGCAGTAATTCTAGGCAGGCGCATAATGTATACCCGGCGGCAATTCAAGGTAATACGGTTTGTTTATAAAATCCGGAAATACTTCCCTGGACACATGAGGACTTTAAATATGACCAATGTATGATCCTGTAACTACAAAATGTGTGGTATCATCCAAAAGTAATATCCAAACAACAGAAGAATTAATGATTACTACATTTTGACAGAAGTGTAGATAGAACATCCCGAAATGGAAACTAACCAGATATTAACAGTAAATGAACAAGTGGATTAATAATCTATTTTTACAGCTTGTCCCTCATAATTTTGACAAAATACTAGAATGATAAATTACACAATATGTTACTGCCTATGCCAGCAGACTAATTATGAGCCTTTGTTTGTTTACTTACTAATAAAAGACAACTTTTCTAGTATGTTCACTATTGAATTTAAGGACTAAATTGCAACAAGAAACATATGTTTAATCTACCCTAAGATTTTTTGTTAAAATAAAGCCAGTAATGCGAATGTGAGTGTGAATGTTGTCTGTCTATCTGTGTTGGCCCTGCGACAAGATGGCGACTTGTCCAGGGTGTACGCCGCCTTCCGCCCGATTGTAGCTGAGATAGGCACCAGTGCCCCTCGTGACCCCAAAGGGAATAAGCGGTAGAAAAATTGATGGATGGATGGAATGCCCTTTTTGTGGTCCCCTTTATTTAGAAAAGTATTTTGGTACCAGTATCGGTACCAAAATATTGGTATCGGGACAACCTTAGTGGCCACTTTAAATAAATTAAGTAGTTAGTTAGTAATATAATTAAGTTAGATAAGTGCTTGGCTGCACTAAATGTGCTGGTGGTGTTTGCCAACAGGCACATTCAGTATAATAATACCCATTAAAGAACAAATATGTATTTTTTAGAAGTGATGGGATCAATACCACTCTCCTGTCTGAATGAAGTGAATGCATCAAGAGAACATGGAGGAGGTGGATGTTAAAAATGGGAGGTTACTTACCACCCACCAGTAGTAAACATCAGAGGGCAGCTGGATGTTGTCTCTCGTCCACACAGGTGAGACATCTGGGTCATAGTTTTCATCAAACCAGTCCGATACCCCGGGGTCTCCAACACAACGAGGACAGGCACATGTTTTCTGTTGCTGGGAATCAGGGGGGTACAGTCTGTGGGCGCCCACGTAACTGGGCACCAGCTTCACCCGCCGAGACTCCTCCCATCCGGGCGGCTCCAGGTAGTTGAATCCGATGCTCCCCCGCAGAGAGACGGAGAAGAAGAGCGAGGTGAAAAAGATGAGAACCAGAGAGCCGAGGACGACCAGGACTCTGCGGGAACATCTGACCCCTCCGCTCCCTTCCACGTTAGGACCTGCGGCCCCCGACCCTTGGGGGGCTCGGCTTAGCCAAGGCCTCAGCTCTGAGAGTCTGGACGCACCTCTGAAGGGGCCACCACCCCAAAACCCCCAGCGTCTGTCCCGTTGCAGGGTGGAGGAAGGGATGCGGCCCCCCCATGGCCATGCGCCCACAACTGGGCCTGCCAGCTTACCCGGCCCACCTCTTCCTGCGCTTCTGAGGCCTGGTGACCGTGCTCGGGCCAAGCTGTTGTGCGGCGCCTCGGACTACGAGGTCACACACCCTGTCATTCTAGCACACACACACACACACACACACACACACACACACACACACACACACACACACACACACACACACACACACACACACACACACACACACACACACACACACACACACAGTCACAGTTAATGTGCACTTGGCAGTCTTCTGACGTCAGCTTGATTCGTCTCTTGCCTCACACGTTACAGTTGCATTTACTTCAAAGACACACAGCTGCAGTCTGAGAGGGTCGGAAGTTCTTTCTTTCCCATTAGGACTGATTCTTTATCCTGATCGCGACCCTCGCCGCCTTCATTTCCTGCCTCCTTGATGCCTTCCCGATTTTAACGGTCGTATCCAGGGGTGGAATCCAGCATAAAAGTAAGGGTCCACGCAGCCGGTCGTCTTCTTTCTCTCTGAGCCGCACTCTGGCTCAAACGCTCTGCTTTCTCTCCCTGCGCTCGGTGTCTTTAGTCGCACTGAAGTCGGAGCCCGGGAAAGCTGGCACTCTAGTTGAGAGCAGGGGAAAGAGGGAGGGACGAAGGCTGGAGGAGGAGGAGCGCTAAAAGGGAGAAATTCAGAACTGATGGGTATTGTGTCACGTCTTGAGCCACCCTAGACAAAAAGTAGCGTGACGTGGTCTTTCTTTTCTCCCACTGTACTTGCTCCCATTGCCACCTGCAGAGGGACTATTTTAAACTGACCCTTTTCTTTCCGTGCTCCGCGTGAGCATCTTTGCTTGGGGCATTGTCGGGTCACGATCTTCACATGCTCCTTAAAGACAAACCCCCTCGCCACTTAGTCAGTCACGTCCTTGAGGGCTTCCAGAAATAAACCCAGACAACTTAAGCAAAGGATCCCGAAAGCATCGTAAGATGATGTTTTTAGGTCTGTTTGGTTGCGGGATGGCAGGCCGGGGTGGGTGGAGTAAAAAAAAAAGAACCAATCAATCCTAAATCTCATCTTCTCTCCAGCTGGCTTTCAGAGGACAATAGGACAAATGCCGGGGGCAGCATCTGTCCGGGGGGGCCACCCGGTGTGTGTGTGTGTGTGTGTGTATGTGTGTTCCAAGTTGTGCCTTTTGATTTAATGTGTGTAAGCTAGGGTTGCACACCGTCTGCCCGATACATTGCTTTAATTGTGTGTGTGTGACAGCTGCTGCGAACCTGTTCAGCTGTTATTGGAAAGCAGCACCACTGCAGCCGTCTCCTTTAGCTCCGTTCCATTCATCCAGCACCCGTTTCAACACAGTTGCAGGGTGTGAGTGTGTGAGATCAACGGTCTTTATCTAGTGCAACACCATGGTCGAATTTCTGTCCAACCAGTCTAATGCTCCAAGGCACAAAGCGAGTACAGACTGGAAACTACTTCATTCCATATCCAAGCTTTTGTGTGTTTGGGAATCCACGTTTGGGGAGACACGCTGCTTCCTCCTTTGACAACCTGAAACGATAAAAAGAGGGAAATTGTCAGAGTTAGTTTGTGACAAACTCCAAGATGCAGAAAAGGATGGAGGGATTTTGCAGGAAAACATGATTTAATTTAAAGGCCTACTGAAGTGAGATTTTCTTATTCAAACGGGGATAGCAGGTCCATTCTATGTGTCATACTTGATCATTTCGCAATATTGCCATATTTTTGCTGAAAGGATTTAGTAGAGAACATCCACGATAAAGTTCTCAACTTTTGGTCGCTAATAAAAAAGCCTTGCCTGTACCGGAAGTCGCAGACGATGATGTCAGCCGTGTGAGGGCTCCTCACGTCCTCACATTGTTTATAATGGGAGCCTCCAACAAAAAGAGCTATTCGGACCGAGAAAACGACAATTTCCCCATTAATTTGAGCAAGGATGAAAGATTTGTGGCTGACGATATTGATAGCGAAAGACTAGAAAAGAAAAAAATAAATAAATAAAGTTAAAGGGAAAAAAAAGCTGATTGCTTTGTCAGCAATTCAGATGTTTTTAAACACATTTTATAGGATAACTCTGGGAAATCCCTTATCTTTCTTAAATAGTACCTGATAGTCGGAGGGTTGTGTCCACGGGTGTGTTGACGCCAGTGTCTGAGGGAAGTCACGGCAGCTGCATGGACGGCGCAAGCTCTGCAGATCTACGGCAAGAGGCGACTTTTTACCACAATTTTCTCACCGAAAACTGCTGGTTGACAAGTGGTGGGGATCCATGTTCGCTTGACCGCTCTGATCCATAGTAAATCTTCACCTCCGGGAATTTTAAACAAGGAAACACCGTGTGTTTGTGTGGCTATAGGCTGAAGCTTCCCACCTCCATCTTTTTACTTTGACTTCTCCATTATTAATTGAACAAATTGCGAAAGATTCAGCAACACAGATGTCCAGAATACTGTGTAATTATGCGATGAAAAGAGACAACTTTTAGCCGCAAGTGGTGCTTCGCTAATATGTCCCCTCCAACTCGAGACGTCACACGCACGCGTCATCATTCCGCAACGTTTTCAACAAGAAACTCTGTGGGAAATTTAAAATTGTAATTTAGTAAACTAAACCGGCCGTATTGGCATGTGTTGCAATGTTAATATTTCATCATTGATATATAAACTATCAGACTGCGTGGTCGGTAGTAGTGGCTTTCAGTAGGCCTTTAAATACTAAATCAAAAACAAACAAAGGGTACAAACTAAAAGTGCGCACGTGAACGGATAACAAACAAAAAGGCTTAGCATGGAAGCTAGCAGGTATCGAGCAGGAAACAGAAGTCGTACATGTAATATGAAAACAAACTTGGAAGCAGGGAACAAAAAACAGTAAGCTACAAACATCTAACTAAATATAGTTTACCGCTACGCTGCAAATATACGACACAACAGAAGTGACATCGACAATAATCCAGCACTGACTGGAGGAACAAAGCAGGTAAAATAGGAGTGGGCTGATTGACACCAGATGTGGCCAGGTGCCAATCCGCCGCATCTGAGGGGAAAACAGCGCACAGGGAAAAAAACAGGAAACAGACAAAATAAGAGCGCTGACAGGAACTAAAAACAGAAAATACTAAACACACACAGGAAAAACTAAAACACAAACAAACTGTCAGTGGCAAGCCTGACAGAAATTCAATCCCCATTTAGATTCATGTCCCGTCTTTAGGTAACCATTTTCATGAGGGGAAGACGGTGTCGAGTTTTATTTAGTGAGGCATGGTTTCAGTCTTTCCCACAGGACTGCAACACATTTGTGGTGGTGTGTTACGTTTAATTTGCATAAATGGCCTTGAGGCATTTTTAAAAGGCTAAAAGAAAGTCATAATGTATTTAAAGTAATGCTCTCAAACAATTCTAATCAGATTAATCTCACATTTAAATTTTGATTAACCGTGACTCCCGGACTTCCAACTTCCGGCAAAGAAGGTGTGTTTCTACTTCAAACACAAGTGTGTTTTAATCACGGCAGACTTGGTAATGGACGACGGCGATAAGACTCACAAATGTATCTTTTTGAACCTGAATATAAGGAAGATGAACTGCTGCCAACACAGGTGAGCACGACCAGAGGGTGAAACGTTGGAGCAGACAGAAGCCGAGAATGTTAAAGTTAAACTCCCAACAATTGTCACACACACGCTGGGTTGCTGAACTTTTTTTCTCTGCATTTGACCCATCCCTATGTTCACCCCCTGGAACAGGGGTAGGGAACCTATGGCTCTAGAGCCAGATGTGGCTCTTTTGATGACTGCATCTGACTCTCAGATAAATCTTAGCTGACATTGCTTAACGCGATAATTATGAATAATTTCGCTGGTAATCACAGTGCTAAAAATAACATGCAAAATATAAAACATTCTCATGCATTTAAATCCATCCATCCGTTTTCTACCGCACCTGTTCAAGAAGTCGCATTAATGGTAAGAAGTATTTTATGTCACAATGGGTGGGTCGCAGCTTGCTGCAGGGTCGTTCTCCCAGGAAGGCAGACGGACTACTCGGGACATGGCATTTAGGTAAAAACATGATTTAATTTTAACTAAAAAACGATACAAACAAAAGTCGCTCACAGTGGAGGCACAACTTGGGCTAAGGAAAAAAGCTAACGCATAAACAGACTGTGAACAGAAATCAAACAAAACTTACTTGGCATGGCATGAAGCACGAAACTATGGCAAGGCATGAAACAAGTCAGCACAGAGCAAGAAAAGATCACATTGACGCCAGGGCGACTGACTGGCAAAGACGAACTTAAATACTGCCTCTGATCAGTGCTCGGGAAGCAGGTGAGCGGGCATTTTGTCCACCAGAAACAGGTGGACAAAATGAGTAACCAAGGAAACAAGACAAGGGAGTGGAAAAAAAAGGAACTTAAAGAGTCCAAAGGACAAACAGCACATGGCCAAACAAAAACATGATCAACAGACCTGACATTTGATTTATTATTGGTTAGCTTCAGAATAACAATGTTTTTAAAAAGAATAAGAAACTTATTATACTCTAAAAATGTTGGTCTTACTTAAAAATGCACACATTTAGTTGTATTCAGTGTTAAATAATATGATATGGCTCTCACTGAAATACATTTTTAAATATTTGGCTTTCATTGCTCTCTCAGCCAAAAAGGTTCCCGACCCCTGACCTGGAAGGTGAGGGGAGCAGTGTGGCACTCTCGGGAATCATTTGGTGATTTAACCCCCAATTCCAACCCTTGAATTTGAGTGGCAAGCAGGGAGGTAATGGGTCCCATTTTTTGTACTCTTTAATATGACTCGGGCGGGGTTTGAACTAGGGGCAATATGGCATTTTTTAAAAATATTAATCTTTTTAGGCCATGAGCACTTGATGCATATAATCACAGCAGTATGATGATTCTATGTGTCTACATTCAAACATTCTTCTTCATACTGCATTCATATATGCTACTTTTAAACTTTCATGCAGAGAGGGAAATCACAACTAAAAGTGTATTTATTAAACAGTTATCAAGCAGTGGCACAAACATTCATGTCATTTCAAAACAGAAAGTGCAAGATTGTCAGAGAAATTTTAAAACAAGCTATAAGTGCACTTTTGTGCATGATGTCACTAAGATGACATATCAAAGCAACACTAAATAAAAGTGCACTTTTGGTACAGAACGCCACTACAACAATTTAAAACAAATAAAGTGCACTTTTGTGCATGATGTCACACAAGATATTTCAATAACTGTCAAATAAAAAGGAGCTGCATATTACGAAATCAAATAGTGTACGTCCTTCGCTATGTGGTAGATTCCTGCGGACATTATCTCCTTCTGTTATTGACTATTTTTTTCATACGGTGTTGATCTGGAAATGGTTGCCTCGGCATTTTGTGGATGTGGCACCGAACGGAGATGTTGACATGTGGAGTTTCAAGCACTCTTCATTCTCTAGCAGGTGACTTTTCAAATGATGCTACATATTAGCAGTAATTCAACTTTTTGTAGCACTGTTTTGCCCCACACTTGACAAATGACGGTTGTCTGTTCGACATATTCCCGCTTGAAGCCAAACCACCACCAGACGATGGACCCCCTGCTGTTTTTCTTGGGAATCAATTCTTCCTTCATTTGTTACCAGATTCGCACCTTCTCTCTCTCGTAAAACCACTCGCACCACAGCTAACGTTAGCCATGCTACTACCTCTCTGTTTTGTGATTATTTATTTATCAATGTCATGTCTATGTTGTTCTTGTTGTTGCTACCTGTCGTGTCGAGTTTTGTCAATGCAGTGTTGCGGTAAGCTTTAATTGATTGTGTTTTTTTTAGCTTACTGCCTTTTGTTCCCTGCTCGAGACCTGCTAGCTTCCACGATAGGCCTTTTTGTTTTTGCTAGCTTCCATGCTAAGCTCCGTTTATTTTCTAGTTCCCATGCTAGTATCACGTCTGTAAATCTGGTTTTATGTTTAATCATGTTTTGTTTTGTTTTCTTGACTCTTGTTCCGTTTTTTCACTTCCTGGTTTGTTTTGTTACCATGAAAACTCATTGCTTTTCACCTTGCCCTCCTAGTCACGCCCATGTCCTCAGTCCCGCACCTGTTCCTAATTATCACAGCCACTATTTAAGTCAATTTCTTCCTGTCCATCAGTCTGGGAACATTAACTTTCATTGTAATCTACGACCTTTGCTGCTCATTGCTCCATGCCATTGATCCTCTGCCACGCACCTTGCTGTTTATGCCTCCCGTTTTTTGTCTCAGTAAGTTTTTTGTTTGTATTTATGCCTTTGATGGTTTCTTTTGTTTGTTTGTAGATAGTATTGCCATTGTGCTGTTTTCGTTCTAAATTTTAGTCTAGATTATCCGCCATCGAGCGCGCTTTTTGTTTTGCCTTTATTATTGTATTTTGAGTATAAATAATTAAAACTATGTACCTGAATTCTCGCCTGGCTCGTCCTGTAATCCCTCTGCGTCGAAGGAGCACACACAATCCAAGTCCAAGCCTGAAAGCTAGCTCTTTTTGTTTGTTATCCGCCCACGTGGGCGCTATTTGTTGGTACCCTTTGTTTGTTTGTTTTTTAGTGTTTTAAATTAAATCATGTTTTCCTGCAAAATGCCTCCCTCCTTCTCTGCATCTTGGGGTTCGTCACCAACTAACTCCCCCGCCACCCCGCCACCGTGACCACCACTTCCCGAAGACAGCTGGCACCCCACTCGGCGACGGAAAGTTTCTGTGAGTATGGCTTCCTGCGCTTCGTGCACTTTACTCATGGATAGGTTGGCTTTGCTAGAGAGCCGTGTCCGCCAGTTAGAGCAGTGTAATTTCGTAACTTTAGATGTTGCGGACACATCTGCTAGCGTTAGCTGTAGCGAGCTAACTAGCCCAGCTTGTAGCAGCCCTAATCGGCCTACAAGCTACGGTGTACCGGTTGAGACGCATAATAGATTTAGCCCTTTAGCTAGTCCTACACCCCAGTCTACCGGGCACCACACTTTAGTCATAGGGGACTCCATCACCCGAAACATAAAGCTTAGCAAACCAGCCACAATTAAGTGTATTCCCGGGGGCAGAGCACCTGACATTTAAGCTTATCTTAGGGAGCTAACTCGCAACAGGTCTAGTAAACACGTACGGCAGGCTAACCGCACCACTAGTTATGCGAATATAGTAATACACGTTGGCTCCAATGACGTTAGGATGAGACAATCAGAGATTACAAAGAGAAACATAGCCAGGGCTTGTAATCTCGCCAGAAAGATGTCCAGGCATCGAGTAATTGTCTCTGGCCCCCTGCCTGGGAGAGGCAATGATGAGAGATATAGCAGATTAGTCTCTCTTAACAGGTGGCTGGATAGCTTCTGCAGACAACAGGGATTTACGTTTATTGATAATTGGCCCTCTTTCTGGGGCAAACCTGGCTTGCTGAGGAGAGACGGCCTTCACCCTAACCAGGAAGGCGCTATCCTCTTGTCTCGGAACATAGACTTCGCATTGAGCCACATTTGACTAACTGCACTAGAGCAAGCCCGGTCACAGGCAATTACAGAGCCTGTTAGCCTGGGTATGGAGTCAGTTAAGTTAGAACTAGCCAGCGCCAGGCTGGATGATCCCTGTACACATAGCAATTTTCGTAGAATAATACACAACTCACAAAATGTTTTTTCTACTGTGTCTATGACTACGTCAGAGTTAGACATGCGTTCTACTGAGGTGGCAAATTATGATGCGTTCAGTTTATCGCAGCGCCAAGTAGACAATCTGAAAATTCCCGTCATATCAATTCCTAGATATGGTCGTAATTATTTTAAGTACACTGCGCATAATAAACGCAACATTATTAATATTGCTACTACGGATAATTTTATCAACAACTCCTTAAAACAGCCCACTACCTATAATATGGGCTTTCTAAACATCAGATCTTTGTCTCCCAAAACGTTATTAGTCAATGAGGTCATTAGAGACAACAACCTTAACGTCATCGGTCTTAGCGAAACCTGGCTTAAACCAGACGACTTTTTTGCGATAAATGAGGCATCCCCTCCTAACTATACGAATGCGCATATTGCCCGTCACCTCAAAAGGGGAGGGGGTGTCGCACTAATATACAACGAAAACTTTAACTTTAGTCCTAACTTAAATAATAAATATAAATCGTTTGAGGTGCTTTCTATGAAGTCTGCCACACCTCTGCCTCTGTGCCTGGCCGTTATCTACCGCCCCCCAGGGCCCTATTCGGACTTTATTAGTGAATTCTCAGAGTTTGTTGCTGATCTAGTGACGCACGCCGATAATATAATTATAATGGGGGACTTTAATATCCATATGAATACCCCATTGGACCCACCATGCGTGGCGCTCCAGACTATAATTGATAGCTGTGGTCTTACACAAATAATAAATGAACCGACGCATCGCAGCGGTAATACGATAGACCTAGTGCTTGTCAGAGGTATCACCGTCTCCAAAATTATGATACTCCCGTATACTAAAGTAATGTCCGATCATTACCTTATAAAATTCGAAGTTCAGACTCATGTTCGGCAAGCTAATAATAATAATAACTGCTATAGCAGCCGCAACATTAATGCTGCCACAACGACGACTCTTGCGGACCTACTGCCCTCGGTAATGGCACCGTTCCCAAAGTATGTGGGCTCTATTGATAACCTCACTAACAACTTTAACAACGCCCTGCGCGAAACCATTGATAGTATAGCACCGCTGAAGTTAAAAAAGGCTCCAAAAAGGTGTACGCCATGGTTTACTGAAGAAACTAGAGCTCAGAAATTATTATGTAGAAAGCTGGAACGCAAATGGCGCACGACTAAACTTGAGGTGCACCATCAAGCATGGAGTGATAGTTTAATAACTTATAAACGCATGCTTACCTTAGCTAAAACTAATTATTACTCAAATCTCATCCGCATTAATAAAAACGATCCAAAATTTTTGTTTAGTACAGTAGCATCGCTAACCCAACAAGGGACTCCTTCCAGTAGCTCCACCCATTCGGCAGATGACTTTATGAAGTTCTTTAATAAGAAAATTGAAGTCATTAGAAAGGAGATTAAAGACAATGCGTCCCAGCTACAACGGGGTTATAGTAACACAGATACGATTGTATATACGGCGGATACTGCAAATATCCAAAATAGTTTCTCTCGTTTTGATGAAATAACATTAGAAGGATTGTTACAACGTGTAAATGGAATAAAACAAACAACATGTTTACTTTACCCACTTCCTGGGAAACTTATCAAGGAGCTTTTTGTATTATTAGGTCCATCAGTGCTAAATATTATAAACTTATCACTTTCCTCGGGCACTGTTCCCGTTGCATTCAAAAAAGCGGTTATTTATCCTCTCCTTAAAAGACCTAACCTCGATCCTGACCTCATGGTAAACTACCGACCGGTGTCTCACCTTCCCTTTATTTCGAAAATCCTCGAAAAAATTGTTGCAGAGCAGCTAAATGAGCACTTAGCGTTTAACAATCTATGTGAAACCTTTCAATCCAGTTTCAGGGCAAATCACTCGACTGAGACAGCCCTCGCAAAATTGACTAATGATCTATTGCTAACGATGGACTCTGATGCGTCATCTATGTTGCTGCTCCTCGATCTTAGCGCTGCTTTCGATACCGTCGATCATAATATTTTATTAGAGCGTATCAAAATACGAATTGGTATGTCAGACTCAGCCCTGTCATGGTTTAACTCTTATCTTACTGATAGGATGCAGTGCGTCTCCTATAACAGTGTGACCTCGGACTATGTTAAGGTAACGTGTGGAGTTCCCCAGGGTTCGGTCCTTGGCCCTGTACTCTTCAGCATCTACATGCTGCCGCTAGGTGACGTCATACGCAAATACGGTATTAGCTTTCACTGTTATGCTGATGACACCCAACTTTACATGCCCCTAAAGCTGACCAACACGCCGGACTGTAGTCAGTTGGAAGCGTGTCTTAATGAAATTAAACAATGGATGTCCGCTAACTTTTTGCAACTTAATGCCAAAAAAACGGAAATGCTGATTATCGGTCCTGCTAGACACCGACCTCTATTTAATAATACAACTTTAACATTTGACAACCAAATAATAAAACAAGGTGACTCTGTAAAAAATCTGGGTATTATCTTCGACCCAACTCTCTCCTTTGAGTCACACATTAAAAGCGTTACTAAAACGGCCTTCTTTCATCTCCGTAATATCGCTAAAATTCGCTCCATTTTGTCCACTAAAGACGCCGAGATCATTATCCATGCGTTTGTTACGTCTCGTCTCGATTACTGTAACGTATTATTTTCGGGTCTCCCCATGTCTAGCATTAAAAGATTACAGTTGGTACAAAATGCGGCTGCTAGACTTTTGACAAGAACAAGAAAGTTTGATCACATTACGCCTGTACTGGCTCACCTGCACTGGCTTCCTGTGCACTTAAGATGTGACTTTAAGGTTTTACTACTTACGTATAAAATACTACACGGTCTAGCTCCAGCCTATCTTGCCGATTATATTGTACCGTATGTCCCGGCAAGAAATCTGCGTTCAAAAGACTCCGGCTTATTAGTGATTCCTAGAGCTCAAAAAAAGTCTGCGGGCTATAGAGCGTTTTCCGTTCGGGCTCCAGTACTCTGGAATGCCCTCCCGGTAACAGTTCGAGATGCTACCTCAGTAGAAGCATTTAAGTCTCATCTTAAAACTCATCTGTATACTCTAGCCTTTAAATAGACCTCCTTTTTAGACCAGTTGATCTGCCGCTTCTTTTCTTTCTCCTATGTCCCCCCCTCCCTTGTGGAGGGGGTCCGGTCCGATGACCATGGATGAAGTACTGACTGTCCAGAGTCGAGACCCAGGATGGACCGCTCGTCGGGACCCAGGATGGACCGCTCGCCTGTATCGGTTGGGGACATCTCTACGCTGCTGATCCGCTTGAGATGGTTTCCTGTGGACGGGACTCTCACTGCTGTCTTGGAGCCACTATGGATTGAACTTTCACAGTATCATGTTAGACCCGCTCGACATCCATTGCTTTCGGTCCCCTAGAGGGGGGGGGTTGCCCACATCTGAGGTCCTCTCCAAGGTTTCTCATAGTCAGCATTGTCACTGGCGTCCCACTGAATGTGAATTCTCCCTGCCCACTGGGTGTGAGTTTTCCTTGCCCTTTTGTGGGTTCTTCCGAGGATGTTGTAGTCGTAATGATTTGTGCAGTCCTTTGAGACATTTGTGATTTGGGGCTATATAAATAAACATTGATTGATTGATTGACATCTACACCATTGGGTTTATTAAGACCTTAATGCAAGTCCAATTATTATTCGTTTTTAGGGGCAGTTGCAAACAAATCGAGAAAAGTGTTTTACAGACAGGATCTATGCGCCCACTACATTTTCACTTTGGCTCCCCGGCGTCCTGACGAGTCCCACACAGCTGTCGCAGCCTCTGTTCTGTGTGTGTTGTTTCCCCGAAAGTGACTGTGGCTCATTGCTATTCCACTCTCATGGCTGTAACACAATGATGCAAGGCACAGCGCTGCTCACACGGAGCATGTTTTCCAATAGCGCAGGTGTTACAGCCTTCTAGCTGTTAATGTGTTTATACGGCTCAGCGGCAGCTTTCACAGTGTGAACTTCACCTTTCTGTTTTCCTTTCTGTCGACTGCATTTCTTTTGAATTGATTCCACTCTGGCTCGATAGCACAAACTTGCCACTCTCATTGTATACACGACGAGTTGAGTTGATACTAAAATGGATACATGGATGATACAGCAGAGGATTGGGAGAATGTCATGTGGTCAGATGAAACCAAAATAGAATTTTTTGGTATAAACTCAACTGGTCGTGTTTGGTGGAAGAATACTGAGTTGCATCCCAAGAACACCATACCTACTGTGAAGCATGGGGGTGGAAACATCATACTTTGGGGCTGTTTTTCTGCTAAGGGGACAGGACGATTGATCCGTGTTAAGGAAAGAATGAATGGGGCCATGTATCGTGAGATTTTGAGCCAAAACCTCCTTCCATCAGTGAGAGCTTTGAATGGTTGACCAAATACTTATTTTCCACCATAATTTACAAATAAATTATTTAAAATTCCTACAATGTGAATTCCTGAATTTTTTTTCACATTCTGTCTCTCACAGTTGAAGTGTACCTATGATGAAAATTACAGACCTCTGTCATCATTTTAAGTGGGAGAACTTGCACAATCGGTGGCTGACTAAATACTTTTTTGCCCCACTGTATACTATCATCATAATACAGTCATCACACAGGTTAATCATCACATTGAATTATTTACAAACCGGGGGGTGGGATGAGGATCTTTGGTTGATATCAATACTTCAGTCATCAACAATTGCATCATCAGACAAATGGACATTGAAACAGTGTAGGTCTGACTTGGTAGGATATGTACAGCCAGCAGAGAACATAGTGAGCTCAGAAAGCATAAAAACAAGTATATACATTTGATTATTTACATTTGATTAAATGTATATACTTATTGACTTGGAGACATTACAAAAATGGGAGATTATCAAGAATCTTTCCATTTATGGCAGTTTGTTGACATCGTTTCCCTCCATTTGTTCATGTTTTTTTGATTCCATATACAAACCCCATTTCCATACGAGTTGGGAAATTGTGTTAGATGTAAATATAAACGGAATACAATGATTTGCAAATACTTTTCAACCCATATTCAGTTGAATATGCTACAAAGACAACATATTTGATGTTCAAACTCATACACATTTTTTTCTGCAAATAATCATTAACTTTAGAATTTGATGACAGCAACACGTGACAAAGAAGTTGGGAAAGGTGGCAATAAATACTGATAAAGTTGAGGAATGCTCATCAAACACTCATTTGGAACATCCCACAGGTGTGCAGGCTATTTGGGAACATGTGGGTGCCATGATTGGGTATAAAAACAGCTTCCATGAAATGCTAAGTAATTCACAAACAAGGATGGGGTGAGGGTCACCACTTTGTAAGCAAATTGTCGAACAGTTTTAGAACAACATTTCTCAACGAGCTATTGCAAGGAATTTAGGGATTTTACCATCTACTGTCCGTAAAATCATCAAAAAGTTCAGAGAATCTGGAGAAATCACTGCACGTAAGCGATGATATTACGGACCTTTTATCCCTCAGGCGGTACTGCATCAAAAACTGACATCAGCGTGTAAAGGATATCACCACATGGGCTCAGGAACACATCATAAAACCACTGTCAGTAACTACAGTTGGTCGCTACATCTGTAATTGCAAGTTAAAACTCTACTATGCAAAGCGAAACCCATTTATCAACAATATCCTGAAACGCCGCCGGCTTGGCTGGGCCCGATCTCATCTAAGATGGACTGATACAAAGTGGAAAACTGTTCTGTGGTCTGACGAGTCCACATTTCAAATTATATTTGGAAACAGAAGACGTGGTTTTCTCCAGAACAAAGAGGAAAATAACCATTCGGATTGTTATAGGCGCAAAGTTCAAAAGCCAGCATGTGTGATGGTATGGGGGTGTATTAGTGCCCAAGGCATGGGTAAGCTTTCAAAGCTTCAACAATTAGTTTCCTCAGTTTCCAAACGTTTATTGTGTGTTTTTATAAGAAAAGGTGATGTAACACAGTGGTGAACATGCCCTTTCCCAACTACTTTGGCACGTGTTGCAGCCATGAAATTCTAAGTTAAATATTATTTCCAAAAAAAATAAAGTTAGTGAGTTTGAAAATCAAATATGTTGTCTTTGTAGTGCATTCAATTGAATATGGGTTAAAAAGGATTAACAAATCATTGTATTCCGTTTATATTTACATCTAACACAATTTCCCAACTCATATGGAAACAGGGTTTGTATTTTATAATCTTAAATGACACAGCTGCTCAGGTAATTTGTTTGTATGTCCTCACTACAATGACAACAAATATTTCTTCCAATGGCTAACAATCTAAAAAATAAGTACCGAATTTTTCGGATTATAAGATGCACTTAAAATCCTTTCATATTGTCAAAACTCGACAGTGCGCCTTATAACCTGGTGTGCCTAATGAACGGAATCATTAGGGTTGTGCTTACCGACCTCGAAGCAATTTTATTTGGTACATGGTGAAATGATAAGTGTGACCAGTAGTTGGCAGTCACATGTAAGTGATACTTGTAGACTGCAATTTGACTTAAGTAAACAAGACCAACATTTTATATGTTCCATTGAAAATATAGAACATTACACACGGTGCTCAAAAATCTATCAAAATGTTTTAGTAGGACTTTGGTAAGCCATGAAAGCGCACCGCTTGATGAATTGTACTGTGCTTCAACATACTAGTATTATTATGGTGTGTGTATAAGGTAAGACATATTGTTTGCCATTTTGATTCGCAATATTATGCAAAAGCAACTTTTTTTCTGGTACCTGCTGATCTGTATTTAGAATTTGCATAAGTCCTGAAAATATGCGCGCGTCCGCCTTTATATTCGATAAGCTTCTTCTTTTTCTCTATCTACTTGTTGTGGGACATTCATCCTCCACTGTTGCCATTTCTAATGTAAATCTCCATTGTTGTATTTTAAGCTTGGGCCCGGGCGGCGTTTCTGGGTGTTGTTGATAAATGGCTTACGCTTTGCATAGTAGAGCTTTAACTTGCACTTACAGATGTAGCGACAAACTGCAGTTACTGACAGTGGTTTTCTGAAGTGTTCCTGAGCCCTTGTGGTGATGTCCTTTACACACTGATGTCAGTTTTTGATGCAATACAGCCTGAGGGATCAAAGGTCACAGGCATTGCCGCTCACATGCAGTGATTTCTCCAGAATATCTGAATCTTTTGATGATATTACGGACCGTAGATGGTGAAATCTCTAAATTCCTTGCAAAAGCTCGTTGAGAAATATTGTTCTTAAATAATTTGCTCAGGCATTTGTTCACAAGGTGGTGACCCTCGCCCCATCCTTGTTTGTGAATGACTAAGCATTTCATTGACGTTGCTTTTATACCCAATCATGGCACCCACCTGTTCTCAATTAGCCTGTTCACCTGTGGGATGTTCCAAATAAGTGTTTGATGAGCATTCCTCAACTTTTTCAGTCTTTTTTGCCACATGTGCCAGCTTTTTTGTAAACATGTTGCAGGCATCAAATTCCAAATGAGCTAATATTTGCAAAAAACTAAGTTTTCCAGTTCAAGCATTAAGTATCTTGTCTTTGCAGTCTATTCAATTGAATATAAGTTGAAAAGGATTTGCAAATCATTGTATTCTGTTTTTATTTATGATTTAAACAATGTGCCAACTTCACTGGTTTCGCGCACACACACACACACACACACACACACACACACACACACTGTGACTAAATAAATCAGAAGCTACTCACCAGTTACTCAGTGCTTGAGTAGTTGTTTTCCTTAAATACATAATTAATCTTACTGAAGTAATTGATTGGAGGTGCTGAGGTACCAGGAGGTGTAAGCGTAATCGAAAAAGGGTTAAATGAGAGTTCCCGCTAGAATCTTCATGGTGCTTTTGTTGACCAGAGAGGAGATTCTGTAGAAGGATCTCGTTCTTTGGTTGACCTTTTTGAAACCTTGGTTGCCATTTTATCACAGGAAAGATTAGCCTCTAGAACAATGGTCGGGAACCTTTTTGGCTGAGAGAGCCAAGAAGCCAAATATTTTAACATTTATTTCCCTAAGAGCCATATAATATTTTTTTTAAGACTGAACACAACTAAACGCTTTTATTTTTAAGTAAGACCAACATTTCCAGAGTATAATAGGTCTCTTACTCTTTATAATAACATTGTTATTCTGAAGCTAACTGTGGAGGGGGCGTGGCCTGTGGGCCTGCAGCAAAGCAGGATGTTGCCAGGACCGGCCTCGAAATCAGCGACAGGTGCGTAGAAGGCCCACCTGGGCCTTTTTATCTAATCACCTGTCGCTCTGTTATAAGCAGCAGCCAGGAGGAGAGACAGGGTTGGGGCTGGAGCCAGAGCGTGAGTGAGGACGAAAGAGAAAAAGACAATTGCTGGAAAGCAACTGAGAGAAAAATAAAATAAAACAATATTGTAACCCTAAAACAGGCTCTTGGTGGTCTGAAGAACCTCCAGGAGGGCAACAAGCCCCACACTAACCAATAACAAATAAATTACTTCTTACCATTAATGCAACTTCTTGAACAAGCATGAGAATGTTTTATATTTTGAACGTTATTTTTAACACTGTGATTACAAGTGGAATTAATCATTACTTATCGTGTTAAGCAATGTCAGCTCAGATTTATCCGAGAGCCAGATGCAGTCATCAAAAGAGCCACATCTGGCTCTAGAGCCATAGGTTCCCTACCCCTGCTCTAGAATGGAACCTAGGTAGGTGACCTCATCTTTCCTGGTGATAACAATGTCACCCACTTTTTTAGTGAAGTCACTGACTTTCTTAAGGTTGATATGGGACCCAAATAGGATGGATTCCGTTTTACCTAAGTGTATGGATAGCTTGTTGTCAGCGAGTGTAGCGCAGGTGTCAAATACATTTGCGGAGACTATTAAGCTCTTGTGTTTCTATTTACTCTTTGCGCACTTCCTTGTCACGTGACCGCCACAGTCTAATCAGCTGTAGGTACATACTTGTAGCCGAAAGTGACTGGTATGCTCTTGCTTTAGTTAATCTTTGGCAACTCTGCGCACTCCTCCCTTGTCACGAGGACCGCCGCGGTCCAATCAGTGGTGCTTATAAGCTGATAGCAGGAAGTAGCCAGGAGACATGAGAGATTGATTGCATTTCTGCTCGAGGTAGCTTTTAAACCTTGTTTTCACCTGAAATATTGTGCTGACGGTTTTTTAAACTACATGCCTATTTTGTGACTTTATAGAGCCGACTTCTTTGTCATTAAGCTGTGTTTGACTGTAGAAGCTCAATTGGTGATTCCATATTTATGACAATAGCACTTTAAGCATTCATCTGTCTTCATTGCAACATCTTTGTGGCATATTCTCAATCCTCCATATAAAAGGTTGCGACTTAAACTAATGATCGCATTTGTGTATTGAATGTACTTCTATGTGTTTAGATCATAAGCACATTTAGTGCACTGACTGCATTGTATAGGTCATAATTATGCTGCTAATGGTTATTTTAGCATTTTATTGCATATTGTGATTCTGATGTTTATTGTATAGGTCAGGGGTCGGGAACCTTTTTAGCTGAGAGAGCCATGAAAGCAAAATATTATAAAATGTATTTCCGAGAGAGCCATATAATAATTTTTAATACTGAATACAAATAAATGTGTGCATTTTTAAGTACGACCAACATTTTATGAATATAATAAGTATCTTCTTCTTTTTAATAACATTGTTATTCTGAAGCTAATGAATAAAATAGTTCTTACCATTAATGCGACTTCTTGAACTGGAACGGTAGGAAACGGATGGATGGATTAAAATGCATGAGAATGTTTTATATTTTGAATGTTATTTTTAACATTGTGATTACCAGCGGAATTATTCATTACTTATCGCTGTGTTTTTCAACCACTGTGTCGCGGCACTAGTGTGCCGTGAGATACGGTCTGGTGTGTCGTGGGAGAGATTAAGTAACTTCACCTAATTGGGTTTATAAGATTTTTTGCAAAGCTGTAACTATAATTCAAAAATGTGCTGTTATTGAGTGTCTGTGCTGTTTAGAGCTCGCAGGGTAAGCGTGTAATACTCTTCCATATCAGTAGGTGGCGGCAGGTAGCTAATTGCTTTTGTAGATGTCAGGAACATGGTATGTTGTGATCACAATATGCAGGAGGCAGCTTGTTGGTAAAAAGGTATCCAACACTTAAACTAAAAATAAAATGCGAATGTTGCTAAGAAAAGGCATTGAAGCAAAACAAAACTAAAACTGAACTGGCTGCAAAGTAAACAAAAACAGAATGCTGGACGACAGCAAAGACTTACAGTGTGCGGAGCAGACGACGTCCACAAAGTACATCCGTACATGGCGTGACAATCAACAATGTCCACACAAAGAAGAAGTGCGTCCGCACAACTTTTCTTGATTGTAAAAACAAAGCAGGTGCGATGAACAGCATTCAAGGAGGACATGAAACTGCTACAGGAAAATACCAACAAAAGAAGAAAAGCCACCAAAATAGGAGCGCAAGTCACACAGGAAAACACCCAAAAAACTCAAAATAAGTTACGGCTTGACAGTACACCTACATAGAGACAAGAGCTATTGCGAGAAACATTTTTTTTGTCATTATCGGCTACTGAGTTAAAAAAAATTTATGTTTTCTGCTGGTGGTGCGCCTCAGAATTTTTTCAATTAAAAAAATGTGTTTTGGCTCAAAAAAGGTTGAAAAACACTGACTTATCGTGTTAAGCAATACCAGCTAAGATTTATCTGAGAGCCAGATGCAGTCATCAAAAGAGCCACATCTGGCTCTAGAGCCATAGGTTCCCTACCCCTGGTATAGGTCATATTTATGCTGCTAATGGTTATTTTAGCATTTTATTGCATATTGTGATTCTGATGTTTATTGATTTATATTGTACAATATTGAGGAAAGAATTAGAAATTATTGAATATTATGAATACTTGATAATATATTAATGAATAATATATAATGAATACTTGATGGTGTATTTTTGGATAATATATTATGAATACTAGATAACGCAATTTAGTGTTATTTAATGAAGATTTGTGTACACATGGATTTATAAGAATGGTTCTGGCTTTTACACAGGCCAGGCTTCTCTTTTTGATGGCGAGCTAAGGAAAATAATCACCTAGTCCAAGGATCAAGTTTGGAAGATTCTAGCCAGGAACCTCACCACCTGCTCTGTCTGGGCTGGTAGGAGGCTCTCGAGCCGACCCTTTATAATTATCACTGTACTGCCATCCTTTTTTTCCCCAAGAACAACTATCTGAACTGAGATGTAAACAAGATCCAGAGACACTGATTAGTTAAATGGAATTGTGTATATAGTAATTGTGTTTTTCTCTTTAAATTGCTTTCATGTTGAATGGTCATTCAACTCATTGTGTGTGTATATATCTGTTGTCCATCACTAATTCTCTAATACACGGTGTCAACCAAACTACAATTCAAGCTCTGCCTCTCTCTACGAGTTGAAACTAGTCTTCTGTTCCTAGCCCATAACACCCCATATATATATATGTATTGCATTGCTTTGTAGCACGTATAGGTTACACGAGCCAGGTGCAAATATTAAGAAGTTCAGCACTGAGGATTTGTTCCACCTGTGACTTGTCCTTGCCAGATACCAGCAGGGCCGAGTCATCCGCAAACAGGAACAATTAAAGGCCTACTGAAACGAGATTTTTCTTATTTAAACTGGGATAGTAGGTCCATTCTATGTGTCATACTTGATCATTTTGCGATATTGCCATATTTTTGCTGAAAGGATTTAGTAGAGAACATCCACGATAAAGTTCGCAACTTTTGGTCGCTAATAAAAAAGCCTTGCCTGTACCGGAAGTAGCAGACGATGTGCGCGTGACGTCACGGGTTGTGGAGCTCCTCACATCTGAACATTGTTTACAATCATGGCCACCAGCAGCGAGAGCGATTCGGACCGAGAAAGCGATGTTTTCCTCATTAATTTGAGCGAGGATGAAAGATTCATGGATGAGGAAAGTGAAGGACTAGAAAAAAAAAAGACTATACAGTAAGAGCGATTCAGATATTATTAGACAAATTTACTAGGATAATTCTGGAAAATCCCTTATCTGCTTATTGTGTTACTAGTTTTTTAGTGAGATTATATAGTCGTACCTCAAAGTCGGAGGAGTGTGGCGACCGCCAGTGTCTCTGAGGGAAGCCACGTTTCTCGACGAGGCGAAGCGAAGGCCGCCGGTCGGGTCGGGCTGAGCTTTTTTTCCCCCTCCTCCACGGTAGAAGCATCCCACGTTCGGGGGCGGCCGGTCGGAGGCAAGAGAGTCCGCAGCTGCCTCTTTGACAGGTGCACAAGGAACAACGCAAGCTCCGCTCATGTCTACGATAAGAGCCGACGTATTACCACAATTTTCTCACCGAACCCTGCTGGTTGACATGTGGTAGAGAACCATGTTCGCTTGACCGCTCTGTTCCATGGTTAAGCTTCACCTTCGGGAATGTAAACAAGGAAACACCGGCTGTGTTTGTGTTGCTAAAGGCTGCCGCAATACACCGCTTCCCACCTACATCTTTCTTCTTTGACGTCTCCATTATTAATTGAACAAATTGCAAAAGATTCAGCAACACAGATGTCCAGAATACTGTGTAATTATGCGATTAAAGCAGACGACTTATAGCTGGGATCGGGGCCTGGAACAAAATGTCCGCTACAATCCATGACGTCAAGCTGACGCGTCATCGTACCGCGACATTTTCAACAGGATACTTCGCGCAAAATTAAAATTGCAATATATTAAACTAAAAAGGCCGTATTGGCATGTGTTGCAATGTTAATATTCCATCATTGATATATAAACTATCAGACTGCGTGGTCGGTATTAGTGGGTTTCAGTAGGCCTTTAATGACATTCAGACTTCGATGAATAACGGAGCAGCATCACCTCATCCGTGGCTCACTAGTGCAATAACGAGGCCGAAAACGTGTCCCATGAAAAACCGTACGACTGTAACTCTCTAATAAGTAACATATTTTGGAGTGCTGTGTGTAATGTTCTACATTCTCAATGGAACATTTACAGTTTTGGTGTTGTTTACTGGCGTCATATTGCAGTCTACACATACCGTATTTCTTTGAATTGCCGCAGGGGCACTAATTAATTTAAAACCTCTTCTCACTCCTGCGCTTAACAAAGGCATGCGGTAAAAGTAAGCATGCGCTAATTAATTTAAAACCTCTTCTCACTCCTGCACTTACCAAAAGTATGCAGTAAAAATTTGAGTGTAATGTAAGCTTGGACCTTAAATCCTACTGAATAACTCCTAATTTTCTTCCCTTTATGCGATTTCAGATTACCGGTATTGAAATCAGCCTCCTCCTTTTTTTTAAAATGATGACACGGGGAGTGTCACTCGTGACGTCACGAGTTTGACCAGGCGGTAATACTAAGCATGCGCTAATTATTTTGGTATGTGAGTTTGACTCGGCAGTGATTCAATGCAGACGCATACTTTATGCGTGGCGGCAATTCAAGGAAATACGGTATCTCTTATGTGTGACTACCATCTACTGGTCACACTTATCATCACACCATGTACAAAATAAACCTGCTTCGAGGTTGGTAAGCACAACCAGAATTAATATGTACATTCTGCGCACCGGGTTGTAAGGCGTACTGTCGATTTTTGAGAAAATTTAAAGATTTTAAGTGCGCCTTATATATTATTAATAAATACGGATTTATTAATGATGTTGACCCCAGTCAGCCAGTCTGAATAGAGTTGAAATAAACCAGTTTTGATTTCTTTGTAAGTAAATAGTAGTAGTGAATTTTATTTATATAGCGCTTTTCTCAAGCGCTTTACATAGTGACACCCAATATCTAAGTGGGTGGCACTGGGAGCAGGTGGGTAAAGTGTCTTGCCCAAGGACACAACGGCAGTAACTGGGATGGCACAAGCGGGAATCGAACCTGCAACCCTCTAGTTGCTGACACGGCCACTCTACCAACCGAGCTATGTCGCCCCATATTGTTAATTTTTTTTGTTTAACATTCAAACGGCATTTAAACAAAAATGATTACAAAAATTCCAATTTGTTTGACTGACCTTCCCTCTTACCCAATATTTGTTGTTTTCAACGTTTTGGTTGGTCAGACAGATGGATCGGGGACAGGGAGAGATAAAGTGAGGAGAAAAAGGGACAGCCTATCCATTCCTCACACAGTTCCCCTGTGTCCAATTAAACACATCAGACATCTCTCTGCTGGTGGAATGCCAATGAGCTATGTGGGACTTTTGTGGTGTGTGGATCAGTCTCTAACACTGTTTGGATAAATACGTGTATGAGTGTGGGAAGTGGGGGGGATTGTGTTCAAACTAGACTTCCTTTCTATTGTCATTCAAATTTGAACTTTACAGTACAGATCAATCCATCAATCCATTTTCTACCGCTTACCGTATTTCCTTGAATTACCGCCGGGGCGCTAATTAATTTAAACCTCTTCTCACTCCGGCGCTTACCAAAGACATGTGGTAAATTTAGGCCTGCGCTTATAAATTTGAGTGTAATGTAAGGATACCATCATGAAAAGCACATTTAATTAAAAAAAAACGTTATTATCGTTCTACCTTTACTTATAAATGAAGTCCATGCGCAGCTCCTTCTGATCAAAAGCATAGATAACTTGTTTATAGAAGTCTTCCTTATCTTTCTTCAGTTTTAAAAGTCTCTCTTTCTCGATGGAGATCTGCCTTTATTACCTCCTGCTTCGATTGAAAGTCCAGTTTAGAAAACTGTTTTATTTTAGATATGTAATCCTCCATGTTAAAAGTGCAAGCGAGAGGAAAAAATAAACGATCGCTGCTCACTCTTGCTGCTTGTTGTCACTTCTTCTGCAGCCGAGTAGTCGCAAGAAGGATCACTAGCGCCCTCTACCACCAGAAGGCGGGAGTCCTTTAATGACTCATATTTGACACACGCAGCTACGGTATATTAATAAAACATACTGTAGCTGTTCTTTTTAGCATATCCAATAGCTTGGACCTTAAATCCTACTGAATAGCTCTTAATCGTCTTCCCTTTATGCGATTTCAAATGATTGAAATCAGCCTCCTCCATTTTGAAAATGATGACAGGGGAAGTGTCACTCGTGACGTGACAAGTTTGACCCTGCGGAAATTCTAGGCATATGCTAATTATTTTGCGAAACAAGTTTGACTCGGCAGTAATTCTAGGCAGGCGCATACTATATACCCGGCGGCAATTCAAGGAAATACGGTGTTCCCTTTGGGTTGCGGGGGTCGCTGGTGCCTCTCAGCGACAATCGGGCGGAAGGCAGGATACACCCTGGACAAGTTGCCACCTCATCACAGGGCCAACACAGATAGACAGACAACATTCACGCACTAGGGACCATTTAGTGTTGCCAATCAACCTATCCCCAGGTGCATGTCTTTGGAAGTGGGAGGAAGCCGGAGTACCCGGAGGGAACCCACGCATTCACGGGGAGAACATGCAAACTCCACACAGAAAGATCCCGAGCCCAGGATTGAACCCTGACTACTCAGGACCTTCGTATTGTGAGGCAGACGCACTAACCCCTCTACCACCGTGCTGCACACAGTACAGATAAGAATGACATTTTGTTTCATTAGCTCATGATAGTACAGGATAAAAAAATCAATAAGGTGCAGATATAAATAAACAGATTATCCATCCATCATTTTTCTACCTCTTGTCCCTTTTTGGGATCGCGGGGGTTGCAGGAGCCTATCTCAGCTGCATTCGGGCGGTAGGCGGGGTACACCCTGGACAAGTCGCATACTCATCACAGGGCCACAAACAGATTACTATACAGATAAATATATTGCACTTTTGCATATTCATCCAGGTTTATGGATATATGTTATATTGTCTTTTTATTCCAGTGAGTTAATTCATTTTTGGGGGGAATTGAGGGTATTATTATGATGTGTTCAAGAGTCTTACGGCCTGAGGGAAGAAGCTGGAGGATCTGCTATGGAGTCTAGAGTCCAGCAGTGAAAACAGTCCTCAGCGGGGGGTGATTTTCTGTGCCCTGGTCAGGCAGCGGCTTTTTGCGATCTCCTGGATAGGAAGAAGAGGAGTCTTGATGATTTTTTCCGCCGTCCTCACCACTCTCTGGAGAGACTTCCAGTCTGAGGCGTTGCAGGCTCCAGTCCAGACAGAGATGCTGTCGCTCAGCAAGCTCTCTGTAGTGCCTCTGTAGAATGTGGTGAGAACGGGGGGAGGGAGCTGTGCTTTTTTCATCCGACGCAAAAAGTGCATGCGCTGCTGAGCTCTTTTTACAAGTGCGCCGGTGTGAAGGGACCAGGTCATATTGTCAGTTATCTGCACCCCAAGGAACTTGGTAAATGGTATTAGTATTTATGTGTTTCAGATTTTCTCAAAGTTTTATCATCGTTAGAAAAATGGTCAATGATTGATGGCTGATGTATATCACAGTTAACTAGAGCAGTAGTTCTCAACCTTTTTTCAGTGATGTACCCCCTGTGAACATTTTTTTAATTCAAGTACCCCCTAATCAGAGCAAAGCATTTTTGGTTGAAAAAAAGAGATAAAGAAGTAAAATACAGCACTATGTCAGTTTCTGATTTATTAAATTGTATAACAGTGCAAAATATTGCTAATTTGTAGTGGTCTTTCTTGAACTATTTGGAAAAAAAAGATATAAAAATAATTAAAAACTTGTTGAAAAATAAACAAGTGATTCAATTATAAATAAAGATTTCTACACATAAAAATAATCATCAACTTAAAGTGCCCTTTTTGGGGATTGTAATAGAGATCCATCTGGATTCATCAATTTAATTATACACATTTCTTCCCCAAAAAAGAAAACTTTAACATCAATATGTATGGAACATGTCCACAAAAAAATCTAGCTGTCAACACTGAATATTGCATTGTTGCATTTCTTTTCACAGTTTATGAACTTACATTCATGTTTTGTTGAAGTATTATTCAATAAATATATTTATAAAGGATTTTTGAATTGTTGCTATTTTTAGACTATTTCTAAAAAATCTCATGTACCCAATTTGAGAACCACTGAACTAGAGGGCGCTCACGTTCTACCAAGCTGAAGGTATAACCCTATTTTCCAGACTATTAACCGCACCAGTATATAAAAGTTAGAGTTAAAGTACCGACTTTCAGGTATGACTTTATAATCTCACTAAACCACTAGTAACACAATAAGCAGATAAGGGATTTTCCAGAATTATCCTAGTAAATGTGTCTAATAACATCTGAATCGCTCCCACTGCCCTCGTCTTTTTTTTTCTTCTTCTTCTTCTAGTCCTTCACTCTCACTTTCCTCATCCACAAATCTTTCATCCTCGCTCCAATTAATGGGGAAATTGTCGCTTTCTCGGTCCGAATCGCTCTAGCTGCTGGTGCCTATGATTGTAAACAATGTTCAGATGTGAGGAGCTCCACAACCCGTGACGTCACGCGCACATCGTCTGCTACTTCCGGTACAGGCAAGGCTTTTTTATTACCGACCAAAAGTTGCGAACTTTATCGTCGATGTTCTCTACTAAATCCTTTCAGCAAAAATATGACAATATCGCGAAATGATCAAGTATGACACATAAAATGGACCTGCTATCCCCGTTTAAATAAGAACATCTCATTTCAGTAGGACTTTAAGCTACTGTGACTCACAGCACTGCCATGGTGTGTATGTGCACAAGCAACACAGTAAGTGTCCATGAGTAGAGGAGTTAGCGTACACAAATCATAATGCCGTCAGTTATAATACCACCCCCCCATTGGGTGTCCTCCTTTTTTTCACATGACTGTAATTGACCAGAGAAGCATGTGAAGAAAGAGAACATGGCCGTTATCTCCTTGAAAAATGATGACGGTGCACCAGATAAAAGCCATTACCTCTTCTGGTTTCATGTACCTGTACCATGGAGCTTTTACCAAACATCCTATATTTTTTCCCAGTTGTAATCTTTCAGACATTTAACTTCCTTTCCTGTTTTTTATCATTGGCTTTGTAGATATCTGCTCCAGCTGGAACAAGCCTGCCAAGAAGTAAACACGCCCGCACACCGTTTAACTTCCAATCATATCTTCTTCATTGGTTTCTACTTGGCTGCCAAACAAAAGGTTGCTTGTCAAGGTAAGTGACTACTTTATGCAACAAATTAACTCCACAGGTTTACAGTACTGTGCAAAAATATGTTGTTGTATTTGTTTTTGTAATACTTTAATAACCACATATAATTACTGTGTCGCTTAGTGAAGCACGGTCCTCCATCAAAATTGTTTGAAAATAGGTTTGTTAGCTTGCAGACTACTTCTGTCAAGACTTGAACTGTGGTGTGGTTTGTTTTCCACAGTGGTGCAAATCGACTGGACCGAACATGGTGTGAAGGTAATGACTTTGATTATTAACTCGAAAATATTACAAAAAAACCAAGGGTATAAACAAAAGGCGCTCCCAGTGGAGGTACAAAACTTGGCTATGAAAACAAAACTATTACTACAACATAAACTATGTACATAAAAAAAAAACTTGCAAACTATGGCATTAATAACGAAAACTCACTTGGAACGAGAAAGGAGCATGAATTTATCGGCATGGATAACAAGGGTGTACAGAGGGTGATGACTGCCTGGCAACTGTAGACTTAAATATTGCTGTGGTGATTAAAGGCCTACTGAAATGAGATTTTCTTATTCAAACAGGGATAGCAGGTCCATTCTATGTGTCATACTTGATCATTTTGCGATATTGCCATATTTTTGCTGAAAGGATTTAGTAGAGAACATTGACGATAAAGTTTGCAACTTTTGGTCGCTAATAAAAAAGCCTTGCCTGTACCGGAAGTAGCAGACGATGTGCGCGTAACGTCACCGGTGTGAGGGCTCCTCACATCCTCACATTGTTTATAATGTGAGCCACCAGCAGTAAGAGCGATTCGGACCGAGAAAGCGACAATTTCCCCATTAATTGGAGCGAGGATGAAAGATTCGTGGATGAGGAAAGTTAGAGTGGAGCACTCAAAAAAAATAAAAAAAGCGACTGCTCCAGGCGGCGGCATTGGGAGAGTTTCAGATGTAATTAGACACATTTACTAGGATAATTCTGGAAAATCCCTTATCTGCTAATTGTTTTAATAGTGTTTTAGTGAGATTCTAAAGTCATACCTAAAAGTCTGATGGCTGCGATGAACGCCAGTGTCCCAGAGAGAAGCCAATGGAGGAGCCAAGATCACAGCTGCCTTTTTGAGCTGCAGGATGAGGTTGCGTATTCCACTGAAGTCTCCTGTAAGAGTCGACTTAATATCACAATGTTCCCATCCAAAAACTTGCTGGTTGACGTAGAGAAATATGTTCGCTTGACCGCTCTGTGTTAAAGTTTCACAACAAAAAAAGAAACACTGGCTGTGTTTCGGTGCTAAAGGCAGCTGCATTCCCTGTTTCTACCAACAACATTCTTATTTATAGTCTCCATTATTAATTGAACAAATTGCAAACGATTCAGCAACACAGATGTCCAGAATACTGTGTAATTATGCGATGAAAAGAGACGACTTTTAGCAGTAAGTGGGGCTGGGCTGAAATGCCCCTCCAACCAATAACGTCACAAACACGCGACATCATCCCGCGACATTTTCAACAGGAAACTCCGCGGGAAATTTAAAATTGCAATTTAGTAAACAAAAAAGGCCATATTGGCATGTGTTGCAATGTTAATATTTCATCATTGATGTATAAACTATCAGACTGCCTGGTCGGTAGTAGTGGCTTTCAGTAGGCCTTTAACTGGTGAATGAGTCCAAGTGAATCAGACAGGTGACATGACAGGTGGAAACTAATGAGTTGTCATGGTGAC
Source organism: Nerophis ophidion (assembly GCF_033978795.1). NCBI lineage: Eukaryota > Metazoa > Chordata > Actinopteri > Syngnathiformes > Syngnathidae > Nerophis > Nerophis ophidion. Next base: position 20,885,300 of record NC_084622.1, read on the forward strand.
AAAAACAAACAAGAGTGCACCGAAACCAAACAGAACGTGACCTTAAACATGACAACTTCTTGTGAAAGTCAAAATCCAGATCAACTGTTTTTCCTATCACTTGCCCGCTTAAAGGGGAACTGCACTTTTTTTTTGTAATTTTGCCTATCCTTCACAATCATTATGAAAGACAGGATGACGGATTGATTTTTTTTTAATGCATTTTAACTATTAAATAAATGTAAATAAAAGTCCGCTTATGGCGGAGCCAATGGGAGCTCCGCTATTCCACCCATAAAATCCAATATAAAACATCCAAAAAGTTGACAATAATACACCATTTACATTTTGTGACTTGAATATTAACCAAGTATTAGTTATACTGTTATTATTTGCGCTAACAAGTACAATTTGATCAACTGGCGAAGTGTTTCCTTGCTTTCTTGTTCGCTGGAATTTTATTGTCCATCATAAATCTTGTTTTTCACCTGGACAGAAGAAGTATAAATATTAGAAATGTCCGATAATGGCTTTTTTGCCGATATCTGATATTCCGATATTGTCGAACTCTTAATTACCGATACCGATACATACAGTCGTGGAATTAACACATTATTATGCCTAATTTTGTTGTTGTGACGCTTGGCTGGCATCGTGGTTTTGGTTCGTTCTCTCAAATGATGCAGTCGGACTTGGACACAGCGTGAAGGTAAGAAATGAAGATTTATTAATACTAACAAAACAAACTAAGAACAGAAACACTTGCACAAGGCACTAAAGACAAAACAAACAGAACTAGCATGGGAGCTAGAAGTAACTAAAGGCGCTAGCATGTGAGCTAAGGAATAAACAACGGAGTAGCATGGAAGCTAACAAGTACAAAAAGTATTTTAGCACAATCAGGAATCAGCGACGTCACCTGTTGCATCGAACAGAAACTAGAATGCGAGATCGAATGAACAAAAAGGGCAGGCTTAAATAAAGGTGATAATCACAAAGCAGGTGCGCGTGAAAAACAAGAAGCAGGTGACACTAAATGCGTAGCTACGGAAACGGAAACAAACAGGAAGTGCCACCAGGAACAAAGGAAGACAAATACCAAACAGGATGTGATACAAAACAGAACAAAACCAGAATATGACATGATCCAAGTAGCGGATCATGACAGTTGTGATGCCCCGCTGGATGCATTAAACAATGAAACAAGGTATTCCAAAATAAATCAACTCAAGTTATGGAAAAAAACGCCAACATGGCATTGCCATATTTATTATTGACGTCACAAAGTGCATTTTTTTTTTTAACATGCCTCAAAACAGCAGCTTGGAATTTGGTGTGTGTGTGTGTGTGTGTGTGTGTGTGTGTGTGTGTGGAGGGGGGGGGGGGCTAGGGATAGCGGGGGGTGTATATAGTAGCGTCCCGGAAGAGTTAATGCTGCAAGAAATTCTGGGTATTTGTTCTGTTGCGTTACGGTGTAACATGCACTTATTCAGCATGTTGTTCACTATTCTTTATTTATTTTAAATGGCCTTTCAAATGTCTATTCTTGGAGTTGGCTTTTATCAAATAAATTTCCCCCCAAAATGCGACTTATCCTCGAGTGCAACGTATATATGTTTTTTACCTTCTTTATTGTGCGTTTTTGGCCGGTGCGATGTATACTCCTGAGCGACTTATAGTCTAAAAAATATGGTAGTTTGAACAAATTTCCCCCTCTGCACACTATCTATTGTCTGTGAGACAGCTACTTTTGTTTTAGAAAATGCTGCAAAGACACAGATTGAAACTCAAACTTTTTTCCTGTGGTGCAGTGCAACTAACTACTGTTCCCACTGGTCCCATTGCTACTCTGCCTTGAAGCTAGATTCTATTCGGTGCAGATGGTGCAAGGGAAGTGTAGAAAAAAACAACAGCATGCTTGACAAAGCGGTGTAGACAGGTCCTTCGTTTTGCATTTCCAAGTCTGCTTTTATGTGCCAGCATATAAAACAAGGCGTTTAGATGGATGCAGAGATGGGCAGCATAACCATCTCAGTAGAATATGGTAGTTTCCAAATAAAATTCTGACGGAACAGACAGAATAAAGTCCATGTCTGTGTCACATTGCTGCAGATCACGCTTATTCTCTTAGACAACAATGGATCTAGTCAAACCCAACAACGAGTCATTATTCTCACATCAGCGTTCTTTGCAACCACGTTGTTAAATCTGCCATTACGCCTCACTCTGAGACAGCCTTCCTTTTACCTCGATTCTCCCAATATTTCCGTGAAAACAGCAGGGGTGACGCACGGTCTCCCTCCTATTGGTACTCATTTCGCTCTTTTCATCTCTTCTCAGCTGCAATTTGCATTCAGGTGAGCGGTGCGTGACCTGTGTGAACCTAGCAATCTAATTGGATGCTCACTCTCCGTTTCCACCTGACCTTTTCACAGGGCATGGAAGGCAGAAAGTGCGTTTCACATGTGAAAGTGAAATGCAATTTAGTGATATTATGTGACAGTGCGCCTGGCTTGTCTAAAAACGACACATAAGAGTAGGCTCAAATATGTCCAAAGAATTGCCCTTTCGGGCCTTTTTCCGCAAACAGCTTATCGCACTGCACATGCTAAAAATAAAATCAATTCATTAAAAATGAGATGCGGCAGGAGTATTCAACTCATAGGTCCTACTCAGTGGCCCAGTGGTTAGAGTGTCCGTCCTGAGATGGCTAGGTTGTAGAGATGCGTGGATAGGCAATCATATCATCCGCAACCGCATCACCAAAGTCGTCATCCACCCGCCGTCCACCTGAACCAACATTTTATCAGAACCATACCCGCCCGCCGAAATACATCAGAGGTCGGCCGCCTTTACTACTCATAGAGCTATTTAAACCTGTTTCACAGAGGAATGAAGACATTTGGAGCCGCTAACGTTCTCGCGACTATCCAATAGCGTTCATCCTGATGATAAGAATATGGGCGTGGTGTGAAGCCATTGCCTTTGACACCTTCAACAACATGTACAAACCGATTGTTAGTCCGGCAACATGTTGTGTGCAGCTCCCGCATTCACACGTATAAGATTGAAAGGCATACTGGGTGATACAGAGTACACTAATGGTTGTGATATTAACAACTTTAACTCTTAGTAATATGCGCCATGCTGTGAAGCCACATCAAACAAGATTGACGAACACATTTCGGGAAAACATCCTCACAGTAAAACAACATAAACGCAACACAAATACCCAGAATCCTTTGTATCCGTGACACTCCCTGAATATATTTTACACCCCCGCGTCCCCAACCCTGCCCACCTTACCAACGCACGGGGGGTGGGGTGGCGGGGTTTGCTGCTAGCGGGGTGTATAAAATAGTCAGGAATAGTCACAGATACAAAGGATTCTGGGTATTTGTTGTGTTGCGCTTATGTTGTGTTACTGTGAGGATGTTCTCCCGAAATGTGTTTGTCAATCTTGTATTGTGTGGCTTCACAGCGTGGCGCATATTACTAAGAGTGTTAAAATTGTTTATATCACAACCATTAGTGTACTCTGTGTCACCCAGTATGCCTTGCAGTCGTGTGCGTGTTGCCGTGGAAGCCACACACACCATGATGCTGGACTGACAAGCAGATCGTACATGTTGTAGAAGGCGACAAAGCCAATGGCTTCATAGCACGCCCTAATACTTATTATCTGGGTGACTGCCTGCAGTCATTCGAGAGACTAACAGCATCTCCTATTGACTTCTTTGCTTTATGACACGGGTCTTAAATGGATCTTCGAATGGCAAAGGATACCGATCCCAGAACCATGTACATCAAATATTTCCGGATGGTTCAACCGCCACCCGCCCGAATCTAATTAAAATCAATTTTTTCGTCATGTCACCCGCCCGACCCGCGGTTTACCCGCGGACTCCGCGGATGAGACCGCAAACCGCGCATCTCTAGTAGGTTGTGAGTTCAAACCCCGGCCGAGTCATACCAAAGACTATAAAAATGGGACCCATTACCTCCCTGCTTGGCACTCAGCATCAAAGGTTGGAATTGGGGATAAAATTCCAGAAAATGATTCCAGGGCGCGGCCACCGCTGCTGCCCACTGCTCCCTTCACCTTCCTGCGGGTGAACAAGGGGATGGGTCAAATGCAGAGCACAAATTTCACCAAACCTAGTGTGAGTGACAATCTTTGGTATTTTAACTTTAAAGGCCTACTGAAATGAGATTTTCTTATTTAAACGGGGATAGCAGGTCCATTCTATGTGTCATACTTGATCATTTCGCGATATTGCCATATTTTTGCTGAAAGGATTTAGTAGAGAACATCCACGATAAAGTTCGCAACTTTTGGTCGCTAACAGAAAAGCCTTGCCTGTACCGGAAGTCTCAGACGATGACGTCACCCGTGTGAGGGCTCTTCACATCCTCACATTGTTTTTAATGGGAGCCTCCAACAAAAAGAGCTATTTGGACTGAGAAAACGACAATTTCCCCATTAATTTCAGCGAGGATGAAAGATACGTGTTTGAGGATATTGATAGCGACGGACTAGAAAGAAAAAAATAGAAAAATAAATCAAGTTAAAAAGAAAAAAAACGCGATTGCATTGGAACTGATTCAGATGTTTTTAGATACATTTACCAGGATAATTCTGGGAAATCCCTTATCTTTCTATTGTGTTGTTAGTGTTTTAGTGAGTTTAATAGTACCTGATAGTCGGAGGGGTGTGTCCACGGGTGTCTTGAGGCCAATGTCTGAGGGAAGTCAACGGCAGCTGTATGGACGGCACAAGCTCAGCTGATCTCCGGTAAGTGGCAACTTTTTACCACAATTTTCTCACCGAAAACTGCTGGTTGACATTTGGTCGGGATCCATGTTTGCTTGACCGCTCTGATCCATAGTAAAGCTTCACCTCCGGGAATTTTAAACAATGAATGTGTGTTTGTGTGGCTAAAGGCTAAAGCTTCCCAACTCTATCTTTCTACTTTGACTTCTCCATTATTAATTGAACAAATTGCAAAAGATTCAACAACACAGATGTCCAGAATACTGTGTAATTATGCGGTTAAAGCAGATGACTTTTAGCTGCGTGTGTGTGCACAGCGCTAATATTTCCTTACAGTCCGTGATGTCGCGCGTCATCATTCCGCGACGTTTTCAACAAGAAACTCCCGGGAAATTTAAAATTGCAATTTAGTAAACTAAAAAGGCCGTATTGGCATGTGTTGCAATGTTAATATTTCATCATTGATATATAATCTACCAGACTGCGTGGTCGGTAGTAGTGGGTTTCAGTAGGCCTTTAACTCGATAAACAACAATTCTTCAAGCTTAAATCCGGAAAACTGGGCCAAATAGAATATGACCAAATGAAAATGGCCCACTGACATCCTGGGTTAGGATTGAAACTGTCAGGCTTGCCACTGACAGTGTTTTAGTTTTTCCTCTGTGTGCGTGTTTAGTATTTCCTGTTTTTAGTTCCTGTCAGCGCTCTTATTTTGTCTGTTTTTCAATTTATTCCCCCTGTGCGCTGTTTCTCCTCAGCTGCGGCTGATTGGCACCTGGCCATACCTGGTGTCAATCAGCCCGCTCCTATTGTCCTCTAGTCAGGGATGGATTATTGTCATGTCGATGTCGCTCTTGTCGTTGCTACCTGTCGTGTCGTATCAATCAATCAATGTTTATTTATATAGTCCTTTAGGTGAAGGCTAATTAGCTCTTAGCGTAACGTTAGATAATTTTGCGGTGTGTGTTGACCTACAGTTAACAACTAAGTTATTTCACTTAATCTTTTTCTGTGTCGAAGCAGCAAAAAGGGCATTATGTTAAATGAAGAGTTTATGTCTCTGATAGTTGATATAATAATGCAATTGCATCATAAAGCCTACATGAACTCCATGGTGTTCGGGGGGAGTTCATGTAGGCTTTATGATGCAGTTGCATTATTATATCAAATATCAGAGACATAAACTCTTCATTTAACATAATGCCCTTTTTGCTGCTTCGACACAGAAAAAGATTAAGTGAAATAACTTAGTGTCGTATCATATTGTGTCAATGCAGCGTTGCGGTAAGCTATAGTTGATAGTGTTTTGTAGCTTATTGTCTTTTGTTACCTGCTTCCAAGTTTGTTTTCATATTATAAGTACGACTTCTGTTTCTTGCTCGATACCTGCTAGCTTCCACGCTAGGCCTTTTTGTTTGTTATCCACCCACGTGCGCGCTTTTTGTTTGTACCCTTTGTTTGTTTTTTGTCTTAGTGTTTTAAACTAAATCATGTTTTCTCACTCCATGCCTGCCTCCTTCTCTGCATCTTGGGGTTCGTCACAAACTAACTCTGACAAAAACATTGATTGACAGACTCAAGACTCGGGTGGATTGTTCGTATTGGGCTGTGAGACGGCATTTTTTCTGATTAGAGCGTGTTTGTTTGGTTAAACACTTCACATTGCCACTTTATATACAGTACAGGTCAAAGGTTTAAACACACCTTCTCATCATTCAATAAGTTTTCTTTATTTTCATGACTATTTACATTGTAGATTGTCACTGAAGGCATCAAAACTATGAATGGACACGTGGAGTTATGTACTTAACAAAAAAAGGTGAAATAACTGAAAACATCCATCCATCCATCCATTTTCTACCGCTTATTCCCTTTCGGGGTCGCGGGGGGCGCTGGCGCCTATCTCAGCTACAATCGGGCGGAAGGCAGGGTACACCCTGGACAAGTCGCCACCTCATCGCAGGGCCAACACAGATAGACAGACAACATTCACACTCACATTCACACACTAGGGCCAATTTAGTGTTGCCAATCAACCTATCCCCAGGTGCATGTCTTTGGAAGTGGGAGGAAGCATGTTTTATAAATTCTGGTTTCTTCAAAATAGCCACCCTTTGCTCTGATTACTGCTTTGCACACTCTTGGCATTCTCTCGATGAGCTTCAAGCAACATATGTTGCCATCCAAGCAACGTCTTTTTCATGGACACCCCTGCTTATTTCAGCAAGACAATGCCAGGCCATATTCTGAGTAAGTTACAACATCGTGGCTTCATAGGGAAAGAGTGCAGGTATTAGACTGGCCTGCGTGTAGTCCAGACCTGTCTCCAATTGAAAATGTGTTGCACATTATGAAGCGTAAAATACCACAATGGAGACCCTGGACTTTTGAACAACTTAAGCTGTACATCAAGCAAGAATGGGAAATAATTCCACCTGAAAAGCTACAAAAATTGGTCTCCTCGGTTCCCAAACGTTTACTGAGTGTTATTAAAAGAAAAGGCCATGTAACACAGTGGTAAAAATGGCCCTATGACAACTTTTTTGCAATGTGTTGCTGTCATTAAATTCTAAGTTAATGATTATTTGCAAAAAAACAAAATAAGTTTCTTAGTTCAAACATTAAATATCTTGTCTTTGCAGTCTATTCTATTGAATAGACTGCATCTCTCATCATTACCTGGGAGAGGCAATGATGAGAGATATAGCAGATTAGTCTCTCTTAACAAGTGGCTGGATAGCTTCTGTAGACAACAGGGATTTACGTTTATTGATAATTGGCCCTCTTTCTGGGGCAAACCTGGCTTGCTGAGGAGAGACGGCCTTCACCCTAACCAGGATGGCGCTATCCTCTTGTCTCGGAACATAGATTTCGCATTGAGCCACATTTGACTAACTGCACTAGAGCAAGCCCGGTCACAGGCAATTACAGAGCCTGCTAGCCTGGGTATGGAGTCAGTTAAGTTAGAACTAGCCAGCGCCAGGCTGGATGATCCCTGTACACATAGCAATTTTCGTAGAATAATACACAACTCACAAAATGTTTTTTCTGCTATGACTATGACTACGTCAGAGTTAGACATGCGTTCTACTGAGGTGTCAAATTATCATGCGTTCAGTTTATCGCAGCGCCAAGTAGACAATCTGAAAATTCCCGTCATATCAATTCCTAGATATGGTCGTAATTATTTTAAGTACACTGCGCATAATAAACGCAACATTATTAATATTGCTACTACGGATAATTTTATCAACAACTCCTTAAAACAGCCCACTACCTATAATATGGGCTTTCTAAACATCAGATCTTTGTCTCCCAAAACGTTATTAGTTAATGAGGTCATTAGAGACAACAACCTTAACGTCATCGGTCTTAGCGAAACCTGGCTTAAACCAGCCGACTTTTTTGCGATAAATGAGGCATCCCCTCCTAACTATACGAATGCGCATATTGCCCGTCCCCTTAAAAGGGGAGTGGGGGTCGCACTAATATACAACGAAAACTTTAACTTTAGTCCTAACTTAAATAATAAATATAAATCGTTTGAGGTGCTTTCTATGAAGTCTGCCACACCTCTGCCTCTGTGCCTGGCCGTTATCTACCGCCCCCCAGGGCCCTATTCGGACTTTATTAGTGAATTCTCAGAGTTTGTTGCTGATCTAGTGACGCACGCCGATGATATAATCATAATGGGGAACTTTAATATCCATATGAATACCCCATTGGACCCACCGTGCGTGCCGCTCCAGACTATAATTGATAGCTGTGGTCTTACACAAATAATAAATGAACCGGCGCATCGCAGCGGTAATACGATAGACCTAGTGCTTGTCAGAGGTATCACCGTTTCCAAAGTTATGATACTCCCGTATACTAAAGTAATGTCCGATCATTACCTTATAAAATTCAAAGTTCAGACTCATGTTCGGCAAGCTAATAATAATAAAAACTGCTATAGCAGCCGCAACATTAATGCTGCCACAACGACGACTCTTGCTGACCTACTGCCCTCGGTAATGGCACCGTTCCCAAAGTATGTGGGCTCTATTGATAACGTCACTAACAACTTTAACAACGCCCTGCGCGAAACCATTGATAGTATAGCACTGCTGAAGTTAAAAAAGGCTCCAAAAAGGCGTACGCCATGGTTTACTGAAGAAACTAGAGCTCAGAAATTATTATGTAGAAAGCTGGAACGCAAATGGCGCACGACTAAACTTGAGGTGCACCATCAAGCATGGAGTGATAGTTTAATAACCTATAAACGCATGCTTACCTTAGCTAAAACTAATTATTACTCAAATCTCATCCGCATTAATAAAAACGATCCAAAATTTTTGTTTAGTACAGTAGCATCGCTAACCCAACAAGGGACTCCTTCCAGTAGCTCCACCCATTCGGCAGATGACTTTATGAAGTTCTTTAATAAGAAAATTGAAGTCATTAGAAAGGAGATTAAAGACAATGCGTCCCAGCTACAACTGGGTTATAGTAACACAGATACGACTGTATATACGGCGGATACTGCAAATATCCAAAATAGTTTCTCTCGTTTTGATGAAATAACACTAGAAGAATTGTTACAACGTGTAAATGGAATAAAACAAACAACATGTTTACTTTACCCACTTCCTGGGAAACTTATCAAGGAGCTTTTTGTATTATTAGGTCCATCAGTGCTAAATATTATAAACTTATCACTTTCCTCGGGCACTGTTCCCCTAGCATTCCAAAAAGCGGTTATTCATCCTCTCCTTAAAAGACCTAACCTCGATCCTGACCTCATGGTAAACCACCGACCGGTGTCTCACCTTCCCTTTATTTCGAAAATCCTCGAAAAAATTGTTGCAGAACAGCTAAATGAACACTTAGCGTTTAACAATCTATGTGAAACCTTTCAATCCGGTTTCAGGGCAAATCACTCGACTGAGACAGCCCTCGCAAAATTGACTAATGATCTATTGCTAACGATGGACTCTGATGCGTCATCTATGTTGCTGCTCCTTGATCTTAGCGCTGCTTTCGATACTGTCGATCATAATATTTTATTAGAGCATATCAAAACACGAATTGGTATGTCAGACTCAGCCCTGTCTTGGTTTAACTCTTATCTTACTGATAGGATGCAGTGCGTCTCCCATAACAGTGTGACCTCGGACTATGTTAAGGTAACGTGTGGAGTTCCCCAGGGTTCGGTCCTTGGCCCTGTACTCTTCAGCATCTACATGCTGCCGCTGGGTGACGTCATACGCAAATACGGTATTAGTTTTAACTGTTATGCTGATGACACCCAACTTTACATGCCCCTAAAGCTGACCAACACGCCGGACTGTAGTCAGTTGGAAGCGTGTCTTAATGAAATTAAACAATGGATGTCCGCTAACTTTTTGCAACTTAACGCCAAAAAAACGGAAATGCTGATTATCGGTCCTGCTAGACACCGACCTCTATTTAATAATACAACTTTAACATTTGACAACCAAATAATAAAACAAGGTGACTCGGTAAAAAATCTGGGTATTATCTTCGACCCAACTCTCTCCTTTGAGTCACACATTAAAAGCGTTACTAAAACGGCCTTCTTTCATCTCCGTAATATCGCTAAAATTCGCTCCATTTTGTCCACTAAAGACGCCGAGATCATTATCCATGCGTTTGTTACGTCTCGTCTCGATTCCTGTAACGTATTATTTTCGGGTCTCCCCATGTCTAGCATTAAAAGATTACAGTTGGTACAAAATGCGGCTGCTAGACTTTTGACAAGAACAAGAAAGTTTGATCACATTACGCCTGTACTGGCTCACCTGCACTGGCTTCCTGTGCACTTAAGATGTGACTTTAAGGTTTTACTAATTACGTATAAAATACTACACGGTCTAGCTCCAGCCTATCTTGCCGATTGTATTGTACCATATGTCCCGGCAAGAAATCTGCGTTCAAAAGACTCCGGCTTATTAGTGATTCCTAGAGCTCAAAAAAAGTCTGCGGGCTATAGAGCGTTTTCCGTTCGGGCTCCAGTACTCTGGAATGCCCTCCCGGTAACAGTTCGAGATGCTACCTCAGTAGAAGCATTTAAGTCTCACCTTAAAACTCATCTGTATTCTCTAGCCTTTAAATAGACCTCCTTTTTAGACCAGTTGATCCGCCGCTTCTTTTCTTTCTCCTATGTCCCCCCCTCCCTTGTGGAGGGGGTCCGGTCCGATGACCATGGATGAAGTACTGGCTGTCCAGAGTCGAGACCCAGAGATGGACCGCTCGTTGGGACCCAGGATGGACCGCCACTTGTATCGATTGGGGACATCTCTACACTGCTGATCCGCCTCCGCTTGAGATGGTCTCCTGTGGACGGGACTCTCGCTGCTGTCTTGGATCCGCTTTGGACTGAACTCTCGCGGCTGTGTTGGAGCCACTATGGATACCCAGCATCATGTTAGACCTGCTCGACATCCATTGCTTTCGGTCCCCAAGAGGGGGGGGGTTGCCCACATCTGAGGTCCTCTCCAAGGTTTCTCATAGTCAGCATTGTCACTGGCGTCCCACTGGATGTGAATTCTCCCTGCCCACTGGGTGTGAGTTTTCCTTGCCCTTTTGTGGGTTCTTCCGAGGATGTTGTAGTCGTAATGATTTGTGCAGTCCTTTGAGACATTTGTGATTTGGGGCTATATAAATAAACATTGATTGATTGATATAAGTTGAAAAAGATTTGCAAATCATTGTATTCTCTTTTTATTTACAATTTACACAACGCCTACTTCACTGGTTTTGGGTTTTGTCGATAATGGGTTGCTAATTGTAAAGCACTACGAGCCAAGAGAAAAAACGCTAAATAAATGTAATTCACTGCACAAATGAATGCATTTAATATTTGAAATTAGAATGTAGTAATATTTTGTATGGATTATTAGTCCTGGGATTATTATTATTAATCATTAAGTCATATAAATCTAAATATTAAGTCAATGTTTGGCAATACATTCAATAGAATTGGAATATGTTAACACATTGTTAAATACCATTAAGAACCCAATTTTATTGTTTTCACAAAACATTTTATTTACAGTACAGCCCAAAAGTTTAGACACACCTTCTCATTCAATGCATTTTCTTTATGTTCATGACTATTTACAATTTAGATTGTCAGTGAAGGCATCAAAACTATGAATGTGGAGTTATGTACTTAACAAAAAAAAGGTGAAATAACTGAAAACATGTTTTGTATTCTAGTTTCTTTAAAATAGCCATCCTTTGCTCTGATTACTTTATTGCACACTCTTGGCATTCTCTCAATGAGCTTCAAGCACACCTGTGAAGTGAAAACAATTTCAGGTGACTACCTCTTAAAGCTCATTTTCAACATCGCACAGAGAGAACCCCGCTTTATTTTGAGTATATCGATATATCGCCCAGCCCTACTGTACAGTGTGTGAGATTGTGGGTGTTGCCATGGAAATGACAGATCCTGTTATTTACTGGCAGTTCATTGTGTTGCAAAAACATTATAGTGGAAAATGAAAATTAAATAAGGACCGCCTGGGAGAAGATAACTAAAAACTAAACATATTACAATTGTACTTTGTTCAGCACAATAATTGAAATCGATTTAGGGCAATAAAATTAGGTGGAAATTGATTAACTAGGCACACAAAATATATTTATGCCTCATGTGTGGGATTAACGGGAAAGATTGTGTCGAGGGAAAGCATGAAGATCAATTGACATAAGCGTTTTTCTGTCTCCTGAGTGACGCGCTAAGACTCTTTAACGTTAACATGTCAGTGGTTGCTAAAAAAGGAGTGTGGAGCTTCCACGAAAATAGCAATGCCAAGTCGACGGAACTCAAGCCCGCAGGGACAGTGCAAGATGTATTTTAATTAGAGATGGGCATAAAAAGCCATTACTTACATTGGTGTATATGCATTTTACTGGTGACCTGTACAGCAACCTGACTTGTCGAAATTGAGCTAGTTTAGGCTCCAGCAACCCTGAACAGGCGAAGCGGTAAAAAATAGATAGATGGATGATGTGTAGTCAAGAAACGGAAGCAGAATCAGCCATGAGAGTATGATGTAAAAAAAAAGGTCAAACTTAAAGGCCTACTGAAAGCCAATACTACCAACCATGCAGTCTGATAGTTTATATATCAATGATGAAACATTAAAGGGGAACATTATCACCAAACCTATGCAAGCGTCAATATATACCTTGATGTTGCAGGAAAAAGACCATGTATTTTTTTAACCGATTTCCGAACTCTAAATGGGTGAATTTTGGCAAATTAAACGCATTTCTGTTTATCGGTCTTTTAGCGATGACGTCAGAACGTGACGTCACCGAAGTACTACACTTGCATTTTCATTTTCACATTACAAACACCGGGTCTCAGCTTTGTTATTTTCAACTATTTTTTGGAACCTTGGACACATCATGCCTCGTCGGTGTGTTGTCGGAGGGTGTAACAACACTAACAGGGAGGGATTCAAGTTGCACCACTGGCAAGAAGTCTGCCGCCAGACCCCTATTGAATATACCAGAGTGTCTTCACATTTGACCGGCGATGCTTAGCCAGACATGCCACAGAGATGTATGGATAACCTGCAGATGCATTTGCAACGATTAAGTCAACGAAATCACAAAGTTGAGTTTTGTTGAGGTTGTTGACTTATGTGCTAATCAGACATATTTGGTCACGGCATGACTGCCAGCTAATCGATGCTAACATGCTACGCTAATCGATGCTAACATGCTATTTATGCTAGCTGTATGTACATTTGAAACTAGATACCCATATTTAATGCGAAACAAACACTTACCAATCGACGGATTTAAGTTGCTCCAGTGTCACAAGATGAAAAAGTCCTGATTGTTTGGTCCGCACATTTTACCGGCGATGCTAATAAGGCAGCCATGCTATGGGCCACTTCATTAGGTACACCCATGCTATGGCCGAATAGCGTCAATAGCTATTCGCTCAATAGCTTCAATTTCTTCTTCCAATTTCGTTTTCGCTATCTGCCTCCATACTCCGACCATCTGTTTCAATACATGCGGAATCTGTTGAATCGCTTAAACCGCTGAAATCCGAGACTGAATCCAAGCTAATGTCGCTATATCTTGCTGTGGTAACCGCCATGTTGTTTTTACTGGCAGCCCTGTATGACGTCACAGGGAAGTGGACAGTCGCATCGCAATAGCGAAAATCAAGAAATTTAAAGCTTTTTTTAGGGATACTCCGGGAGGTGTAAGATATTGAAAAAAACTTTGAAAAATAAAACAAGCCACTGGGAACTGATTTTTATTGTTTTTAACCCTTTTGAAATTGTGATAATGTTCCCCTTTAACATTGCAACACATGCCAACACGGGCGGTTTAGTTTACGAAATTACAATTTTAAATTTCCCACGGAGTTTCTTGTTGAAAACGTTGTAGTATGATGACGCGTGTTTGTGACGTCTCGGGTTGTAGCGGACATATTAGCCCAGCACCACACACGGCTAAAAGTCCTCTCTTTTCATCACATAATTACACAGTAGTCTGGACATCTGTGTTGCTGAATCTTTTGCAATTTGTTCAATTAATAATGGAGACGTCAAAGAGGAATGCAGTTGGTGGAAAGCGTTGGATTGCAGCTGTCTTTAGCACCGAGACACAGCCGGTGTTTCTTTGTTGTGAAGCTTTAACAAAGAGCGGTCAAGCTAACATGTTTCTCTACGTCAACTAGCAAGTTTTTGGATGGGAAAATTGTAATATTAAGTCAGCTCTTACCGGAGACTTCAGTGGATAATGGGACGACCTCCTGGAGCTGTCGAAAAGGCATCTGTGATCTTGGCTCCTCCATTGGTTTCCCTCTGGGACACTGGCGTTCACCGCAGCCATCAGACTTTCAGGTATGACTTAAGAATCTCACTAAAACACTATTAAAACAATAAGCAGATATGGGATTTTCCACAATTATCCTAGTAAATGTGTCTAATTACATCTGAAATGCTACCACTGCTGCCGCCCAGAGCCGTCGCTTCTTTTTTTTTTTTTTTGTGCCTCACTCTAACTTTCCTCAGCCACAAATTTTTCATCCTCGCTCTAATTAAAGGGGACATTGTCACTTTCTTGGTCCGAATTGCTCTTGCTGCTGGAAGCTATGATTATAAACAATGTGAGGATGTGAGGAGCCCTCACACCGGTGATGTCACGCGCACATCGTCTGCTACTTCCGGTACAGGCAAGGCTTTTTTATTAGCGACCAAAAGTTGCAAACTTTATCGTGGATGTTCTCTACTAAATCCTTTCAGCAAAAATATGGCAATATCGCGAAATGATCAAGTATGACACATAGAATGGACCTGCTATCCCCGTTTAAATAAGAACATCTCATTTCAGCAGGCCTTAAACCCTGTCATGCATAGTACACCACTATTTTTATCCTATCTGCCTGAATGTCAAACGTGTGCATCAATTGGCTTCCTACTAGTCAGCTGTTGGAAATGCAAAAAAACAACAACCTCTAAAACAAAACGGTCACTGCACAGGCAGAAGGGTACGAATGTCTGTCAAATCTATTGCAAAAGACCGACGCTGACATAAAAATATGGAACATTAGACAGCAAAGAGATAAATGAGGACTCAGAAAAGGGAGTGTGCCACAGAGCCAAATGGAAATGGTTCAAAATCAAAGCTCCATTCTCATTATGAGATGTACTAATTGTAAATGGATTATACTTGGATGGTGCTTTTCTACCTTCAAGGTACCGTATTTTTCGGATAATAAATCGCTCCGGAGTATATGTCGCACCGGCCGAAAATGCATAATAAAGAAGGAAAAAAACATATATACGTCGCACTGGAGGATAAGTCGCATTTTGGGTGAAATTTATTTGATAAAATCCAACACCAGGAATAGACATTTGAAAGGCAATTTGAAATAAATAAAGAATAGTGAACAACAGGCTGAATAAGTGTACGTTATATGAGGCATAAATAACCAACTGAGAAGGTGCCTGCTATGTTAACCTAACATATTATGGTAAGAGTCATTCAAATAACTATAACATATAGAACATGCCGTGACCTGGATGGCGGAAGCCAGGGATTGAACCCTCAGGTGGCTGGCACGACCGCTCTACCAACCCAGCCATGGTTAAATGTGTTCAACCAAACTTTGATTCGAACAATGGAAAAATATTTTTCTGAAATCAGACTCTATGAATGTTCTCGTTTATCCAACAATCTGGTGTATGCTCTCCAGTGCCTGGCTTAGACAAGGTGGAGGATGTATGCCAGGGGTGTCAAACTCAAATACAGATTGGGCCAGAATTTAAAAACTGAACAATGCCGTGTGCCAAGATTGAACCTTTTAATAGGGACCCAAACAAGTTTTGCATTGAATATTGAACAAGCAAGGCTTATATATTAATAATAATTAAAAAAATGTCAATGGGGTCTCTTTTCATCGCATAATTACACAGTATTTTGGACATCTGGGCTGCTGAATCTTTTGCAATTTGTTCAATTAATAATGGAGACGTCAAAGAAGAATGCTGTTGGTGGAAAGCATTGGATTGCAGCTGCCTTTAGCACCGAGACACAGCCGGTGTTTCTTTGTTGTGAAGCTTTAACACAGCGCGGTCAAGCGAACATGTTTCTCTACGTCAACCAGCAAGCTTTTGGATGGGAAAATTGTGATATTAAGTCAGCTATTACTGGAGACTTCAGTGGATAATGTGACGACCTCCTGGAGCTGTCGAAAAGGCATCTGTGATCTTGGCTCCTCCATTGGCAAATGTCTATGGCATATCAAATAAAATTTAGATAAAAATTGAATGCCTCTTTTCTATTTGCAGCCTACTGAGGTAAATATCAACAGAAACGTTTTCCACAGGCTAATAATAAATTTTAAAATGAAATAACAATAATGAATGAATCAAACATTCAAGCCTTGGAGTAGCAAGAGAAAGTGCATGAATAAGACGTTAATTATTGCTCAGTTTGCTACACCGATTTGCTTTAAGACTGAATATATAACAAGCAACGCTTATTTAACTTAATAGTGCAAAATCAACTTTCAAAAAACAAACGAAAAAACATCAATGGTATATTAAAAAAAAAAAATGCATCTTTTCTATTTGCAGCCTTCTGAGGTAAACATCAACATTAACTTTTTCCACAAGCTAATGCATTTGAAAATAAAATAATGAGGTGGGCGGGGTTTGGTGGTAGCGGGGGGTGTATATTGTAGCGTCCCGGAAGAGTTAGTGCTGCAAGGTGTTCTAGGTGTTTGTTCTGTTGTGTTGTGTTACGGTGCGGATGTTCTCCCGAAATGTGTTTGTCATTCTTGTTTGGTGTTGGTTCACAGTGTGGCGCATATTTGTAACAGTGTTAAAGTTGTTTATACGGCCACCCTCAGTGTGACCCGTATGTCTGTTGATCAAGTATGCTTGCATTCACTTGTGTGTGTGTGTGTGTGTGTGTGTGTGTGTGTGTGTGTGTGTGTGTGTGTGTGTGTGTGTGTGTGTGTGTGTGTGTGTGTGTGTGTGTGTGTGTGTGTGTGAAAGCCGCGTATATTATGTGACTTGGCCGGCACGCTGTTTATATGGAGGAAAAGAGGACGTGACGACAGGTTGTAGAGAACGATACAGGCAGTGCCTTAAAAGGTCCCCAATATTGTTGTCCGGGTGGAAATATGAGTATTAGTGGTGAATGCAGTATATACCGGCGGGCCAGCTCTGATGTTAATGTGATATTGCCTCAAGCGCCGGAGTTTGACACCCATGATGTATGCTATATAATAATAATAATAATTATAATACATTTTATTTGTAATGCACTTTAAATATCAAAGTGCTACAGCATTTAGGTGTTGGCTAACAGTTAAGTCTCTGTACCGAGGATGTCGTTGTGGTTTGTGCAGCCCTTTGAGACACTTGTGATTTAGGGCTATATAAATGAACATTGATTGATTAAGATTACTTAGAAGAGATTAAAACAACAATAAAAGTTAAGCGAAAAAAAGAAACATAAGGCCATAAATAATTTAAAAAAAACAAAACATTTTTTAACTTGTTTTGGTATATTTTACATACTACCATGTGTAGCATTGCTGCTGCTTTCTTTTTGTTTTAAAAAAAAAAATACTTCTGCAGTAACCATCTGGCTGCAAATAGGGTAGCTCGGCTCAGATGGTAGAGCAGCTGGCCAGAGGCTTGAGGGTTCCTTGTTGGAATGCAGCTTCCGCCATCCTAGTCACTGCTGTTGTGTCTTTGGGCAAGACACTTCCATCCTCCTCCCTACCAGTGGCAGCCACAGTGGTGTAAATGTAGCTTAAAAATTGTATTAATGTTATTAATAAACTGGTAAACATTATTTTTCACAAATATTAGCTCATTTGGAATTTGATGCCTGCAACATGTTTCAAAAAAGCTGGCACAAGTGTCAAAAAAGACTGACAAAGTTGAGGATTGCTCATCAAACACTTATTTGGAACATCCCACAGGTGCACAGGATAGTTGGGAACAGGTGGGTGCCATGATTGGGTATAAAAGCAGCTTCCATGAAATTAAATTTGTGAACGAATGCGTGAGCAAATTGTCGAACAGTTTAAGAACAACATTTCTCAACCAGCTACTGCAAGGAATTTAGGGATTTTACCATCTACGGTCCATAATACCGTCAAAAGGTTCAGAAAATCTGGAGATTAATCACTGCATGTAAGTGGCAAGGCCATGACCTTCGATCCCTCAGGCACTACTGCATCAAAAACCAACATCAGTTGTAAAGGATATCACCACATGGGCTCAGGAACACTTCAGAAAACCACTGTCAGTAACTACAGTTTGTCGCTACATCTGTAAGTGCAGGTTAAAATTCTACTATGCAAAGCGAAAGCCATTTATCAACAACACTCAGAAGCGCAGCCGGCTTTGATGGGCCCGAGCTCATCTAAGATGGACTGATGCAAAGTTGAAAAGTATTCTGTGGTCTGACGAGTCCACGTTTCAAATTGATTTTGGAAACTGTGGACGTTGTGTCCTCTGGACCAAAGAGGAAAATAACCATCCAGATTGTTATAGGCGCAAAAGTTCAAAAGCCAACATCGGTGGTGGTATGGGGGTGTATTAGTGCCCAAGGCATGGGTAACTTACACATCTGTGAAGTCACCATTAATGTTGAAAGGTACATACAGGTTTTGGAGCAACATATGTTGCCATCCAAGCAACGTTATCATGGACACCCCTGCTTATTTCAAGAAGAAAATGCCAAGCCTTATTCTGAATAAGTTACAACAGCGTGGCTTCATAGTCAAAGAGCGCGGGTACTAGACAGGCCTGCCTGTAGTCCAGACCTGTCTCCCATTTAAAGAAATGTGTGGCGCCTCATGAAGTGTAAAATACCACAAGGGAGACCCCGGACTGTGGAACAACTTAAGCTGTACATCAAGCAAAAATGGGAAAGAAATCCACCTGAAAAGCTTCAGAAATTGGTCTCCTCAGTTCCCAAACGTTTACTGAGTGTTGTTAAAAGGAAAGGCCGTGTAACACAGTGGTAAAAATGCCCCGTTGCCAACTTTTTTGCAATGTGTTGTTGCCATTAAATTCTAAGTTAATGATTAATTGCAAAAAGAAAATTACGTTTCTTAATTGGAACATTAAATATCTTGTCTTTGCAGTCTATTCAATTAATATAAGTTGAAAAGGATTTGCAAATCATTGTAATCTGTTTTTAATTACGAATTACACAGCGTGCCAACTTCACTGGTTTTGGGTTTTGTCGATAATGGGTTGCTAATTGTAAAGCACTATGAGTCACTGGAGAAAAAGCGCTAAGTAAATATAATTCACTTCACAAATCAATGCATTTAATATTTGAAATTGCAAAGTGGTAATATTTTGTATTAGTCCTGGCATCATTATTATTAATCATTAATAGTCATATAAAACAAAATATTAAGTCAATGTTTGGCAATATATTCAATAGAATTGGAATATGTTAACACATTGTTAAATACCATTAAAAACCCAATTTTACTGTTTTCACAAAACATTTTATTTACAGTACGGACCAAAAGTTTAGACACACCTTCTCATTCAATGCATTTTCTTTATGTTCATGACTATTTACATTGTAGATTGTCACTGAAGGCATCAAAACTATGAATGAACACATGTGGAGTTATGTACTTAACAAAAAAGGTGAAATAACTGAAAACATGTTTTATATTCTAGTTTCTTCAAAATAGCCACCCTTTGCTCTCATTACTGCTTTGCACACTCTAGGGCATTCTCTCCATGAGCTTCAAGCACACCTGTGAAGTGAAAACCATTTCAGGTGAGTACCTCTTGAAGCTCATCGAGAGAATGCCAAGAGTGTGCAATAAAGTAATCAGAGCAAAGGGTGGCTATTTTAAAGAAACTAGAATATAAAACATGTTTTCAGTTATTTGACCTTTTTTTGGTTCATTCATAGTTTTGATGCCTTCACTGACATCTACAATGTAAATAGTCATGAAAATAAAGAAAACGTATCAAATGAGAAGGTGTGTCCAAACTTTTGGTTTGTACTGTACATTAAAGAGTAATAAAAAGACTTCCTGAAGTAGATTATGATCATTTAAAGGCCTACTGAAATAAGATGTTCTTATTTAAACGGGGATAGCAGGTCCATTCTATGTGTCATACTTGATCATTTTGCGATATTGCCATATTTTTGCTGAAAGGATTTAGTAGAGAACATCCACGATAAAGTTAGCAACTTTTGGTCGCTAATAGAAAAGCCTTGCCTGTACCGGAAGTAGCAGACGGTGTGCGCGTGACGTCACGGGTTGTAGGGCTCCTCACATTGTTTACAATCATAGCCACCAGCAGCAAGAGCGATTCGGACCGAGAAAGCGATGATTTCCCTATTAATTTGAGCGAGGATGAAAGATTCGTGGATGAGGAAAGTTAGAGAGAAGCACTAGAAAAAAAAGGGGAAAAAAGGCGAGTGCAGTGGGAGCGATTCAGATGTAATTAGACACATTTACTAGGATAATTCTGGAAAATCCCTTATCTGCTTATTGTGTTAATAGTGTTTTAGTGAGATTATAAAGTCATACCTGAAAGTCTGAGGGCTGCGGTGACCGCCAGTGTCTCTGAGAGATGCCAATGGAGGAGCCAAGATGACACCTGCTGCAGGAGGACGCTAACTCCGCACAAGTCTCCGGTAAGAGCCGACTTAATATCACAATTTTCTCATCCAAAAACTTGCTGGTTGACATGTGGTAGAGAAACACGTTTGCTAAAGCTTCACAACAAACAAAGAAACACCGGCTGTGTTTTGGTTGCTAAAGGCAGCTGCAATCCACCGCTTTCCACCAACAGCATTCTTCTTTACAGTCTCCATTATTAATTGAACAAATTGCAAAAGACTCAGCAACACAGATGTCCAAAATACTGTGTAATTATGCGATGAAAAGAGACAACTTTTTTCCATAAGTGGTGCTGGGCTAATATGTCCGCTCCAACCAATAACGTCACAAACACGCGTCATCATACCATGATGTTTTCAAAAAGAAACTCCGCGGGAAATTTAAAATTGTAATTTAGTAAACTAAACCGGCCGTATTGGCATGTGTTGCAATGTTAATATTTCATCATTGATATATAAACTATCAGACAGCGTGGTGGGTAGTAGTGGGTTTCAGTTCTAGTGCCAAGCTTTTACAGGCTGAAGCAGTTCAACCAGCTGTGCAACTCATCTAAACATAAACAACAAGGCAAACCTGCACTCTGCCTTGTAGCCAACTAGTTTAAAAGCAGTGCCTTTAAAGGGGAACATTATCACAATTTCAAAAGGGTTGAAAACAATAAAAATCAGTTCCCAGTGGCTTGTTGTATTTTTTGAATTTTTTTTTCAAAATTTTACCGGTCTCGGAATATCCCTAAATAAGGCTTTAATGTGCCTTATTTTCGTCTCTCTGCGAAGACACTGGCCATTTCCCTGTGACGTCACACAGTGCTGCCAATGTAAACAAACAATGGGAATACCACAGCAAGATATAGTGACATTAGCTCGGATTCAAACTCAGATTTCAGCGACTTAAGCGATTCAACAGATTACGCATGTATTGAAACAGATGGTTGGAGTATGAAAATATTGAAGAAGAAGCTGAAGCTATTGAGCAAATAGCTATTGACGCTATTCATAGCCATAGCATCGCCGGTAAAAAGTGCGGACCAAACGATCAGGACTTTCACATCTTTTGACACTGGAGCAACTTAAATCCGTCGATTGGTAAGTGTTTTTTTCGCATTAAATGTGGGTGGAAGGAAACGTAATATAGTTGCAAATGCATCTACAGGTTATCCATACATCTCTGTACCATGTCTGCTTTAGCACCGCCGGGAAATAGCATGTTAGCATCGATTAGCGTAGCATGTTAGCATCGATTAGCTGGCAGTCAACATCAACAAAACTCACCTTTGTGATTTTGTTGATTATCGTTGCAAATGCATCTGCAGGTTATCCATACATCTCTGTGCCATGTCTGCCTTAGCATCGCCGGTCAAATGTGGAGACACTCTGGCACATTCAATGGGGGTCTGGCGGCAGACACTTTCGCATCTTCGGGCCAGTGTTGCAACTTGAATCCCTCCCTGTTAGTGTTGTTACACCCTCCGAAAACACACCGTCGAGGCATGATGTCTCCAAGGTTCCAAAAAATAGTCAAAAAAACTGAAAGTAACAGAGCTGAGACCCGGTGTTTGTAATGTGTTGAAAATGAAAATGGTGGGTGTGTTACCTCGGCGACGTCACATTCTGACGTCATCGCCTCCAGCGCGATAAACAGAAAGGCGTTTAATTCACCAAAATTCACCCATTTAGAGTTCGGAAATCGGTTCAAAAAATAGATGGTCTTTTTTCTGCACCATCAAGGTATATATTGACGCTTACATAGGTCTGGTGATAATGTTCACCTTTAATGTTTATTGGCGCTCTGTACTTCTCCCTACGTCCACTCCGTACAGCGGCCTTTTGAAAAGTCATAAATTGTACTTTTTGAAACTGATAATTTACGATATTACTTTTTAAAGCATTTATCAGACATCTCTAATTATTACCATTCTAAACATTTTTTTATTGTTGCTGTTATTTTAGTTGTATGTCAATATATTTACGCTGTGGGTCACAAGATGGCCCGCAGGCCACACTTTGGACACCCCTGGCCGCAGTTTGTTGTTTTTCCCCAACCAACAACCTCCAGTTTTCAGCCAGGAGAGAAAGAGAAGAAAGCTGCTTTCAGTCAGCTTGTGTGGGACTTTATTGAAACAATCAGCTCCCTGGATGTAAAATTAACTTAAGAGCTGAGGTCATTAGACAAGACAAGGAATACATATTGAGATCCTCCTCTGCAGATTTGTTTTCTCTTCTGCAGCATGAGATACAACAATTTCTTCAATCACGATTGTTTGAGCGGATTTGTTCAGAACAGCTGTTTCATTTGGAATTTAAAGTTATCGGGGTCAAATTGTTGCTTTATTAAAGGCCTACTGAAACCCACTACTAGCGACCACGCAGTCTGATAGTATATATATCAATGATGAAATATTAACATTGCAACACAAGCCAATACGGCCTTTTTAGTTTACTAAATAGCAATTTTAAATTTCCCGCGGAGTTTCCTGTTGAAAACGTTGCGGAATGATGACGCGTGCTTGTGATGTTATTAGTTGGAGCAGACATTTTATCCCAGCACCACTCACTGCTAAAAGTCGTCTGCTTTAATCGCATAATTACACAGTATTTTGGACCTCTGTGTTGCTGAATCTTTTGCAATTTGTTCAATTAATAATGGAGACTATAAATACAAATGCTGTTGGTGGAAAGCGGTGGATTGCAGCTGCCTTTAGCACCGAGACACAGCCAATGTTTCTTTGGTTGTTGTGAACCTTTAAGACAGAGCGGTCAAGCAAACATGTTTCTCTACGTCAACCAGCAGGTTTTTGGATGGGAAAATTGTGATATTAACTCGGCTCTTACCGGAGACATCAGTGGATTATGCGTCCTCCTGCAGTAGCTGACAAAAAAGGCAGCTGTCATCTTGGCTTCTCAGCCTCTCTCTGAGACACTGGCGTGTTCACCACAGCCATCCAACTTTGAGGTATGTCTTTACAATCTCACTAAAACACTATTAAAGCAATAAGCAGATAAGGGATCTTCCAGAATGATCCTAGTAAATGTGTCTAATTACGTCTGAAACGCCGCCGTCGCCTTTTCTTTTTTTTCTTTTTTCTAGTACTTCACTCTTAACATCCTCATCCACGAATCTTTCATCCTCGCTCAAATTAAAATTGTCGCTTTCTCGGTCCGAATTGCTCTCGCTGCTGGTGGCGCACATTATAAACAATGTTCAGATGTGAGGAGCTCCACAACCCGTGACGTCACGCACACATCGTCTGCTACTTCCGGTACAGGCAAGGTTATTTTATTAGCGACCAAAAGTTGCAAATTTTATCGTCGATGTTCTCTACTAAATCCTTTCAGCAAAAATATGGCAATATCGCGAAATGATCAAGTATGACACAGAGAATGGACCTACTATCCCCGTTTAAATAAGAAAATCTCATTTCAGTAGGCCTTTAAAGCTCTACTATGCAAAGCGAAAGCCATTTATCAACAACATCCAGAAACGCCACCTGCTTCTCGCGGCCCGAGATGATTTCAGATGGACTGAAGCAAAGTGAAAAAGTTGTTAATTGTACGGTTTAAAAATAAGTAAAAAATACTTTTTGAACATTCTTAAATGCTATTCATAAAAATCACTTGCTGCAATATTAACCACTTTTTATAGAAAAAGAGCAGATTAATGTTGAAAAAATTGGTCGACCATATACTGTCTATCAGATTAATCAGGCACTTTTTAGTACTACTAATAAGAACAATGTTGACCAAGTGTACGATACACGATATATATCTCAATATTTTGCCTTAGCCTTGAATGAACACTTGATGCATATAATCACAGCAGTATGATGATTCTATGTGTCTACATTAAAACATTCTTCTTCATACTGCATTATGTTTTTGCTCATTTTAAACTTTCATGCAGAGAGAGAAATCAAAACTAAGTCAATTTACCACAACTATTTTTATTAACAGTTATTAAGCAGTGGCACAAACATTTATGTCATTTCTAAAACAGAAAGTGCAAGATTGTCAGAGACATTTTAAAACAAGCTATTAGTGCACTTTTGTGCATGATGTCACTAAGATGACATATCAAAACAACACTAAATTAAAGTGCACTTTTTGTACAGAATGCAATTACAATAGTTAAAAATAAATAAAGTGCACTTTTGTGCATGATGTCACACAAAATATTTCAATAACTGTCAATTAAAAATGAGCTTCATAATAGGAAATCAAATAGTGTATGTCCTTCGCTATGTGGTAGGTTCCTGCGGACGTTATCTCCTTCTGTTGTTGACTACTTGTTTCATACGGTGTTGATCTGGAAATGGTTACTGGCAGCAAGTTTCAAGCACTCTTCATTTTCTAGCGGGTGACTTTTTAAATGATGCTACATATTTTAGATAGATAGTACTTTATTGATTCCTTCAGGAGAGTTCCTTCAGGAAAATTAAAAATTTTGCCGCATACTTGAATATGTACTGTTGTCTGTTCGACATATTCCCGCTTGAAGCCAAACCACCGCCAGACGATGGACCCCCTGTTGTTTTCCTTGGGAATTAATTGTTCTTTCATTTGTTACCAGATTCGCACCTTCTTTACCCATGCTGCTACCTCTTTGCTCCGCGAGGGCGTATACGTGAGTGACGTATCTAAGAAGGTGCGCTTGTTTTACGTCTCTGTGAGAAGGAGAGACAGGAAAGAGTAAGAAGAGGCTGTAGTGTAATGCCTGCAGATAAAAGCAACTGCGTGAGAACATATACTCGGATATCACGATATAGTCATTTTTTATATCGCACAGAGACAAGCTTGCGATATATCGAGTATATTCGATATATCGCCCGGCCCTAGTTGGTCCACAGGGACCGGTTGTCTTTTGATTGAGACTTTTATTAGAAGTTTGCACGGTACAGTTCATATTCCGTACAAATGACCACTAAATGGTAAAAGCCGGCCTTCACGGTGGCAGAGGGGTTAGTGCGTCTGCCTCACAATACGAAGGTCCTGCAGTCTTGGGTTCAATCCCAGGCTCGGGATCTTTCTGTGTGGAGTTTGCATGTTCTGCCCGTGACTGCGTGGGTTCCCTCCGGGTACTCCGGCTTCCTCCCACCTCCAAAGACATGCACCTGGGTTATAGGTTGATTGGCAACACTAAATGGTCCCTAGTGTGTGAATGTGAGTGTGAATGTTGTCTATCTGTGTTGGCCTTGTGATGAGGCAGAAACTTGTCCAGGGTGTACACGCCTTCCGCCTGATTGTAGCTGAGATAGGCACCAGCGCCCCCCGCGACCCCACAGGGAATAAGCGGTAGAAATGGATGGATGGATGGAAGTCGGGGTCCACGTTAATCAATTCATTGTAGGTCGATACTCAACATAAGCGAGACCGACCTAAACAGGTTTCCCTTTCACATCATACCATGTAAACATATTCATGCAGGTGCTTACTTGAAGGCTCAAAAAAAGCCGTGACTGGAGGCCATCAACCCTGAAGCGGTATCTAAACTGCAGACACATGATTTTTTTTTCTCAGCTCATCAGGCACTAAACTTGCTGTCACTCCCACATTTGCACACTTAAGGCGCCTCGGAAAAGGTTTTTTGATTGATTGATTGACTGATTGAAACTTTTATTAGTAGATTGCACAGTACAGTACATATTCCGTACAATTGACCACTAAATGGTAACACCCCAATAAGTTTTTCAACTCGTTTAAGTCAGGGTCCACGTAAATCAATTCATGGTACAAATATATACTATCAGCCTGATACAGTCATCACACGGGTTTCACCAAGAAGTCTGCAGGGTAAAAAAAAAGTCCATTTGAATCTCATTTCCAATGCAGATTTCTGTGCCAAAAATGAAAATTTCAGTTCTTATATGTTTTGTACATGTTAAGAATGGACAATGAACACCACCTTGAACCTTGTAATACAAACCCCCTTTCCATATGAGTTGGGAAATTGTGATAGATCTAAATATAAATCATTTTCAACCCATATTCAGTTGAATATGCTACAAAGACAACATATTACTGGGGAAGTCGTGAGCCCAGGACAAGGTGCCAGTGAGGAAAAAGTATTTAATTACCAACGAGTGCAACAGGGATGTGCACAGGAAGCATTAGGGTAGCAAAAAAAGGGTTTACACCAGGGGTGTCCAAACCCTTTACCACAGAGGGCCGCACATGAAAAAATTTAAGCATGCGGGGGCCATTTTGATATTTTTCATTATTAAACCATAACAAAATATATAGATTTTTTTTTTATCCTTAGGGCTCCTAAGGAGCATAGAGGGTCTCAGTCACTAAAATGTTAAAAATAAGTCAAATTAGTATTACTATTTTTCATTTAATGCTTATAGTAAATCTCTATATCAACTTGAGGTTGATATAAAGTAAAACAAATAAGGTTTTATGCCTTTTCTGTAAATGACAGCTTTGTTTTTTATAGTAAAACTGAAATATGCAGTATTTAGATGGATAGATAGTACTTTATTGATTCCTTCAGGAGAGTTCCTTTATTCAGCAATTAAAGCCCTCAAAGATCAATAATGCAGGACACCATTGATTTTAATTATTTAATATTTTTGAGTAATCACGGTGAAAAATTAAATAAAATCCTATTAAATATATTTGAGATCCGAAAGGTTCACCACTTATAAAGTGATGCATTTTTATTATTTTTTTTTTTTTTACTTTTAACACTTAAATTTCAAGATCAACTTCCAATATATCTGTCGATTTTGAGTTTGAACTATTATTTTGTTTGTTTTATGCTCTTTTGTCAAAACTTTGATGTTTTTATATGGCAACCACATATAAAAACATTTTTCCACATAATGTTTTATGTGGAAAAATGTTTTTCCACATAAAACATTTTAAAGTGATCTTTTTTAACATAGATTTTTTTTTTGTCTTTTCGTTTTTGAGCAGTGGAAAAAAAGCAAATAAAAACAAAAGGGGAAAAAACATTGCCACTTTTTCTCATTAGATTTCACCTCATTCCACTTTTTTTTTTTTCAAATGTTTTTTTGTTTGTTTTTGCAATACTATCAATTTTGCAATTTTTGCAGAATGTGTGGCGGGCGATTAGCAACCACACAACATATGCAATTTTTTTTCCACATAAAACATTTTAAAGTGATAATTTTTGAGTAATAATTCTTTATAACGGATTTTTTTGTCCTTTTTTTTTTGAGCAATGGAAAAAAAAGACAAAAGGAAAAAAAACTGCCTGCATGGCAGTTTTGTGTCAACATTGCCACTTTTTCTCATTAGATTTCCCCTCATTCCACTCTTGTTAAATGTTTTTTTTTTTTTTTGCAATACTATCAATTTTGCAATTTTTGCAGAATGTGTGGCGGGCTGGTAAACGATTAGCTGCGGGCCGCAAATGGCCCCCGGGCCGCACTTTGGACACCCCTTTGTTTACACACAACAATCCAGCCCCGTCTGAAGGATAGGGCTGACATATAAAGAAGCCTGCTTGGCAACCTGGAACACCTGTTGCAGGTTGCCAATTAGGCCAGATAGGTGAGGCCAGAGGAGTGGTGGAGCCAGATTAATTGATTGATTGATACTTTTATTAGTAGATTGCACAGTTCAGTACATATTCCGTACAATTGACCACTAAATGGTAACACCCCAATAAGTTTTTCAACTTGTTTAAGTCGGGGTCCCCGTTAATCAATTCATGGTAAATAAAATAAATAAATCCGTCAATCAACTGCTGGTAAATATAGCTGGTAAATAAATCCTGTCGGACAGGAAGTGTAATAAAAAAATAAGAGCGCAGACACAAAAAAATGAGCTGCAAGACACAGTCAGACCTGTCTGACAGGTCGTGACATGTTCTGCCACGCAAGGTTTTGCAGGAAGAGACCCATTAAAGGCCTACTGAAACCCACTACCACCGACCACGCAGTCTGATAGTTTATATATCAATGATGAAATATTAACATTGCAACACATGCCAATACGGCCGCTTTAGTTTACTAAATTACAATTTTAAATTCCCCGCGGAGTTTCTTGTTAAAAACGTCTAGGAATGATGACGCTTATGATGACGCGTGCGTGTGACGTCTGGAGTTGTAGTGGACATATTAGCGCAGCACCACTAGCGGCTACAAGTCGTCTCTTTTCATCGCGCAATTACACAGTATTCTGGACATCTGTGTTGCTGAATCTTTTGCAATTTGTTCAATTAATAATGGAGAAATCAAAGTAGAAAGATGGAGGTGGGAAGCTTTAGCCTTTAGCCACACAAACACACAGTGTTTCCTTGTTTAAAAATTCCAGAGGTGAAGCTTTACTATGGATCAGAGCGGTCAAGCGAACATGGTTCCCGACCACTTGTCAACTGGCAGGTTTCGGTGAGAAAATTGTGGTAAAAAGTCGCCTCTTACCGGAGATCAGCGGGACTTCTGTCGTGCTGCTGCTGCCGTGACTAATTCCCTCAGAGACTGGCGTCAAGACACCCGTGGACACGCCCCTCCGACTATCAGGTACTATATAATCTCACTAAAACACTAGCAACACAATAGAAAGATAAGGGATTTCCCAGAATTATCCAAGTAAATGTGTCTAATAACATCTGCAATCGGCTTTTTTTTTTCCTTTTTTTTTTTCATTTTATTTTTCTAGTCCTTCGCTATCAATATCCTCAGCCACGAATCTTTCATCCTCGCTCAAATTAATGGGGAAATTGTCGCTTTCTCGGCCCGAGAAAGCGACAATTTTGGAGGCTCTGTCACGCCAAATTTCTTCTCCCTACAAAAACCTTCCCCCCCATTTACTTCCGGGGTCATGATTAATACAGACGTTTTGTTAACACTATATTATAAAAATATAACGCTATATTATAAAAATACAGACGTTTTGTTAACGCTATATTATAGAAAAATTTAAAAAACAATTTACAAACACAAGCTATGGGATGACATAAGAGGAAACGTGACCCCGGAAGTAAATGCGTCATCCCATAGCTCAGCGTTTCTCAAAGTGTGGGGAATAGAGACATGACAGGTGGGGCGCGAGGAACGGGAGGGAATTTCACTTAAAAAAAATGTTTTATTATTATATTCTTGCGGCGGCAATGACCAAGAAGAACGCGGAGTTGGAATATAATAACAACACTTTGTGTACATATTTATATACATATTTATATCATATTTACATATTTATATAATATGTAACTACAAGCTCCATTCACAGACAGAGTCCCACTGCTTTTATGAGCGGTCAAGCGAGTCAAAAGCAGAATTTTTTTTTTATTTTTTATTTGTGGCGGCCGTAATTCTTTCGTGGCGAGCCGCCACAAATAAATGAATGTGTGGGAAACCCTGACTTGAATGTTACTTGATGTTCAATAAATTTCAAAATGTTAAGCTTGGCATTAGCGTTCTGTTGTGGCGATTGGGGCAGGTGGGGCTTGAAAACTCCCCCTTGTCCAAAGTGGGGGATGACAAAAAAAGTTTGAGAACCACTGCCATAGCTTGTGTTTGTAAATTGTTTTTTAAATTTTTTTATAATATAGCGTTAACAAAACGTCTGTATTTTTATAATATGGCGTTATATTTTTATAATATAGCATTAACAAAATGTCTGTATTAATCATGACTCCGGAAGTAAATGGGTGGGGAAGGTTTTTGTAGGAGGGAAGAAATTTGGCGTGACAGCTCCCATTATAAACAATGTGAGGACGTGAGGAGCCCTCACACGGGTGACGTCATCGTCTGCTACTTCCGGTACAGGCAAGGCTTTTTTATTAGCGACCAAAAGTTGCAAACTTTATCGTGGATGTTCTCTACTAAATCCTTTCAGCAAAAATATGGCAATATCACGAAATGATCAAGTATGACACATAGAATTGACCTGCCATCCCCGTTTAAATAAGAAAATCTCATTTCAGTAGGCCTTTAACTAGGTTTCAAAGACTTAACTCCAAACTAAAAAATGTTACGGTATCTTCCGGTCTGAATTTTTTATTGCATCTTATACAAAGTGTTTTATTTCTCGCTAGTCTACACGACTCCCCCTCCTTTTTTCGGCAAAATCCCCTTCTTCACTTACTCCTATTGATTTGTTCCTAGACTGCCGTGACATTTTGATACGCTCTGATAAATAATTCACATTTTCCAGAGACAAGTGCGTGTGTTAGTGCGTGTGTCCACGGCTGGGTCACCAGTCGCACGCAGGCTCTGGGAAAACTTACAGCTTTAACAGAAGGGATTTACATTTCAAATCTGTTTCCAAGATTCTCAGAATGAACAGTGGTCTAATGAGTGTGAGTGTGTGTGTGTGTGTGTGTGTACACATATGGTTTAAATCCTATTAGTAGCCTATTTGCTCTGTGCTTGGAAAACTTGATGACCCATGTTGGCTTTAGCTTTGTCCACTTCAGTGGAACCAGTCTAAGTCAGCCCCCATCTCATCAAGTCCTGGTCTTGTAAAATACAGTCCAAGCCAAAAGTTAGGACACTCCTAATTCAAAGTGTTTTCTTTATTTTCATGACTATTTATATTGTAGATTGTCACTGAAGGCATCACAACTATGAATGAACACATGTGGAGTTTAGTACTTAACAAAAAAACGGGGAAATACTGATAACATGTTTTATATTCTACAAACCCTGTTTCCCTATGAGTTGGGAAATTGTGTTAGATGTAAATATAAACGGAATACAATGATTTGCAAATCCTTTTCAACCCATATTCAGTTGAATATGCTACAAAGACAACATATTTGATGTTCAACCTGATAAACATTTTTTAGAATTTGATGCCAGCAACACGTGACAAAGAAGTTGGGAAAGGTAGCAATAAATACTGATGGAGTTATCACTTATTTGGAACATCCCGCAGGTGTGCAGGCTAATTGGGAACAGGTGGGTGCCATGATTGGGTATAAAAACAGCTTTCACAGGACAGGGCGAGGTGCACCCCTTTGTCCACAACTGCGTGAGCAAATAGTCAAACAGTTTAAGAACAACGTTTCTTAAAGTGAAATTGCAAGAAATTTAGGAATTTCAACATCTACGGTCCATAATATCATCAAAAGGTTCAGAGAATCTGGAGAAATCACTCCACGTAAGCAGCATGGACGGAAATCAACATTGAATGACCGTGACCTTCGATCCCTCAGACGGCACTGGATCAAAAACCAACATCAATCTCTAACGGATATCACCACATGGGCTCAGGAACACCTCAGAAAACCACTGTCACTAAATACAGTTTGTCGCTTCATCTGTAAGTGCAAGTTAAAGGCCTACTTAAACCCACTACTACCCACCACGCAGTCTGATAGTTTATATATCAATGATGAAATATTAACATTGCAACACATGCCAATACGGCCTTTTTAGTTTACTAAATTGCAATTTTAAATTTCCCGGGAGTTTTGTCTTGAAAACGTTGTGTAATGATGACGTGTACACAAGACATCACGGGTTTTTAGGCAGTATGAGCGCTACGCACACACACAGCTAAATGTCGTCTGCTTTAACGGCATAATTACACAGTATTTTGGACATCTGTGTTGCTGAATCTTTTGCAATTTGTTCAATTGATATTGGAGAAGTCAAAGTAGCAAGATGGAGTTGGGAAGCTTTACCCTTTAGCCACACAAACACACTGTGATTCCTTGTTTAAAATTCACAGAGTTGAAAATTTACTATGGATCACAGCGGACATGGATCCTGACCGCTTGTCAACCAGCAGGCTTCGGTGAGAAAATTGTGGTTAATAAGTCGCCACTTACCGGAGATCAGCTGAGCTTGTGCCGTCCATACAGCTGCCGTCAACTTCCCCAAGACACTCGCGTCAACACCCGGCCGTGGGCGTACACTTCCGACTATCAGGTACTGTTAAACTCACTAAAACTCTAGCAACACAATAGAAATATAAGCGATTTCCCAGAATTATCCTAGTAAATGTCTCTAAAAACATATGAATCCGTCTCTTTTTTTTTCCCCTAGTCCGTCGCTATCAATATCCTCAAACACAAATCTTTCATCCTCGCTCAAATTAATGGGGAAATTGTCGTTTTCTCGGTCAGAATAGCACTTTTGCACAGTTGCGAACTTTATCGTGGATGATCTTTACTAAATCCTTACAGCAAAAATATGGCAATATCGTGAAAAGATCAAGTATGACACATAGAATGGACCTGCTATCCCTGTTTAAATAAGAAAAACTCATTTCAGTAGGCCTTTAAAGCTCTACTATGCAAAGCGAAAGCCATTTATCAACAACATCCAGAAACGCCGCCTGCTTTTCTCTGGGCCCAAGATCATCTCAGATGGATTGAAGCAAAGTGAAAAAGTGTTCTATGGTCTGACGAGTCCACATTTCAAATTGTTTTTGGAAATATTCGACATCGTGTCATTACCGTAAGTTCTCTCTTAAGAGGTTTTGTAGACTACGTTGGACACACTTGTACAGAAAGTGGTGGAATGTTGTTAAAACGAGAGCGTATTTAACTACTGCAAGGTGTATATATTTTCAAGTTTTTCTTATATATATAATATATATATATGTATGTGTATATATATATATATATATATATATATATACACGTATGTATATATGTGTATGTATGTATATATATATGTATGTATATATATGTATATTTATATATATATATGTATGTATGTATATATATATATATATATATGTATGTATGTATATATATACATATATATACATGTATGTATGTATATATATGTATGTATATATATGTATGTGTATATATATATATATATATATATATTTATATATATATATATATATATATATATATATATATATATATATATATATATATATATATATATAAATAATCTGTTCATGAATGATTATATCCGTTCGGCCACCGAGTTCAATGGAGAAGTTTGATCTACAAAATTTGTAGGCAGCATACCCCTTCCCCTTAGCTGTTTTGGATGAACTGAAATTATTTTTTTCCAATTATTTTGGAACATGCAAGCGTACTTCTTCTTACTCGTCGTCGCCATGTCTCTTCTTCGTTCTTCTGCTTCGTCTCTGTTATGCTTTTGGACATTACTACTTGCCGTACTTTTGAAGCAATGCATGATGGGAATCAGGATGTTGTGTGTCAGTGTATTAATGTGCCGGCTGCAATAAACACACGCTGAGAAATAGCTTCGTGCCTGCCTACTTTATGGGTTATAGATAAACCTATGGATAATGGAGACTTATATAATAGTCACCTTTTCAGGTTGTGGAGGACCCTAAAGGCAGTGCCTTTATGGCACGCCCCCAATATTGATGTCCGGGTGGAAATCGGAAGGAATTCGGGAGAATGGTTTCCCCGGGAGATTTTTGGGAGGGGCACTGAAATTCGGGAGTCTCCTGGGAAAATCGGGAGGGTTGGCGAGGTGTATGAGGCGGCAACGTTGGGTTGAGGGTGGGCCAAGAAATTTGTGCTACGCCCAGAGGTGGGTAGTAACTCGCTACTTTACTCCGTTACATCAACTTGAGTAACTTTTGGGATAAATTGTACTTCTAAGAGTAGTTTTAATGCAACATACTTTTACTTGAGTTTATTTATAGAGAGGAAACGCTACTTTTACCCCGCTCCATTTATATACATTCAGCTCGCTACTCGTTACCGATTTTTATCAATCTGTTACGCGCTTTTTGTTTTGATTTGTCAGACAGACCTTCAAAGTAGGATCCATCACATGCCTGCATTTCACCAATCAAATGCAGTCACTGGTGATGTTTGACTCTGTTTCACCAATCAAATGCAGTCACTGGTGACGTTTGAATCCGTTTCACCAATCAAATGCAGTCACTGGTGACTTTTGACTCCGTTTCACCAATCAAATGCAGTCACTGGTGACGTTTGAATCCGTTTCACCAATCAAATGCAGTCACTGGTGACGTTTCACTCCGTTTCACCAATCAAATGCAGTCACTGGTGACAATTGAATCCGTTTCACCAATCAAATGCAGTCACTGGTGACGTTTTACTCCGTTTTACCAATCAAACAGAACCAGGTGGTCATATGATTAACTGCAGACTTTTTTTTCTTTTTTTATAAACCTTTATTTATAAATTTCAACATTTACAAACAATTGAAAATAATAATCAAAGTAAGTACAAAAACAGTACAAAACAGTATAAAAAATGTACAAAACAGCGCCAGGGGGTTGTAAATTAAAAGTAACTAAAATAGAATGCAAAAAAAATATACATATATAAAATAAAGTGCAAAGACATAGGCTCACTCAATCTCAGTAGAAAACCTAAATTTGGAACACAGCAACATCGTTTTCACAACTTTTTTGTTGTTAGAGGTAGAGTGTTTTAATGTAGAGTTCTAAATCTTTTTTAAAGGCACAAAAAACAGGTCGAGTATTGAGAAACTTACATTTATGAATATAAAACTTAGCCAATAGTATAATGAGGTTGCAAAAGTAAAATTCATTTTCAATTTTTTTTCAATACAGTCTAAAACTAAATACATATTATTTAATATATATTATTGTTTTAATTGCTTAAGAGATATTCCTGCCTCTGAATTTGTTCATTGCTATTTTTATGTTTTGTGCATTACTTGTTGCCGTCATCATTAAAGGAACAGGTTACTCATCAGTTACTCAGTACTTGAGTAGTTTTTTCACAACATACTTTTTACTTTTACTCAGGTAAATATTTGGGTGACTACTCCTTACTTTTACTTGTGTAATACATCTCTAAAATAACAGTACTCTTACTTGAGTACAATTTCTGGCTACTCTACCCACCTCTGGCTACGCCTCGAACAATAATGAGGTATATGTACAACAATGTAGCCAGAGCCTTGTTGTTCAGAGCTCAATAAGTTTGTTCTATGGAAAAAAACATCAGTGATTAATTCTGCTCAGTTTGCTTGCACAATCCACCCTTTGACATCCACAACAAAGGAGCCACACACGCGAAATAGTGGAGGACTGTGCATTCCTTACTCGGTGTAGCATCATAACAAACAACATTACCATTTCCCCATCTTCTTATCGAGACAAGAACACTCGCCCTTTTTGACCTGTCAGCCTAATCAGACATTGTATGACCCCAGCAAAAGAAGAAAGGGTGTAGAGAGGAAGTCCCATTCCTGCCTCTGAGCAAAGTGAAGCTGCCGCGCCATCCACTAGCCCAGTGTTTTTCAACCACTGTGCCGTGGCACGCTACTTTGCCGTGAGATACGGTCTGGTGTGCCGTGGGAGATTGTGTAATTTCACCTATTTGGGTTTTTTGCAAACCAGTAATTATAATGTGCCGTTGTTGAGTGTCTGTGCTGCCTAGAGCTCGGCAGAGTAACCGTGTAATACTCTTCCATATCAGTAGGGGGCAGCCGGAAGCTCCTTGCTTTGTAGATGTCGGTAACATGGTTTGTCCATACTTGCCAACCTTGAGACCTCCGATTTGGGAGATAGGGGTGTGGAGTTTGCATGTTCTCCCCCTGACTGCCTGGGTTCCCTTCAGGTACTCCTGCTTCCTCCCACTTCCAAAGACATGCACCTGGGGATAGGTTGATTGGCAACACTAAATTGGCCCTAGTGTGTGAATGTGAGTGTGAATGATGTCTGTCTATCTGTGTTGACCCTGCGATTAGGTGGCGACTTGTCCAGGGTGTACCCCGCCTTCCGCCCAAATGCAGCTGAGTCAGGCTCCAGCACCCCCCGCTACCCCGAGCGGGACAAGCGGTAGAAAACGGATGGATGGATGAGGGGGGTGGGGGTTGGTGTAGCGGCGGTGTATATTGTAGCGTCCCGGAAGAGTTAGTGCTGTAAAGGGTTCTGGGTATTTGTCCTGTTGTGCTTATGTTGTGTTACTGTGCGGATGTTCTCCCGAAATGTGTTTGTCATTGTTTTTGGCTGTGGGTTCACAGTGTGGCGCATATTTTTAACAGTGTTAAAGTTTTTTATACGACCACCCTCTGTGTGACCCGTATGGATGTTGACCAAGTATGCATTGCATTCACTTGTGTGTGTCTGTAAAAGCTGCATATATTATGTAACTGGGCCGTATAGAGGGAAAGCGGACTGACGACAGGTTGTAGAGGACGCTAAAAGGCAGTGCCTTTAAGGTACGCCCCCAATATTGTTGGCCGGGTGGAAATCGGAAGAAATTCGGGAGAATGGTTGCCCCGGGAGATTGAAATTTGAAATTTGTGAGTCTCCCGGAAAAATCGGGTTAGCAAGTATGGGTTTGTCTCAATTACAATATGCAGATGACAGCTGGGAGGCAGTGTGCAGGTAAAAAGGTATCGAACGCATAAACCAAAAATAAACAAAAGGCGAATGCCCCTAAGAAAAGGCATTGATGCTTAGAGATGGCTGTGCAAAACGACAGTAAAACTGAACTGGCTGCAAAGTTAAAGGCCTACTGAAATGAGATGTTCTTATTGAAACGGGGATAGCAGGTCCATTCTATGTGTCATACTTGATCATTTCCCGTTATTGCCATATTTTTGCTGAAAGGATTTAGTGGAGAACATCGAGGATAAAGTTTCCAACTTTTGGTCGCTAATAAAAAAGCCTTGCCTGTACCGGAAGTAGCAGACGATGTGCGCGTGATGTCACGGGTTGTGGAGCTCCTCACAACTGAATATTGTTTACAATCATGGCCACCAGCAGCAAGAGCGATTCGGACCGAAAAAGCAACGATTTACCCATTAATTTGAGTGAGGATGAAAGATTTGTGAATGAGGATAGTGAGAGTGAAGGACTACAGAAAAAAAAAAAGATGAGGGCTGTAGGAGCGATTCAGATGTTATTAGACACATTTACTAGGATAATTCTGGAAAATCCCTTATCTGTTTGTTGTGTTACTAGTGTTTTTGTGAGATTATATGGTCTAACCTGAAAGTTGGAGGGGTGTGGCGACGGGTGTGGTGACTGCCAGGGTCTTCGATGGAAGCCACGTTTCTCGACGAGGCAAGGCAGCCGGGCTGAGATTTTTTTTTTTCCCCTCCTACACGGTGTAAGCATCCGACGGTCGGGGGGAGCCGGTGGGAAGAGGCAAGAGAGTCCACAGCTGCAGGAAGCAAGGCACGACGCAAGCTCTCCGCTCATAACTACGGTAAGAGTTGACTTAATACCACCATTTTCTTATCGAAACCTGCCGGTTGACATGTGGTAGGGAACCATGTTCGCTTGACTGCTCTGTTCCATAGTAAAGCTTCACCCTCAGCTTTTGGGAATGTAAACAAGGAAACAACACAAACACCGGCTGTGTTTGTGTTGCTAAAGGCGGCCCCAATACACCGGTTCCCACCTACATCTTTCTTCTTTGACGTCTCCATTATCAATTGAACAAATTGCAAAAGATTCAGCACTACATATTTCCAGAATACTGTGTAATTATGCGATTAAAGCAGACGACTTATAGCTGGGATCGGTGCTGGATCAAAATGTCCACTACAATCTGTGACGTCACGCGCACGCCTCATCATACCGCGGCGTTTTCAACAGGATACTTTGCGCGAAATTTAAAATTGCATATAGTAAACTAAACCGGCCGTATTGGCATGTGTTGCAATGTTAATATTTCATCATTGATATATAAACTATCGGACTGCGTGGTCCGTAGTAGTGGGTTTCAATAGGCCTTTAAATACAATAGAATGCTGGACGACAGCAAAGACTTACAGCGTGTGGAGCAGACGGCGTCCACAAAGTACATCCGTACATGACATGACAATCAACAATGTCCACACAATGAAGGACAGCGTCTGCACAATTTAAGTAGTCTTGATTGCGAAAACAAAGCAGCTCAAAGGAAGACATGAACCTGCTACAAGAAATTACCAACAAAATACAAGCGCAAGACAAGAACTAAAACAGTGCACACAGGAAAACAGCAAAAAACTCCAAATAAGTCACAGCGTGATGTGACAGGTGGTGACAGTACACCTACTTTGAGACAAGAGCTATAGTGCTGCATGCTTGGTTATGGTTTGAATTCATATCCAACAATTGCGAGAACGACTTTTTACTGTCAATATCGGCGGCTGAATTTCATTTTTTTATGATTTCTGCTGGCGGTGTGCCTCCTGGATTTTTTTCAATGAAACCCATGTGCCCATCCTTCACTGCTTCACTGCTCTCTGGCTTACTGCTGTTGTCTCTTAGCAACGCTGCCAGGCAAATCGATGAAGGGGAAAATAGAAAGACTTGGGGATAAACGCGGGGTGATGAGACAGGGAGGGGGGGTGGTGGGGTTTGAGGACAAAAAAAAAATTGGGAAGAGGCTGCAGAGAGCAGATTGGTGTCCAGTGAAGACAGTAATGAGAGGGAGAGGATGTTTAAAAGTGTCCATATTCAAGGTTAAGGGGCCATTGGGTTTAATGTTGATTTCAGTGATACGCGTTTATCTCCCTATATTCTCCAGCAAACTACACCGCCAACGTTCATAGATTCCAGTGTCTTCATTCACATTAAAAAAACTTTTTCAAAACAGAATTTCATCAGGAAAAACAGGAGGTTAAACAAGCGTTGCATCGCCATCTATTGGCCCGGCATGCATAGTCGTGTTTTTAGTGGTATGAACACATGGCTCTTTTCACCATTCAGGGTTGTCCAAACTTTTTCCAATTCCAAACCCCGTTTCCATATGAGTTGGGAAATTGTGTTAGATGTAAATATAAACGGAATACAATGATTTGCAAATCCTTTTCAACCCATATTCAATCGGATGCACTACAAAGACAAGATACTTGATGTTCAAACTCATAAACTTTATTTTTTTTTGCAAATAATAATTAACTTAGAATTTCATGGCTGCAACGGGTGCCAAAGTACTTGGGAAAGGGCATGTTCACCACTGTGTTACATCACCTTTTCTTTTAACAACACTCAATAAACGCTTGGGAACTGAGGAAACTAATTGTTGAAGCTTTGAAAGTGGAATTCCTTCCCATTCTTGTTTTATGTAGAGTTTCAGTCGTTCAACACTCCGGGGTCTCCGCTGTCGTATTTTACGCTTCATAATGCGCCACACATTTTTGATGGTACTTTCCATGCGGGCCAGGAAAGTACCCGCACTCTTTTTTTACGAAGCCACGCTGTTGTAACACTTGTCTTGCTGAAATAAGCAGGGGCGTCCATGATAACGTTGCTTGGATGACAACATATGTTGCTCCAAAACCTGTAAAGACCTTTCAGCATTTATGGTGCCTTCACAGATGTGTAAGTTACCCATGCCTTGGGCACTAATACACCCCCATACCATCACAGATGCTGGCTTTTGAACTTTTCACCTATAACAATCCAAATGGTTATTTTCCTCTTTGTTCTGGAGGACAGCACGTCCTCTGTTTCCAAATATAATTTGAAATGGGGACTAGTCAGACCACAGTACACCTTTCCACTTTTCATCAATCCATCTTAGGTGAGCTTGGGCCCAGCCAAGCCGGCGGCGTTTCAGGATATTGTTGATAAATGGCTTTGGCGTTGCATAGTAGAGTTTTAACTTGCACTTACAGATGTAGCGACCAACTGTAGTTACTGACAGTGGTTTTATGAAGTGTTCCTGAGCCCATGTGGTGATATCCTTTACACACTGATGTCGATTTTTGATGCAGTACCGCCTGAGGTATCAAAAGTCCGTAATATCATCGCTTACATGCAGTGATTTCTCCAGATTCTCTGAACTTTTTGATGATTTTACGGAACGTTGATGGTAAAATCCCTAAATTCCTTGCAATAGCTCGTTAAGAAATGTTTTTCTAAAACTGTTCGAAAATTTGCTTACAAAGTGGTGACCCTCACCCCATCCTTGTTTGTGAATTACTTAGCATTTCATGGAAGCTGCTTTTATACCCAATCATGGCACCCACCTGTTCCCAATTAGCCTGCACACCTGTGGGATGTTCCTAATAAGTGTTTGATGAGCATTCCTAAACTTTATCAGTATTTATTGCCACGTTTCCCAACTTCTTTGTCACGTGTTGCTGGCATCAAATTCTAAAGTTAATGATTATTTGCAATAAAAAAAATGTTCATGAGTTTGAACATCAAATATTTTGTCTTTGTAGCATATTCAACTGAATATGGGTTGAAAATTGTTTGCAAATTATTTAATTCCGTTTATATTTACATTTAACACAATTTCCCAACTCATATGGAAATGGGTTTGTAAATCTGGAACTTGATTTCCATTTCTTTTTTGACACCTTATAATGGGACCGTCTGTGCAGCTTGTCGTTCCAACTACATACAGTGCTTCTTAAAGGGGAACTGCACCCTTTTTGGATTTTTCACAATCATGAAAGACATGATGGATGTTTTTTCGGTTTTTGCATTCTAAATATTAAATAAATGCGATCAAAAGTCTGCGTACAATGTAGCCAAAAGTAGCCGCGCAATTCCACTTACAAAGCCCTTAAAAAAACTTCCAAACACTTCCATTGAGGTTTTATATACATGGTAGGCGCCAAACCCTCGGTTAATGTTGATCACCCATATGGGATTGATGGCAACTTTCAATTTTTAAATTAATTTTTGAAAAATCAATCTTGTCGTTACTTTATGGTGAGTTTAGTCCGTTTTACATAACAGATAAGTCACAGATCTATAATCAACAAAGTGGAATCAAGATTTAATTGTGCCCGATAATGAACTATTGACACAATCATGGTTAATTTGAAAACATTACACACACAGCGAATGAAGGACATACTTAGTCAACAGCCATACATGTCACACTAAGGGTTGCAGTGTGAACAATACCAACACTGTCATAAATATCTGCAATATAGTGAAACCACACCGAACAACAACGAAATCAAACATTTTGGAAGAATATTTGCACCGCTACACGACATAAACACAACAGAACAAATTCCCTGAATTCCCTGCAGCACCAACACCTCCGGGACACTACAATATAAATAAATGCCATTGGTGGATCTACACCTAACATCCACTGTAATGATACCACGTACAATAGCGTATCTAGTCGATACTACTATTTTTTAACATCACAAAATCTTTTAATTAAAAAAAAAATGCATATTATGTTTATAAACTCAGGAAATATGTCCCTGGACACATAAAGCCCTTTAAATATGACCAATGTATGATCCTGTAACTACTTGGTAGCGGATTGATACCCAAATTTGTGGTATCATCCAAAACTAATGTAAAGTATCCAAACAACAGAAAAATAAGTGATTATTACATTTTAACAGAAGTGGTGATAGAACATGTTAAAAGAGAAAATAAGCAGATATTAACAGTAAATAAACAAGTATAATAATAAATAATTTTCTACCACTTGTCCTTAATAATTTTGACAAAATAATAGAATGATAAATGACACAGTATGTTACTGCATAGTCAACAGCTAAATTAGGAGGCTTTGTTTGTTTACTTACTACTGAAAGACAACTTTTCTTGTATGTTCACTATTTTTTAAGGACAAAATTCCAATAATAAACATACGTTTAATGAACCGGAAGATTTTTTGGGGAAAAATAAAGCCAATAATGACATTTTTTGTGGTCCCCTTTATGTAGAAAAGTACCGAAAAGTAGTGAAATACTTTTGGTACCGGTACCAAAATATTGGTATCGGGACAACACTAATACACACACAGCGAACAGCCACTGGCAGAAATGTAGACCGGTGCCTATGGATGTAAGTATGTATGTTATTAAGTAACAAACACATTTATAATGTTTAATATTTACGTATTTTCATCATTTTAAACAATACTTGCCAACCCTCCCGGATTTTCCGGGAGACTCCCGAAATTCAGCGCCTCTCCCGAAAACCTCCCGGGACAAATTTTCTCCCGAAATTCAGGCGGAGCTGGAGGCCACGCCCCCTCCAGCTCCATGTGGATCTGAGTGAGGACAGCCTGTTTTCACGGCCGCTTTCCCACAATATAAACAGCGTGTCTGCCCAATGACGTTATAACAGTAGAATGATCGAGGGCGAGTTCTTGGTTTCTTATGTGGGTTTATTGTCAGGCAGTTTCACTAACGTCATCCCAGCGCGGTAACAACACACAACAACAGCAGTCACGTTTTCGTCTACCGTAAAGCAGTTGGTCTGCTGTAAACAGCAATGTTGTGACACACTTAAACAGGACAATACTGCCATCTACTGTACATGCACCACAACACCTCCAGGCAACTTGAACCCTTTACTAATACCCTCCTCCATTCACATCCCATCTCCCCGGATTGTAAATAACCTAATGTAAATAATCGAATGTATTTCTAATGTATATAATGTAAAACATCATAATAATTGACTTCCGGTTCCGGGTCAACGTGAATGACTGCTCGCCGACTGCTCTTGTTGCAAAAAAGCTAAGTATCGTTCTATCTGTGTGATTTTAACTGTTTTGCAGCTTTATTTACAACTTATCGAACATATTTAATAGTTCCATTTAACTTGCAAATCACCCGATCTCTGTCTCACCACTCCGCCCTCAGCTAGCTAGCTGCTAAGCTAACGAGGCTAGCGGAGAAAGGCAGCGCCGGTCTGAAGGGAGCTTCTCCCCCGCCACCGTGACCATCACTTCCCGAAGACAGCTGGCACCCCACTCGGCGACGGAAAGTTTCTGTGAGTATGGCTTCCTGCGCTTCGTGCACTTTACTCATGGATAGGTTGGCTTTGCTAGAGAGCCGTGTCCGCCAGTTAGAGCAGTGTAATTTCGTAACTTTAGATGTTGCGGACACATCTGCTAGCGTTAGCTGTAGCGAGCTAACTAGCCCAGCTT
This sequence comes from Nerophis ophidion, assembly GCF_033978795.1. NCBI lineage: Eukaryota > Metazoa > Chordata > Actinopteri > Syngnathiformes > Syngnathidae > Nerophis > Nerophis ophidion. The sequence goes on from NC_084622.1 coordinate 20,928,952, forward strand.
GTAGCAGCCCTAATCGGCCTACAAGCTACGGTGTACCGGTTGAGACGCATAATAGATTTAGCCCTTTAGCTAGTCCTACACCCCAGTCTACCGGGCACCACACTTTAGTCATAGGGGACTCCATCACCCGAAACATAAAGCTTAGCAAACCAGCCACAATTAAGTGTATTCCCGGGGGCAGAGCACCTGACATTGAAGCTAATCTTAGGGAGCTAACTCGCAACAGGTCTAATAAACACGTACGGCAGGCTAACCGCACCACTAGTTATGCGAATATAGTAATACACGTTGGCTCCAATGACGTTAGGATGAGACAATCAGAGATTACAAAGAGAAACATAGCCAGGGCTTGTAATCTCGCCAGAAAGATGTCCAGGCATCGAGTAATTGTCTCTGGCCCCCTGCCTGGGAGAGGCAATGATGAGAGATATAGCAGATTAGTCTCTCTTAACAGGTGGCTGGATAGCTTCTGCAGACAACAGGGATTTACGTTTATTGATAATTGGCCCTCTTTCTGGGGAAAACCTGGCTTGCTGAGGAGAGACGGCCTTCACCCTAACCAGGAAGGCGCTATCCTCTTGTCTCGGAACATAGACTTCGCATTGAGCCACATTTGACTAACTGCACTAGAGCAAGCCCGGTCACAGGCAATTACAGAGCCTGCTAGCCTGGGTATGGAGTCAGTTAAGTTAGAACTAGCCAGCGCCAGGCTGGATGATCCCTGTACACATAGCAATTTTCGTAGAATAATACACAACTCACAAAATGTTTTTTCTACTGTGTCTATGACTACGTCAGAGTTAGACATGCGCTCTACTGAGGTGGCAAATTATGATGCGTTCAGTTTATCGCAGCGCCAAGTAGGCAATCTGAAAATTCCCGTCATATCCATTCCTAGATATGGTCGTAATTATTTTAAGTACACTGCGCATAATAAACGTAACATTATTAATATTGCTACGACGGATAATTTCATCAACAACTCCTTAAAACAGCCCACTACCTATAATATGGGCTTTCTAAACATCAGATCTTTGTCTCCCAAAACGTTATTAGTCAATGAGGTCATTAGAGACAACAACCTTAACGTCATCGGTCTTAGCGAAACCTGGCTTAAACCAGACGAGTTTTTTGCGATAAATCAGGCATCCCCTCCTAACTATACGAATGCGCATATTGCCCGTCACCTCAAAAGGGGAGGGGGTGTCGCACTAATATACAACGAAAACTTTAACTTTAGTCCTAACTTAAATAATAAATATAAATCGTTTGAGGTGCTTTCTATGAAGTCTGCCACACCTCTGCCTCTGTGCCTGGCCGTTATCTACCGCCCCCCAGGGCCCTATTCGGACTTTATTAGTGAATTCTCAGAGTTTGTTGCTGATCTAGTGACGCACGCCGATAATATAATTATAATGGGGGACTTTAATATCCATATGAATACCCCATTGGACCCACCGTGCGTGGCGCTCCAGACTATAATTGATAGCTGTGGTCTTACACAAATAATAAATGAACCGACGCATCGCAGCGGCAATACGATAGACCTAGTGCTTGTCAGAGGTATCACCGTCTCCAAAGTTATGATACTCCCGTATACTAAAGTAATGTCCGATCATTACCTTATAAAATTCGAAGTTCAGACTCATGTTCGGCAAGCTAATAAGAATAATAACTGCTATAGCAGCCGCAACATTAATGCTGCCACAACGACGACTCTTGCGGACCTACTGCCCTCGGTAATGGCACCGTTCCCAAAGTATGTGGGCTCTATTGATAACCTCACTAACAACTTTAACAACGCCCTGCGCGAAACCATTGATAGTATAGCACCGCTGAAGTTAAAAAAGGCTCCAAAAAGGCGTACGCCATGGTTTACTGAAGAAACTAGAGCTCAGAAATGATTATGTAGAAAGCTGGAACGCAAATGGCGCACGACTAAACTTGAGGTGCACCATCAAGCATGGAGTGATAGTTTAATAACTTATAAACGCATGCTTACCTTTGCTAAAACTAATTATTACTCAAATCTCATCCGCATTAATAAAAACGATCCAAAATTTTTGTTTAGTACTGTAGCATCGCTAACCCAACAAGGGACTCCTTCCAGTAGCTCCACCCATTCGGCAGATGACTTTATGAAGTTCTTTAATAAGAAAATTGAACTTATTAGAAAGGAGATTAAAGACAATGCGTCCCAGCTACAACGGGGTTATAGTAACACAGATACGATTGTATATACGGCGGATACTGCAAATATCCAAAATAGTTTCTCTCGTTTTGATGAAATAACATTAGAAGGATTGTTACAACGTGTAAATGGAATAAAACAAACAACATGTTTACTTGACCCACTTCCTGGGAAACTTATCAAGGAGCTTTTTGTATTATTAGGTCCATCAGTGCTAAATATTATAAACTTATCACTTTCCTCGGGCACTGTTCCCGTTGCATTCAAAAAAGCGGTTATTCATCCTCTCCTTAAAAGACCTAACCTCGATCCTGACCTCATGGTAAACTACCGACCGGTGTCTCACCTTCCCTTTATCTCGAAAATCCTCGAAAAAATTGTTGCGGAGCAGCTAAATGAGCACTTAGCGTTTAACAATCTATGTGAAACCTTTCAATCCGGTTTCAGGGCAAATCACTCGACTGAGACAGCCCTCGCAAAATTGACTAATGATCTATTGCTAACGATGGACTATGATGCGTCATCTATGTTGCTGCTCCTCGATCTTAGCGCTGCTTTCGATACCGTCGATCATAATATTTTATTAGAGCGTATCAAAATACGAATTGGTATGTCAGACTCAGCCCTGTCTTGGTTTAACTCTTATCTTACTGATAGGATGCAGTGCGTCTCCTATAACAGTGTGACCTCGGACTATGTTAAGGTAACGTGTGGAGTTCCCCAGGGTTCGGTCCTTGGCCCTGTACTCTTCAGCATCTACATGCTGCCGCTAGGTGACGTCATACGCAAATACGGTATTAGCTTTCACTGTTATGCTGATGACACCCAACTCTACATGCCCCTAAAGCTGACCAACATGCCGGACTGTAGTCAGTTGGAAGCGTGTCTTAATGAAATTAAACAATGGATGTCCGCTAACTTTTTGCAACTTAATGCCAAAAAAACGGAAATGCTGATTATCGGTCCTGCTAGACACCGACCTCTATTTAATAATACAACTTTAACATTTGACAACCAAATAATAAAACAAGGTGACTCTGTAAAAAATCTGGGTATTATCTTCGACCCAACTCTCTCCTTTGAGTCACACATTAAAAGCGTTACTAAAACGGCCTTCTTTCATCTCCGTAATATCGCTAAAATTCGCTCCATTTTGTCCACTAAAGACGCCGAGATCATTATCCATGCGTTTGTTACGTCTCGTCTCGATTACTGTAACGTATTATTTTCGGGTCTCCCCATGTCTAGCATTAAAAGATTACAGTTGGTACAAAATGCGGCTGCTAGACTTTTGACAAGAACAAGAAAGTTTGATCATATTACGCCTGTACTGGCTCACCTGCACTGGCTTCCTGTGCACTTAAGATGTGACTTTAAGGTTTTATTACTTACGTATAAAATACTACACGGTCTAGCTCCAGCCTATCTTGCCGATTGTATTGTACCGTATGTCCCGGCAAGAAATCTGCGTTCAAAAGACTCCGGCTTATTAGTGATTCCTAGAGCTCAAAAAAAGTCTGCGGGCTATAGAGCGTTTTCCGTTCGGGCTCCAGTACTCTGGAATGCCCTCCCGGTAACAGTTCGAGATGCTACCTCAGTAGAAGCATTTAAGTCTCATCTTAAAACTCATTTGTATACTCTAGCCTTTAAATAGACCTCCTTTTTAGACCAGTTGATCTGCCGCTTCTTCTCTTTCTCCTATGTCCCCCCCTCCCTTGTGGAGGGGGTCCGGTCCGATGACCATGGATGAAGTACTGACTGTCCAGAGTCGAGACCCAGGATGGACCGCTCGTCGGGACCCAGGATGGACCGCTCGCCTGTATCGGTTGGGGACATCTCTACGCTGCTGATCCGCTTCAGATGGTTTCCTGTGGACGGGACTCTCGCTGCTGTCTTGGAGCCACTATGGATTGAACTTTCACAGTATCATGTTGGACCCGCTCGACATCCATTGCTTTCGGTCCCCTAGAGGGGGGGGGTTGCCCACATCTGAGGTCCTCTCCAAGGTTTCTCATAGTCAGCATTGTCGCTGGCGTCCCACTGAATGTGAATTCTCCCTGCCCACTGGGTGTGAGTTTTCCTTGCCCTTTTGTGGGTTCTTCCGAGAATGTTGTAGTCGTAATGATTTGTGCAGTCCTTTGAGACATTTGTGATTTGGGGCTATATAAATAAACATTGATTGATTGATTGATATACTTGTTCTTATGCTATCTGAACTCACTATGTTCTCTGCTCGCTCTACATATCCTACTAAGTAAGACCTACACTGTTTCAATGTCAATTTCTCTGTTGATGCAATTGTTGATGACTGAAGTACTGATATCAACCAAAGCTCCTCATCCCACCCCCCGGATTGTAAATAATTTAAACAATTTAATGTATATACTATGATGATTAACTTGTATGATGACTGTTCAATGTTGATAGTATATATTTGTACCATGAATTAATTAACGTGGACCCCGACTTAAACAAGTTGAAAAACTTATTCGGGTGTTACCATTTAGTGGTCAATTGTACGGAATATGTACTGAACTGTGCAATCTACTAATAAAAGTTTCAATAAATCAATAAATCATGCATATGTGACAATGACATCTACGGCTTTTAGAGAGTGCAGTGCACAACTGCGCACACAACAGCTGTAAATAAACTCCTCCCCTCCTAACCACGCCCCCCAACCACGCCCCTTACGCCCCACCTCCTGAAATCGGAGGTCTCAAGGTTGGCAAGTATGTTTTAAACATACGCGGCGCGTTAACTTAAAAAATGCATCAAGTTTGCTATTTTTTTTCTTTTCTTCATGACTGATTATTGCTCACAAATATAACACATCACTTACTGTGCAAGGTCTGCTGTCATTAAGTTGCACACTGCTTGGATGTTCATATTCCCATTTAGATGAATGACTCATAATTCTGAACAAAGAACCACCATTTGATGTTATGTAGACCGCAAAGAAGTGTTTTCAATTCAGAAAAAAATAATAATATGACCCCTTTAATGCGCCCTATGACCTGGTGCACATTATATATGAAAATAGACCTGAATAGACCCGCTCAATGGCAGTACACCTTATAATCTGCTGCACCCTACTGTCGGGAAAATACGGTAACTAGTGTAAGCATATACAAAATAAATAAAAAATCAAACACATGTCCCACGTGTAGGGCTAGGCGATATATCGAATATACTCAATGTATTGCGGGTTTGTAAAATGACTACTTTGTGAGTATTTAAGTATATGTTCTCACGCAATTGCTTTTAGCTGCAGGCATTACGCTACAGGCTTTTCTTGTTTCTCCTTCTCACAGAGACATGAAACAAGCACACCTTGTTACATACGCGTGAGTAGAGAGGTAGCAACGTAGGTAAAGTTAGCTGCAGCAGGTGGTGCAGGCGGAGCGGTGCGAGTGTTAATACGAGAGAGAGAAGGTGTGAATCTGGTAACAAATGGAGGAAGATGAATTAATTCCCAAGAAAAACTGCAAGGGGTGCATCGTCTCGTGGTGGTTTGGCTTCAAGCGGGAGGATGTTAAACAGACAACCGTAATATGTCAAGTATGCGGCAAAAGCCTTGCTACAAAAAGTAGCAGCACTGCTAATTTGTATCATCATTTGAAAAGTCACCCGCAAGAGAATGAAGAGTGCTTGAAATTCCGCATGTCAACATCTCTGTTCGGTGCCACACTGACAAAATGCCCAAGCAACCGTTTCCACATCAACACCGTATGAAAACAACAGTCAACAACAGAAGGGGATAAAGTCCACAGTAGCCTACCACATAGCAAAATGACATACACTATTTGATTTCCTATTATTTTTATTTGACAGTATTTGAAATATCTTGTGTGACACCATGCACAAGAGTGGACTTTATTTGTTTTAAAATATTGTAGTGGCATTCTGTATAAAGAATGCACTTTAATTTAGTGTTGTTTTGATATGTCATCTTAGTGACATCATGCACAAAAGTGCAATAATAGCTTGTTTTAAAATGTATCTGACAATCTTGCACTGGTGGTTAGAGTGTCCGCCCTGAGATCGGTAGGTCGTGAGTTCAAACCCCGGCCGAGTCGTACCAAAGACTATAAAAATGGGACCCATTACCTCCCTGCATGGCACTCAGCGTCAAGGGTTGGAATTGGGGGTTAAATCACCAAAAATGATTCCCGGGCGTGGGCACCGCTGCTGCCCACTGCTCCCCTCACTTCCCAGGGGGTGATCAAGGGTGATGGGTCTATTGCAGATAATAATTTTGCCACATTTAGTATGTGTGTGACAACCATGGGTACTTTAAAGGCTTACTGGAATTAGATGTTCTTATTCAAACGGGGATAGCAGGTCCATTCTATGTGTCATACTTCGCGAGATTGCCACATTTTTGCTGAAAGGATTTAGTAGAGAAAATCGACGATAAAGTTTGCAACTTTTGGTCGCTAATAAAAAAGCCTTGCCTGTACCGGAAGTAGCAGACAATGTGCGCGTGACGTCACCGGTTGTGGAGCTCCTCACATCTGAACATTGTTTACAATCATGGCCACCAGCAGCGAGAGCGATTCGGACTTAAAAAGCAACAATTTCCCCATTATTTTGAGCAAGGATGAAAGATTTGTGGATGAGGATGTGGATGAGCTTGGCTCCTCGGCTTCTCTCTGAGACACTGCGTGTTCACCCCAGCCATCCGACCTCGAGGTATGACTTTACAATCTTTAAAATCTCACTAAAACATTATTAAAACAATAAGCAGATAAGGGATTTCCCAGAATTATCGTAGTAAATGTGTCTAATAACATCTGAATCGCTCACAATGCAATCGCCTTTTTTTTTCTTACTTTATTTTTTTCTCGTCCTTCGCTATTAATTTCCTCAGCCACAAATCTTTCATCCTCCCTCAAATTAATGGGGAAATTGTTGTTTTCTCGGTCCGAAAAGATCTTTTTGTTGGAGGCTCCTATTATAAACAATGTGAGGACGTGAGGAGCCCTCACACCGGTGATGTCATCGTCTGCTACTTCCGGTACAGGCAAGGCTTTTTTATTAGCGACCAAAGGTTGCAAACTTTATTGTGGATGTTCTCTACTAAATCCTTTCAGCAAAAATATGGCAATATCGCGAAATGATCAAGCATGACACATAGAATGGACCTGCTATCCCCGTTTAAATAAGAAAATCTCATTTCGGTAGGCCAGGGGTAGGGAACCTATGGCTCTAGAGCCAGATGTGGCTCTTTTGATATCTGCACCTGGCTCTCAGATAAATATTAGTTGACATTGCTTAACATGATAAGTAATGAATAATTCCACTGGTAATCAGTGTTAAAAATAACATTCAGAATATAAAACATTCTCATGCACCTTAATCCATGAATCCGTTTTCTTCCGCACCTGTTCATTAATGGTAAGAAGTATTTCATTTATAATTGGTGAACTTCAGAATAACAATGTTATTAAAAAGAATAAGAGACTTATACTCTAAAAATGTTGGTCTTACTTAAAAATGCACACATTTAGTTGTATTTAGTGTTATAAAATATTGTACGGCTCTCACGGGAATACTTTAAAAAAATATTTGGCTTTCGTGGCTCTCTCAGCCAAAAAGGTTCCCGACCCCTGCAGTAGGCCTTTAACTTTCTGTTTAGGAAATGACATAAATGTTTGTGCCACTGCTTAATAACTGTTTAATAAATACACTTTTGGTCATTTGACTTAGTTGTGATTTCCCTCTAATAAATAATAAATAATAAATGGGTTGTACTTGTATAGCGCTTTTCTACTTTCAAGGTATTCAAAGCGCTTTGACACCACTTCCACATTTACCCATTCACACACACATTCACACACTGATGGAGGGAGCTGCCATGCAAGGCGCTAACCAGCACCCATCAGGAGCAAGGGTGAAGCCTCTGTGCATGAAAGTTTAAAAATAGCATATATGAATGCAGTATGAAGAAGAATGTTTTAATGTAGACACATAGAATTATCATTCTGCTATGATTATATGTATCATGTTTGTGACGTCACCCCTGCAAGGAAGTGAGGGTGGATGCCTTCACAATTAAACCACACTTCAAGTCAATAAAAGACGATATTCTGAAAGAAAGACTCACCTTGCTGTACCAGGTGTTTCTTCCGTGGGTTGCTTGAAGAGGTCACGTAAAATAAATATTGTTCTTCGCACTCTTTTGAGCGGAACATGCAGGGGAATTTAGACAGAGCGCTGTTGGATGGAGGAGGAGATGTTAGCGAGTCCAGCCGAAGGCAACCGCTAGCAGATGTTGGAGGTGGGGGTGCTGAGACCTTGTTAACCTACTGGATGAGGAATTATCACCAACAAAGGAGTGAGAAGGTTCTCGTCGCCGGCCTCCACAGTTTCAGCAGTCTCCGTTTGGTTTTATTCCCCTGGAAGGACGCTCCTCCGCGCATACGCTCCATCACACCAAAAAAAAAAAACAGTCAGGTTGGCGGTAATGCGCCACTTCTGGTTTGACATTTTCAAAATAAAACGACGGAAAGGATGTATCGGTGTAAAAGATGTAGGAAAAAAAAAGATCGCACTGTGTTTTTACTGTAAGCCATGGGTGTCCAAAGTGCCGGCCCGCCACACATTCTGCAAAAATTGTAAAATAATAGTATTGCAAAAATAAAAAATAAAAACATTTTAAAAAAGTGAAATTAGGTGGAATCTAATGAGAAAAAGTGGCAATGTTGACACAAGGTTGCCATGCGGGCATTTTTTTTTCCCTTTTGTCTTTATCTTCTTTTTTTTCCATTGCTCAAAAAAAAAAAAGGACCAAAACAATCCATGTTATAATGAAGTGGTTCTCAACCTTTTTTCAGTGATGTGCCCCCTGTGAACATTTTTTAATCGAGTACCCCCTAATCAGAACGAAGCATTTTTGGTTGAAAAAAAGAGATAAAGAAGTAAAATACAGCTCTATGTCATCAGTTCCTGATCTATTAAATTGTATAACGGTGCAAAATGTTGCTCATTTGTAGTGGTCTTTCTTGAACTATTTGGAAAAAATATATATAAAAAGGGCTTCACGGTGGCAGAGGGGTTAGTGCGTCTGCCTCACAATACCAAGGTCCTAAGTAGTCAGGGTTCAATCCCGGGCTCATATCTTTCTGTGTGGAGTTTGCATGTTCTCCCCGTGAATGCGTGGGTTCCCTCCGGGTACTCCGGCTTCCTCCCACCTCCAAAGACATGCACCTGGGGATAGGCCCCTCCCACCTCCAAAGACATGCACCTGGGGATAGGCCCCTCCCACCTCCAAAGACATGCACCTGGGGATAGGCCCCTCCCACTTCCAAAGACATGCACCTGGGGATAGGTTGATTGGCAACACTAAATGGTCCCTAGTGTGTGAATGTGAGTGTGAATGTTGTCTGTCTATCTGTGTTGGCCCTGCGATGAGATGGCGACTTGTCCAGGGTGTACACTCCCTTCCGCCCGATTGTAGCTGAGATAGACACCAGCGCCCCCCGCTACCCCAAAAAGGGAATAAGCGGTAAAAAATGGATGGATGGATATATAAATAACTCAAAACTTGTTGAAAAATAACAAGTGATTCAATTATAAAAAAATATTTCTACCCTTAGAAGTAATCATCAACTTAAAGTGCCCTCTTTGGGGATTGTAATAGAGATCCATCTGGATGCATCAACTTCATTCTAAACATTTCTTCACAAAAAAAGAAATCTTTGACATCAATATTTATGGAACATGTCCAC
>NC_084622.1:20943875-21098875 GCF_033978795.1 Nerophis ophidion
GGGAAGTGTCACTCGTGACGTCACGAGTTTGACCCGGCGATAATACTAAGCATGCGCTAATTATTTTGCGAAGCGAGTTTGACCCGGCAATAATTCAAGGCAGGTGCATACTATATGCCCGGTGGAAATTCAAGGAAATACAGTAATTTTAAATGATTGATTGAAGCTTTTATTAGTAGATTGCACAGTACAGTACATATTCCGTACAATTGACCACTAAATGGTAACACCCGAATAAGTTTTTCAACTTGTTTAAGTCGGGGTCCACGTAATTCGGGTCTCACCGAAACCTGCTGGTTGACATTCGGTCTGGATCCATGTTCGTTTGACCGCGCTGTGATCCATTTTCACCTCAGGGAATTTTAAACAAGTAATCACTGTGTTTGTGTGGCTAAAGGCTAAAGCTTCCCAACTCCATCTTTCTACTGTGGCTTCTCCAATATTAATTGAACAAATTGCAAAAGATTCAGCAACACAGATCCCCAAAATACTGTGTAATTATGCCGTTAAAGCAGTGGACTTTTACCTGTGTGTGTGCGTAGCGCTTACACTTCCTAAAAACCCGTGACGTCACGCGTACACGTCATCATTACATGACGTTTTCAAGATGAAACTCCCGGGAAATTTCAAATTTTAATTTGGTAAACTAAAAAAGCCGTATTGGCATGTGTTGCAATGTTAATATTTCATCATTGATGTATAAACTATCAGACTGCGTGGTGGGTAGTAGTGGGTTTCAGTAGGCCTTTAAAGTACCAATGATTGTCTCACACACACTAGGTGTGGCAAAATTTGTCCTCTACATTTGAACCATCGCCTTGATCACCCCCTGAGAAGTGAGGGGAGCAGTGGGCAGCAGTTTAGTGTGGGTTCACAGTGTGGCACATATATGTAACAGTGTTAAAGTTGTTTAAACCTGTGGTTCTCAGCCTTTTTTCAGTGATGTACCCCCTGTGAACATTTCTTTAATTCAAGTACCCCCTAATCAGAACAAAGTGTTTTTGGTTGAAAAAAAGAGATAAAGAAGTACACTATGTCAGTACTATGTCATCAGTTTCTGATTTATTAAGTTGTATAACTGCGAAATATTGCTCATTTGTTGTTTTTTTCTTGAACTACTTGGAAAAAAAATAACTAAAAACTTGTTGAAAAATAAACAAGTGATTCAATTATAAATACAGATTTCTACAAATAGAAGTAATCATCAACTTAAAGTGCCCTCTTTGGGGATTGTAATAGAGATCCATCTGGATTCATGAACTTAATTCCAAACATTTCTTCACAAAAAAAGACATCTCTAACATCAATATTTATGGAACATGTCCACAAAAAATCAAGCTGTCAACACTGAATATTGCATTGTTGCATTTCTTTTCACAGTTTATGAACTTACATTCGTATTTGGTTGATCGTTCAATAAATATGTGTATAAAGTATTTTTGAATTGTTGCTATTTTTAGAATACTTTTTAAAAATCTCACATACCCCTTGGCATACCTTCAATTACCCCCAAGGGTACGCCTACCCCCATTTGAGAACCACTGGTTTATACGGCCATCCTCAATGTGACCTGTTTGGCTGTTGATCAAGTATGCCTTGCGTTCACTCATATGTGTGTGTAAAAGCTGCATATATTATCTAACTGTGCCAACAAGCTGTTTGTATGAATGAAAAGCAGACGTGATAACAGGTTGTAGAGAACGCTAAAGGTAGTGCCTACGCCCCCAATATTGTTGCCCAGGTGAAAATCGGGAAAATAGTTGCCCTGGGAGATTTTCGGGAGGGGCACTGAAATTTGGGTGTCTACCTTAAATATTGGGCGAGTTGGCAAGTTTGAATGTATCCTTTGTTTTCAAAATGCTTACAAAAAATTGGGACCCCAAAAATCTACTGTGGGACCCCATTTGTTATGACTTGATAGGGTCCCTGGGACCCATCCATCTTCTTCCGGTTATCCAAGGTCAGGTCACGGGGGCAGCAGCCTAAGCAGGGAAGCCCAGACTTCCCTCTCCCCAGCCACTTCGTCCAGCTCCTCCTGGGGGATCCTGAGGTGTTCCCAGGCCAGCCGGGAGACATAGTCTTCACAACGTGTCCTGGGTCTTCCCCGTGGCCGCCAACCGTTCGGACGTGCCCGAAACACCTCCTTAGGGAGGCGTTCGGGTGGCATCCTGACCAGATGCCCGAACCACCTCATCTGGCTCCTCTCGATGTGAAGGAGCAGCGGCTTTACTTTGAGTCCCTCCCGGATGACAGAGCTTCTCACCCTATCTCTAAGGGAGAGCCCTGCCACCCGGCGGAAGAAGCTCATTTCGACCGCTTGTAGCCGTTATCTTGCCCTTTCAGTCATGACCCAAAGCTCATAACCTTAGGTGAGGATGGGAACGTAGATCGACCGGTATATTGAGAGTTTTGCCTTACGGCTCAGCTCCTTCTTTACCACAATGGATAGATACAGCGTCTGCAATATTGAAGACGGCGCACCGATCCGCCAGTTGATCTCACGATCCACTCTTCCCCCACTCGTGAACAAGACTCCGAAGTACTTGAACTCCTCCACTTGGGGCGAGATCTCCTCCCCAACCCGAAGATGGAACACCACTCTTTTCCAGGCGAGAACCATGGACTCTGATTTGGGGGTGCTGATTCTCATCCCAGTCGCTTCACACTCGTCTGCAAACCGATGCAGTGAGAGCTGAAGATCCTGGCCAGATGAAGCCATCAGGACCACATAATCTGCAAAAAGCAGAAACCTAATCCTGCAGCCACCAAACCGGAACCCTTCAACGCCCGGACTGGGCCTAAAAATTGTGTCCATAAAAGTTATGAACAGAATCGGCGACAAACGGCAACCTTGGTGGAGTCCAACCCTCCCTGGAAACTTTTCCAACTTACTGCCGGCATTGCAGACCAAGCTCTGACACTGATCATTCAGGGAGCGGACCACCACAATCACAGTGCGTTACCCCATCGAATGCTTTCTCCAAGTCCACAAAGCACATGTAGACTGTTTGGGCAAACTCCCATGCACCCTCAAAGACCATGGAACCCTATTTTGACATTCCGAGCGCCAACGCTAGCGTAGCATACCTTGAATCTACTGCGGGGGGCATTACAATGTGTTATGTTCCCTCTATTGTACTACAATTTGGCTTTTCCTGTTTTCTATAGATTGAGCTGGGCTAAGTGCACTTTTCAACCCCTGGAAAGGCTCGTGGGGAAGCCACCGTGACGACGCAGCCATGTTTTTGTACAACATCACACTACAGCGTGCCACTGGCATCACACATGCCATCCATGGGAACTTTTCAGGTGCGTTCATTGAACACTTGTCTGCTCTTGTTGGCCTTCCACTTGTAACAATGTCATTAGCTTCATACCGCTGCCAGGGTTAAAGTACCACTGATAGTCACACACTAGGTGTGGTGAAATTACCCTCTACATTTGACACATCCCCTTGTTCCACCCCCTGGGAGGTGAGGGGAGCAGTCAGCAGCAGCGGTGGCCGCGCTCAGGAATCTCAGGAATCATTTTGGTGATTTGACCCCCAATTGTGTGTAACGGTCAGTCAAAAGTGCTATAATAATTTATGGTGAGTAAATACGACGGGGTGATATGGCTGAAAATTGTATCACAATATACGTTTTTTTGTATATTGGTTGATATGATTATTGATATTTTTTGTGACCCATGGAAAATATAGACCAGGAAAAAATATATTAAATGTTAACATTTTATTTTCATCAATCCCTTCATCTATCAAGATAGGAAGGCAATGTCAACACAACCATGGAAAACAATGTAAACAAAATTAACTAAAATCACAAACACCTAGCAATAACCTCTTGAAATTAAGGTGGAAAAGTAAGGATTATGTAAGAAATTTTTAAAGTGTAGAACAAAATAGTGCAAAGGGTGAAAATGTAAATAGAGAGACTGGAAATGTTTTGCAGGTCTACTGCCAGGATATTATGTGGTCTGTGTAACATTTCATTTAGGGTGTTCTTATTTAAGTATGAAAATTAATTTGTTATACAGACTATGTCAGGCCCGTGAAAAGATTTATGCTGGCCTGCAAAATTAGTAGCATATAGTTTAAAAATAAGATGCAATTGTTTGATTAAAAAAACTGTTGTTTTAAAGGTGTCTACTGAATTTCAAAATAGCAGTGTAAAACATCACACTTAAAGATGACGTGTCAGCTGACGTTAGGTGTCCTCTGGATTGGCTGCCGCTATTTCAATCAGCGCAGTTGCAAGCAAACATCTGCTTCTGTTGTGGCTGGCAGCAGACTAATGCTGTAGCGACGCACAATACCTTTTGTAAATTATCCACTCAATAGATGAAATAATAAAACGGTAAAATGCAAGACTTAAGTCAACATGACCATCATCTTTGTAGTTAGAATTTCGTGCAACACTCGCAATTTGTTGACCGCACGATGTGCACCCTGAACTCCAGTGTAAAAATGTTTCTACATTTGTTTGTTGCATTTTATTTTATGCTTAAATCTAGCATTTTCACATTGGTTAAGTTTGTAGTTATGTTACCTTTTATTTGGCCATTATGTCATTTTGACAATTGTTTTGATGGTCATAAATATATTTGAATAATGATAACTGAATGTGTTGTGGCCTTTGCGGATGTCATCAATGTGGCGGTTTGAGGAAACACTCGGTTGTTTTTCCAACACATTTTTTTTTTAATGAACTGCCAACATGAGAATGCTAAACAGGAAGTGACTACAATTTAATGGCTTTGTAATTACTCTGAGGCAAAGTTTTGTGTTCTTCATGGTGTTTTGAAACTGCACTTTTTTCCCCTCAGAATTTTCAACTAACTTGAAGTGTTTTGCCTAGAGGATTATTTGCAATGTGTACATTTTCAGAATGTGCTTGATCTATTTTTGGCCAAAGTAAGACAAAGAAAACATAGTTGAAGTTGTCTCTTTTTTTAATTAGTATGCCATTATTTTACCAGTTCGGCCCACATGGGAATAGATTTTCCTCCATGCGGCCCCTGGGCTAAAATGAGCCCAGACGGAACAGACAGCAAATGGTTGATATAGCGTTAGCATGGTCTGTTGACAAGGTTACTTTTTCCCCATTTGTTCTCTATTAAAACAATTTTTTATGAGTTTACTTTAGGAGCAACATGACCATTCATGAAAGGGTTAAAATCCATATTCTCACAAGTGCTATGGTTTTAGTTTACTAGTCACACAATCTAGTTCTAGTTGCAAATGCAAGTAAATTGGCTGCACAATATAGGCCTGCGTTTTATGTAAGTTTTGTTACGTAAAATCCTGTTTGTTAAACATTTGTACAAGTTCAAAATAATTGTTACACCAATTTTTGTTAGCCTGTATCCACTGTATGTTAGCATTAAGCGAGCAGCATACGAGCCTACCTTTATCCTGTATGGTTGAAAGGCTTTTTTGTAGTATATATCAAACTATATTATTTAACATGATTTCTACATGTATGTACCACTAATGGTACATGTACCACAGTTTGAGAATCCTTGCTTTAAATCAAAGGACTGTTTACGTATCGGTTGAACTAAATTCAAGTTTTCAGGGAAGGCAGAATAATACCAGAGGTGTACAAAATGTACCCTATGGTACATTGCAGTTATAAAATAAGCTGCCAATTAGTAGTTTGCTCTGAATAAACTGCCATTTGTTGAAAATGTTTTTTTCTTTTTAGGAACCAAAATGCAGGAGATTGTTGTTTCCAGGGGAAAGATCCTAGAGTTGTTGAGGCCAGATGCTAACACAGGAAAGGTGCACACTCTCCTCACTGTGGAAGTGTTTGGTATCGTACGGTCTTTAATGGCCTTCCGACTCACAGGAGGAACAAAAGGTATGTAGACTCGTGCATCTTCATTTTTTTCCCACAAAGTATAGTGGAGCCTCAATGGTTGAAGGCCATACAATGTAGGGTTTTACCACAACTTAGGAATATTAGTTTCTAAAGTCACTCAAAATATCCAATAGATGTAAAACCTCCCGATGCCCATTGTTGCTTTTTAACAGTTTTTTTATTTTACTATCCGTTGAGTATTTTCTTTCTGTGAATGTTGTGGGAATTCGCATCAGCATTTCTAACAGTGGAGAAGATTTGAGGCTTATTTTTTCAATAACATTGCATCAGAGGGGGGGGTTTACTGATTTGTAATCGTTTTACTGTAAAAGCCATTAACTTGACAAATGTTTTTTGCATAAAATTCTTCAACAATTCATGTTTTTTTCCACATTTTTTTCCAGTTGTCCGCACACTAATTACGATGCAGACAAACAAGAACGCCTAGATTCACAAACAGTTTCCTTGTTTATGGTATATTTTAATGTTACTCACCTTGTTTATTTTGGTACTTGTGGATCAGCATCAGTCATGGTCACTTGTATCATCTGTCTACTCCATCGGGGCATGTTTTGTGGTTGAAAAGTGTCGGCCAAGGGATGACTCTGCTTGAGTTCCACCACAGGGTTGCACATGGTGCAAAACAATTCACTACCAGTACCAATTTCATACAAAACATTAGGTAACTGATTTGCTGAATTGTTTGTTGACAAGTGTTGACTAGCATTCTTATTGAAGTTTGCTAAATGAATGCGATTAAAGTAAAAGAGAATTTGATTTTGGGTGTGTGATTGAAGATGGCTGAAGCAATGTTAAGAGTATGTCCATAGCTTTATTATCACCACAACATAAAGTATACCAAAGGTAAAATAAAACAATGACATTGCACATCTTCATCGAATTGGTAGCAAGAAAGTAAATACATCTGTGACAGTGGAAGTACAGTGCAAGTAAAATTTTCAGTGATTAGAAACAAATTGCAAGGATGTTAAAGCGTGGGAATTGGCTGAGTATACATCACTTGACATTGCGAATTCCAGAAGGAATTAATCAATCAGTTTACTTATATAGCCAATCATAAATGTCTCAAAGGGCTGCACAAGTCATGACATCCTCGGTTTAGATCCCACATCAATGAATTGAATGGGGGTTAACTTTGTTTTACATTTGTCAAATAGTCTAGCTCTCCGGCATGTTCACGCCTTACACCTGCTTTATTTAAAATAACTTGTTTGTGTTTGTAGATTACATCGTTGTTGGAAGTGACAGTGGTCGTATCGTTATATTGGAATACCATCCATCCAAAAACATGTTTGAGAAGATCCACCAGGAAACATTTGGCAAAAGTGGCTGTCGCCGAATTGTCCCAGGACAATTTCTGGCAGTGGACCCCAAAGGCAGAGCAGTCATGATAGGCATGTTAAATACATTTATTAAAGCATTTGGTAGCTTAAATCATTTGCCAATATTTGTTAAAGTTATGTCTAACCAAAGTCGTCTATTAACATGAAGTGTCTTCCCTTATGTAGGAGCAATAGAGAAGCAGAAGTTGGTTTATATCTGAACAGAGACGCAGCTGCAAGACTCACCATCTCCTCACCACTGGAAGCCCACAAAGCCAACACATTAGTCTACCATGTTGTGGGAGTGGATGTCGGCTTTGAAAACCCCATGTTCGCTTGCCTTGAAATGGATTACGAGGTACTATCATATAAATTCAACTTTGAATTTTATTGTAAATAATATGTGATGAGTTTATCATGTCTCTTCTCTGACTTTTTTTGAGGAAACATTCAAAACCTCTGATTGAAAAATGGCAAAACAAATACGAGCACTGCCTTATTGACATTTTGTTTATTTGTAAAATCAAGTTTTTTATAACAACTCTTCTTAGGAAGCAGACAATGATCCTACTGGAGAAGCCGCCGCCAACACGCAACAAACGCTCACTTTCTATGAGCTGGACCTTGGCTTGAATCACGTTGTCCGCAAGTACAGCGAGGCTTTGGAAGAACATGGAAACTTTCTGATCACCGGTAGGCTAATTTTCCCAAGTAGTTTGACATTTGTGATTCAAAACATGTTTGCCATCATGTGATTGAACTGGTTGACTAATTTTATTTAGTTTTTTTACGTTAATCAGAGTTGAAATAATTGCAAATTTTTATAATTCATTATTTGAATCTATAAATTCGCTGTCATACTTGAAGGTCACTGAAGAATAATAGAAAATATTGCAATTCCTTAAGTTGTCCTCTCGCGTATATAGTTCCTGGTGGTTCCGATGGGCCCAGTGGAGTTCTGATCTGTTCTGAAAACTACATCACGTATAAGAACTTTGGAGACCAGCCTGACATTCGCTGTCCTATTCCACGTCGCAGGGTGAGTCATCCCATAGCTAACGTTTCCCACAGTTTAATGTCTCCTGCATCTGATTATTTGAAACATTTCATATCATGGTTATCATTACCATGTGTTCAAACAGTAATTCTACTACACACAGTGACATCAAGTTTGATTTGAAAATCAGTGTAACAGGCGGACACATTTCCTTTTAGGCTGAAGAAATATTATGTTTTCCTGAATGAAGTCTGCACACGCGCAGTAACAGGGAATAGTTTACTGCGTGAGAAGGGATGGACGAGCTGTCAAACCGATCAGTATTGCTGAAGCATTTTGATGTATTTTCAAGCTCTCAAATTAAGACAAAAAAAGACAGACACCTTTGGGCCACAGGCTGCCTGTGTTTGCCTAATGTGTTACGGCTGGCGGTCAACAAAGGGGAAGACGAGACTGTAGGTTCAATGTGTGCAATTTAATAACTTACTTTCCTATTATGGACTCTGATGAAATCCTTATGTGTTTTCTCTTAATGCCCTCTCGTATCTAGGGACTTATTTCCGGAGTTTGAAAACAATACCAAAAACCACAAAATATTTTTTTGAGAGTAAAAAGTATCGATCTAACTACTTGCGTATTAACCAAATAATAATATTGTACTTTATATCGTTACTGTTGATATTTGTATCGATCCCCCCACTTTTTTTTTATTTTCAAGAGTTCTAGCGTGAAATTAGCATATCTTCCTACAGTGTGTAGTGGAGCATGTTTGATATTTGTAAGAAATCTATCCCTTTTGCTGCAATGGAGGTGAGACTTGCTGATTTAGAAGTGGCTTTTGCACTGTGGAACGACATAAGCCTCTCGTTCACTATCTAAGATGCTACATTGCTTTGAGCACGTGTTCTTTCACTTGTCACTCTGAAATTTGCGGTACACATCTAGAACGATATTATTAGAAGCTTTATTGTTGGCCACATTTATTTAAATGGGAAATGGGTTATACTTGTATAGCGCTTTTCTACCTTCAAAACGCTTTGACACTATTTCCACATTCACCCATTCACACACAAATTCACACACTGGCGGGAGCTTCCATGCAAGGCCCTAACCCCGACCCATCAGGAGCAAGGGTGAAGTGTCTTGCTCAAGGACATAACGGACATGACGAGGTTGGTATAAGGTGGGGATTGAACCAGGAACCCTCAGGTTGCTGGCACGGCCATTCTCCCAATTTCACCACGCCGTCCCTATCACAAATTGTCTTTATCGTGCGACCCGAGCTGTAATAAATCAGGGTTTTGAGATTTATTTATTTTTTAATTTGAAGTGGTAATACTAACCGTCGAGAGTTTTACCTTGGTGGTTACCGTAGTTTAACCTATCACCTAATAATAAATATATCTGGTCTTTGTCTCTCTTACGCTAATACACTGCAACAGGCCCAAGAACCAAATGATATGCCGTTTGGTTTTGACTGTAGAAGAGTGATTCCTAACCTGGGTTCGATCGATTCTTAGAGGTTCGGTGAGTCTGCTTCAGGAGTTCGGCAGAGCCTCCTTTGCAGCGGTCAAGACACACCAGACTCATGAATTGATTAACGTGGACCCCAACTTAATTAAACAAGTTGAAAAACTTATTCGGGTGTTACTATTTAGTGGTCAATTGTGCAAAATATGTACTGTGCTGTGCAATTTACTAATAAAAGTTTAATTCAATCAATCAATCAATAATGTAAATAAAAGCATCTCCCTATTGGCGCATCTGTACTGTAAAGTTAACATTTGAAGTAGGGCTGGGTGATATTGGCTCTTATTAATATCGCGATATTTTTATGCCATGTTGCGATATATGATATATATTACGATATTTTGCCTTGGCCTTGAATGAACACTTGATGCATATTATCACAGCAGTATGATAATTCTATGTGTCCTCATTAAAACATTCTTCTTCATACTGCATTAAGATATGCTACTTTTAAACTTTCATGCAGAGAGGGAAATCACAACTAAGTCAATTGACCAAAACTGTATTCATTAAATACTCTTCATTCTCTCACGGGTGACTTTTTAAATGAAAGAACAAATTAATAGTGTTGATACCTTTTTGTAGTAACACTTCTGCTGCATACTTTGCATTGATTGATTGATACATTTATTAATAGATTGCACAGTACAGTACATATTCCGTTCAATTGACCACTAAATGGTAACACCCGAATAAGTTTTTCAACTTGTTTAAGTCGGGATCCACGTTAATCAATTGATGGTACAAATATATACTATCAGCATAATACAGTCATCACACAGGTTAATCATCATAGTATATACATTGAACAGCATATAGCTGTTGTCTGCTAAATATCTTCCCACTTGGAGCCAAACCACTGCCAGATGATGGACCCCCTGCTCTTTATGTTGGCAATTTATTGTTCTTCCTCCATTTGTGATAAGTTTCGCACCATCTCTCTCTCTCTCTGATCGGCGAGAGCTATGACGCTAGACTCGCGAGAGTATATGACGTATGTAAGAAGGTGGGCTTGTTTTCCATCTCTGAGAATGAGAGACGAGGACGACTGAGAAACGCCTGTTGTGTGATGCCCGCAGCTAAAAGCAACTCGACCTGCCTCAGCTAACGTTAGCCATGCTAACGTTAGCTCTCGGCGAGAGCGTGTGACGCTACATGCGCAACAGTGTGTGACGTATGTAAGAAGGCGGGCTTATTTTAAGTCTCTGTGAGAAGGACAGACGAGAAGGAGTGAGACACGCCAGTAATGTAATGCGCGCAGCTTAAAGCAACGGTGTGAGAACATATAATCGAATATTACGATATAGTCATTTTCCATATCGCCCAGAGATATATCGTATGTATCGATATATCGCCCAGCCCTAATTTGAATGACAATAAAAAGGAAGTCTAAGTATTATGGATACCCCCCAAACAGTGGTCCCTCTAATTTTAGATCTAATTTGTAAGTGTGTAGTTTGTTGTGAGTTTATGCACTGTGTTGGTTTTGTTCTTTGAACAAGGTGATGTTCATGCATAGTTCATGTTGTGCACTATTTAAAACAAAGCATATAACCGTCTTGAATTTGAAAATAAAAAAAACATTTTATTTTTCACTAAAAAGAGTTAGGTGAATGTGCATATGAAACTGGTGGGGTTTGGTACCATCCACAAGGTTAAGAACCACTGCTGTAGAACAAAAGTACAGCATGTAATTTTAGTCCATATGCAATATATTTCCTATTTTCCTAAGTTGTCTTTGCTTACAAAATTACACATGGCTCTGAGAACATATCCAATATTAGAAGGGTCATAATTTTATTTTTTCTATGTTTAAAACACTTCCTTGTGTTCTAGATAACATGTAATGGTGTTTTTTTTTTTTTTGTTCAAAGTTTTGTATAAATGATGTTTTCAAACCGCTTTTTGACCGTTATTTTCAGGATGCGCCATTTTGTGGGTGGTCTTATTGACTGCGTCTTATTTTTGTCAGCTTTGTTGTAGTTTTTAGCACTTCTATATCAAGTCTCCTGACAGATAAATGTTCAAACTTCTCGCTAATTTGTGTTAGAAATAGCAACAGCAGAAGATGCATGTGTATTCACGAGCCTGTCTTCCCCACAACAAGAAATTAGAAAAAAAGGAGCTTATTGATGACATCGACAGCTTACAATGGTGGACACGCGCAAAGCACTTTAGGTAAATTTGTACCTTAAATGTAGTTATACGCTGATGTCACCAATTGGAAAAAGACAAATTCCAAATAGCTCGTTCGAAGGAAGTATACAGGAAGGCAAGATTGTTTACCTCCGTAATGCCGCCATGGTTTGATTTCAAATTTCCGGGACTTATGCAGATTCCAAATACACAACAACAGGTTCCAGTAGGTAAGAAAAGTTATAACAAGTTATAACATCATTCAATGCAACAATTTCCCAAACATTTTTCTTCTATTTTTCTTTCTTTTAGAACGACCTTGATGACCCAGAGCGCGGGATGATATTTGTGTGCTCAGCTACCCACAAGACCAAGTCCATGTTCTTCTTCTTAGCCCAAACAGAGCAAGGAGACATATTTAAGGTTACCCTGGAAACCGATGAAGAAATGGTGAGCCAAGAAGACAGATTGGATGGTGTCTTTTGAAGAGGTTTTTCTCTCATTTTGTGGTCAATATGTCAAATGTAGTTTGCATCAGAACAAATAATTTTCCACTGCGATACATGTAGCGTTAATTAAATAAGTACATCAATGTAATGATGAAAATTGAATCTATCCATACATTTTATACCTTCTACATTTCCTATTTTGTCCGTCTCCAAGTCGTCGGGGGGCTGGAGCCTATCCCAGCTGCACTATTGTTCTTAATCCAATATGCAATTATTTGTGGTTAAAATCACGGTTTCAATGGGACAAAATGTATGTGAATAATTGTGTTGTGTTTGTAGGTCACAGAAATAAGGCTCAAGTATTTTGACACGATCCCTGTGGCTACAGCCATGTGTGTCCTAAAGACTGGCTTCCTGTTTGTGGCTTCAGAATTTGGAAATCAGTAAGTGTCTGTACAACAGTTACTGCAATTAAGTGTGTATTTTATCTAGGGCTGGGCGATATATCGATATATGTCTCCGTGCGATAATAGAAACTGACTATTTCGTAATATTCGAGTATACGTTCTCACGCAGGACTTTTAGCTGCGGGCGTACACTACAGGCTCTCCTCGCTGTTTCCCGTGTCTCCTTCTCGCAGACAAGCAGGCGCACATTCTTACATATGTCACAAACTGTCACGTCACACGTCACATACACGCCCTCGCAGAGCAGAGAGGTAGCGTCGTGGCTAACCTTAGTTGCTAACGTAGCCGTACAAGAGAAAGATGGTGCGGATCTGGTAACAAATGAAGGAAGACCTAATTCCCAATAGAACCATCAGGGTTTCCATCGTCTGGCGGTGGTTCGGCTTCAAGTGGGAATATGTCGAACAGACAACCGTAATTTGTGGGGGGGAAAAGCGTTGCTATAAAAAGTAGCATTACTGCTAATATGTAGCATAATTTGAAAAGTCACTCGCTAGAGTATGAAGAGAATTTCATAACCTTAGTAATCTACCACATAGTGAAGGACAAATACTACTTGATTTCCTATTATGCAGCTCATTTTTGTTTGACACTCAAAGGTCTACTGAAACCCACTACTACCCACCACGCAGTCTGATAGTTTATATATCAATGATGAAATATTAACATTGCAACACGTGCCAATACGGCTTTTTTAGTTTACTAAATTACAATTTTAAATTTCCCGGGAGTTTCATCTTGGAAACGTTGTGTAATGATTACGTACGCAGGACGTCACGCATTTTTAGGAAGTATGAGCGCTACGCACACACACAGGTAAAAGTCGTTTGCTTTGACGGCGTAATTACACAGTATTTTGGAGATCTGTGTTGCTGAATCTTTTGCAATTTGTTCAATTAATAATGGAGAAGTCACAGTAGAAAGATGGAGTTGGGAAGCTTTAGCCACACAAACACACGGTGATTCCTTGATTAAAATTCCCGGAGCTGAAACTTTACTATGGATCAGAGCAGGTTTCGGTGAGAAAATTGTCGTTAAAAAGTCGCCACTAACCGGATATCAGCTGAGCTTGTGTCGTCCGTACTGCTACCGTCGACACCCGTGAGACATGGCGTAAAGACATCCGTAGACAAACGCCTCCGACTATCAGGTAATATTAAACTCACTAAAACACTAGCAACACAATAGAAAGATAAGGGATTTCCCAGAATTATCCTAGTAAATGTGTTTAAAAATATCGGAATACGTCCCAATGCTATCGCATTTTTTTTTTCTAGTCTGCCGCTATCAATATCCTCAAACATGAATCTTTTATCCTCGCTCAAATTAATGGGGAAATTGTCGTTTTCTCGGTCCGAATAACTGTTTTTGTTGGAGACTCCCATTAAAATCAATGTGAATATGTGAGGAGCCCTCAACATATGACGTCGTCGTCTGCGACTTCCGGTAAAGGCGAGGCTTTTTCAGGAAGTACCAAAAGTGGCAAACTATATCGTCGATTTTCTCTACTAAATCCTTTCAGCAAAAATATGGCAATATCGCGAAATGATCAAGTATGACACAAAATGGACCTACTATCCCTGTTTAAATAAGAAAATCTCATTTCAGTAGGCCTTTAAAATGTCTCTGACAATCTTGCAATTTATGTTTTGGAAATGACTTGAATGTTTGTGCCATTGCTTAATAACTTTAATAAATACACTTTTGGTCAATTAACATAGTTGTGATTTCCCTGTCTGCATGAAAGTTTAAAAGTAGCATATATTAATGCAGTATGAAGAAGAATGTTTTGATGTAGACACATAGAATCATCATACTGCTGTGATTATATGCATCAAGTGTTCATTCAAGGCCAAGACAAAATATCGAAATATATATCGTATATTGCAATATGGCCTAAAAATATCGCGATATTAAAAAAAGGCAATATCGCCCAGCCCTAATTGTATCCATTTTGTCTTCTGAAAATCTTTACTGGCTATTGCTTTCTGATGCCGTATGTCACTTTCTATCAGTTACCTTTACCAGATCGCCCACTTGGGTGACGACGACGATGAGCCTGAGTTTTCCTCTGCAATGCCGCTGGAAGAAGGGGACACATTCTTTTTCCAGCCCCGCCCTCTCAAGAACCTGGTGCTAGTAGATGAACAGGAGAACTTGTCACCCATTATGTCCTGCCAGGTGAGTGTGCATTTTAAAGCAGGCTTTTTCAGTGTTGATTTATCATAAGCCTGGGCCGTTAACACATTTTGCTGGATGATATGGTGTCTCACAAATTATTGCTGATAAACGATACTATTGTCAGCATTATATTCGACGAAATTTGGAACTGATGTAATCATAATATATGATGGCAATAATAGGGATGATGTGAGTAACCCTTTCAAATGCGATGCAATGGTATTTCTTAATAGTATTTTTTACAATTTGTAATCGGAAGGTCAACATTTAATTATAAAAAAGTCAACTCTTAAAGCTCTGTTTTCAACCATGATTTTCAATAAAAAGTGAACATTTTGAAGTGCAGACTTTTCCCTGTTGGAAAAACTGTCAGGTTGTTTTTTTTTTTTTTTTGCCATCACTTTTTTAATAAATTGGGCATACTTGCTTGTTCGTCCATGGTACTGGGCTAATCTGATTTTGTTTGAATTTGCAACATTCCAACACAGGAACATTTGGTTTTGCAATCATATTTTTTCATCCTAATTTTTGTTGTCTTTCGGTGACTAGCAAGGCTCTTTCAGTGCATCGTGTTTTTGTAAGTTGGCTGCTGACAAGACTGCCTCTATTTAATTATGCTATTGAACCAATGCGCTCAGGGACTGAAGGCGAAGCACACATTGAACTAAGGTTTAGCTTAATTGAGTGCACACAGATACACATTTTGGCTGATTATATTTTATAAGGCTCTTTTAGGTTTAATGACTCCACACTTATGCACTTTGTTACAAAGAAAAAAACAGCCGTTACACATTACGTTCAAACAATTCGTACGCTTTAACTGTTCCTCGTGTACGGACTAAATTTGGCAAAAGCTTTTGTCATTGTTGCCCCTCTGGCATGGAATACACGGCAAACAAAGCTATCAGATTGGCACAAATTTACAGATCAGATATCTTTAAATATAGCTGGTAATTGATATTATTGGAATTTTTTTAGTAGGTTGAGGAAATAAACAATTTTGTTGAGCCTTACAACAATTAGATCCTAGTATGTTAAAAGCAGTACTTCCCTACTATAAAATATGAGTGTAAGAATTAGAAAGGTGATGTACTGGTGTCTCATAAAGGCCAACCATTGAAGTTATGTCAGTTATGGAATTTCTGTTGAAATTTGTTCCATCTTCTTGGTTGTATCCACTCTTTTGTTTCCCTGTTAGATTGCTGATTTGGCTAATGAGGATACACCACAGCTTTACGTGGCCTGCGGACGAGGACCAAAGTCTACATTAAGGGTTCTTAGACACGGATTGGAGGTAAATTCATTAAGACACAAGGATATCCCAAAAACACACACAACAAAAAGATTACAATAACAATTTATTTAAACGCAGGTTTCACTACATCTTTTTTATTATCTTTAAATCATTTGTGAATGTTCACTGCCAAAAATAAATTTTTATTTCCCACTGTGACTGGCGTATTTGAGAAAAAACATTTTAGTTAAGAACACTGTCATCCATTGATGTGAAAAACATGTCACTCAGTACATGATTGTTTTTTTTTTTTCTTA
Organism: Nerophis ophidion; assembly: GCF_033978795.1. Lineage (NCBI taxonomy): Eukaryota > Metazoa > Chordata > Actinopteri > Syngnathiformes > Syngnathidae > Nerophis > Nerophis ophidion. The sequence goes on from NC_084622.1 coordinate 20,960,391, forward strand.
CCAAGTGTACTTTAAAAAAAAAAAAAAAAAATTTAATCGTGGCGTCCCAATTCGTCCGAGTGGTCCGATCTAAACAAAATAACGGATAACGTGCTTGCATGTAAAATTTTCGATACAAGCAGTCCTGCAGCGTGTTTACTTGTGCAAAACAGGGCCGCCAGTTAACATCTAAATGTCCTCAATTTAGCACACGAGGTTGGCTTTTTGTTGTATTTTAGTCAAGTGGATGCTAATCGCAAACAGCAAGGTAGAGCTCCTGAATGTAAACAAATGCTATGGGTAGATCTACACAGACATAAACTGTAATGATACCAAGTACGAGAGCCGTATACAGTCGATACTTCAATGGCTACATTAATATTTTTTATTATCTCAAAATTATTTGTCATTTTTTATTGTTTATGAACTACGTGCCTGGAAAATTGCGATGTAATGAAAAAACCAAACCCCAAAACACAAAATTGCACTCTAGCGGAATTTTTCAATAAAACACAGAAAAAACTGCTCCTAGGAATAAAACAAAGACAAAATTGCTTGTAACTTCCGGAAAGACATGAAACAAAAACCTCTATGTAGGTCTCACTTAGACCTACATTTCATAGATTGACAACACCCCAAAAAAATCAACAAGAAGTTTGCAATCCCCCCTTCAAAATAAAAGTTTTGTAAAAAACGGTCACCTTTCTTCAAACATTATCTCCTCTGAGTTCGTTTGTCGTTTCGGCTTCAAACTCGCACAGGAGAGAGATTGAACCCTTCTGATTAAAAGTTATTCATAGAGTTTTGATAAGTACTACGGTTTTGATTTTACGCGCCTTCAAAGAACCCCTGCGCAAAGTCTTCTAAAAAATGACATTTTTGCTACTTTGAGCTGTAATTTGACCCCCTTAAATTGCTTCTAAGTGCAAGTTAAAGCTATACTATGCCAAGCGAAAGCCATTTATCAACAACATCCAGAAACGCCAATCTGTAATTTGACCCCCTTAACATGCTTCAAAACTCACCTAATTTTACACACACATCAGGACTGGTGAAAATTGCCATTCAATAAAAAACCAAACCCCAAAAATGAAAATTGTGCTCTAGCGCCCCCTAGGGAAAAAACTGACAAAACTGCTTGTAAATTCTGTTAGGAATGTCGTAGTATGACCAATGTATGACCCTGTAACTGCTTGGTATTGTATTGATACCAGAATTTGTAGTATCACCCAAAACTTATGTAAAATATCTAAACAGTCGAATAAGTTATTACATTTTAACAGAAGTGTAGGTAAAACATGTTGAAATAGAAAGTAAGCAAATAATAAAAGTAAATGAACACGTAGAACAAAATAAATGTTCTACACTGTTTGGCATATTGGAGCATAGCTGTCAGTAGGCAATAAAAGACAAAACATGCACACTTTTTGTTTTGAGACAAACAATGGATTTTGATCAGTTGAGAGGATACTTGACTTTTATTTTGGCTATTAAATCTGCTGCATAAGCAATTTTGATAATATCCATGTATGATATAATGTTCTTGAAAATGTTTTCAACAGGTTTCTGAGATGGCCGTTTCGGAACTGCCTGGTAACCCCAATGCTGTGTGGACAGTACGCAGACATATTGAAGGTACCTTACCTTCGTAATACCTAGGTGTCAAAGTCAAGCCCGGATCTGGAATTAATTATCTATGGCCCCGGGATGATATTTGATTAGTATTAGAACTGGTCCGCAAACCACAGCCGCCGGTTGCTGTGACCTTTCAGCCAACCCCTGCCCAATAATGGCTAAACGGAAGGTGGACGGTGAGAACAAAGGGTATCAAGCGAGGTGGGAATTAGAGTACATGTTCATGGAGGTAAAAGGCAAACCTATGTTTGTGGAGAAAGTGTGGCTGTAATGAAAGAATATAATCTAAGAAGGCACTATGAAACGCCTAAGAAACAGACAAGAATATGGACACGGTACAAAGGCTACTGAAGGTGGAAGAATTAAAATGAGGCCTTAAGTCCTGGCAGGCTCTGTTCTTTTTGATAACTGACACAATGTTTAATTATAACTGTAATATTTGAATGATGATAAATGAATGTGTTGTGGCAGTAAGCGGATTTCACCAATGCCGCACTTTGTGGAAACAAATGGTTGCTTTTCCAAACATTTTTAATAAACTGCCAACGTTAGAATGCTAAAGAGGAAGTGCTTAAAGTTTAATGGCTTTGTAAAACACAGAGGACAAAGTCTAAGTTAATTGTGTTCTTCATGGTGTTTTTGAAACAGCACCAATTTTTTCCTTATGTCAAGTGTTTTGCCAAGAGGATTATTTGTAATGTGTACATTTTCAGAATGTACTTGTTCTATTTTTGCTCGAAGTGAGACAAAGAAAAGAAACTGAAGTTTTCTTTTTGAAGTTATTATGCCATGATTAGAATAGATTTTTCTTCATGCAGCCCTTGAGCTAAAATTGGTTTGACACCCCTGTCGTAACCCACAAACTATAATAACAATGCTGGCAGGATGTTCCATAGACTGGTGGAAGAGGTCAACAATTTTATGGTTTAAATTTACAGATTAATCACCAGCGCCCCACACGACCCCAAAGGGAATAAGCGGTAAAAAATGGAAGGATGGAAATTTACAGATTAATATCAAGAAGTCTAAATAAGGAAGCCTTGAGGGGTTTTAGCCTCATATCTTTAGTTTGTCTTTTTTTGCATTGTCGGGTAATCATTTCCATGACAGACAACTTATTGGCTCTTGCCTTCTGCAATAATTTCCCGCCTTCATAAAAATGTTTGACACAATTCATTCTTTTGCTTTTTTCTTTTCACGTAATTTTTCCAACAGGTTAATTGCAGTTCATGTCTCATTTGGCTTTCAACTATAATTGTTTCTTGCTTAAAGCGCCCACACTGTGCATCATTATTTTTGATGTACAACAAAAGTGAAGGAAAACTAAGCCCTTGCACATTTACATATCCATTTTAGCCATTATGGGCTACTTTTGATGCAGTACAGCAGTGAAAACTGATGTGCACCATATGTTTAGACAGAAGTGGTCAAACCACACAAATTGAGTACAGATCAAAACAAAAGAAGAGAACTGTTCTAAATATTAAAATATAATAATTGGAGTTCATTCCTGCTTTAAAATACATCAAAGGTTTTGTTTGTAGTTTTTGTAACATTTGTTATGTGACACACGGAAAACAAACACATTGCTACATTTGACCAAAATGGTTCAAGTGTATTGCAAAATCTGTGATTCCCTTTTGAAATATTTAAATGTAAGCACATATTTTCTATGTACAGTTTTCATTTTGTGCTTTATCATTTTAGTTATTTGTTTGACCAAATAATTTTCACTGTCACTCCCATTTTTCTTACATAACGTGGTGGCAGAATTTATGATGTAGTATGAGACAGGCAAACTGAAACAATAATTGATCTGTTTTTAGCAAACAATAGGTTCACTATATCTTAAGATATAGTTTGGACAAGTATGACTGGAAAATTAGATTTTTATAGCCTTTTATGCAGTGATGCTGCAAATTTGTTAATAAAACTAAACAAGAGATACTGCACTTTCATGTCATTGCATTTCAGTTAGAACCAAGTAAACCAGAATATCCCTGTAACTTTCCATGCATTCACACTGCAACACAATGTCCTGCCAGCAGGTGAGGCTATTAAAATACTGTCAGAAAGCAACTACTGCTTTCAGCATAACAGGGTGAGAAAAGCAAGTCTTAGATGTTGAACTCAACCTTTGGCATCGCTGAAGACACCATTCCTCTCTGTTACTACTTAGGTTACATCCAAGGCTAGGAAATATGCTTTGTGTCACCATTCTGTGTGTTCAACATATTAGGTTTTTGTCTTTTGTACTCATTAATAATTGTAAAGTGTATCTTCAGGACAAATATTAGCTTTATATTAGTATAATCACTGCAATTTTCTTTACTTCACTTAGATGAATTTGACGCCTACATCATTGTGTCTTTCGTCAACGCTACACTGGTTCTTTCCATTGGGGAGACCGTAGAGGAGGTGACGGATTCAGGCTTCTTGGGAACAACGCCCACTCTCTCCTGCTCACTGCTGGGTGAAGATGCCTTGGTTCAGGTGTGTGATTTGACCTTTTAAAAATGATCACTGTTTTTGCCGGATGACCCCCATCGTGTTCCATCTGAGGCAACTGAAAGTTACTAAAGTTGAATTTGTTGAATCGACGGTGGTTGGAAGACCGCCCACAGTTCAAGAACGGTTAGACATGTTAGTAAATTGGCTTACTTTGTTCAGGTGTACCCAGATGGTATCCGTCATATCAGAGCAGACAAGCGTGTAAACGAGTGGAAGACCCCTGGCAAGAAGACCATTGTCCGCTGTGCTGTGAACCAGCGGCAGGTGGTTATTGCACTCACAGGCGGAGAGCTGGTTTACTTTGAGATGGACCCGGTAAGAGCAAATATTCATCATTCTTGTCACCAGTTTGTAATGTATGAACATATTAATTGTCCAAATAATTATTTATTTTAAGAAAATTATAATAGCTATTCTCACTCCTTCTTCTCTTCAGTCTGGCCAGCTGAATGAGTATACAGAACGGAAGGAAATGTCTGCAGATGTGGTCTGCATGAGTTTGGCAAACGTCCCTCCAGGTGAACAGCGCTCTCGATTTCTGGCTGTTGGATTGGTTGACAACACTGTTCGAATCATATCTTTGGACCCTTCGGTATGAATAAACTTACTTTTTATTCCGTAAACCCCCTCATGATGCTATTTTTATTGCCTGCTTAACCATTTATGATCACGTTATTTAGCCTTTTGACACTTTGTCATGCATCAGAATTTAAATATTTTTAATTTCATAATGTTCCTGGTTCTGGCAACATCCATGAGAAAGTTTCCTAATCAAGTTTATACAAATATTATTTTGATGATCCACTTGAGGTTGTTGTTTTTTTTTTTTTAACTATGTTCAAAGGAAGAGCCATGGCAGACTTTGAGTCTCTACTGCGAACATGAGGCTATTTTTTTATATCCTTGGTCAGATGTTTTAGATAAGGGAATGTTGTGCGTTTGTGAAGCCCTGTGAGGCATTTGTGATTAAGGTATTTTGAAAACAAAACGTAGTGTTCTAAAATTAAGTAAGAATTGATGACTTACTGGTGCAGATATTTTACTTAATTTTGAAACTGGCATAAGCTTTAATACATTAAGTGCTACCAAGTGTAGACAACGCCTAGGACCAAACTCATTCAAATTGATTTTTAACAAATTGCAATCTCTCTCTTTCAGGATTGCTTGCAGCCACTGAGTATGCAGGCCCTGCCGGCCCAGCCAGAGAGTCTTTGTATTGTTGAAATGGGAGGGGTTGAGAAACAGGATGAGATTGGAGAAAAAGGAACAATCGGCTTCCTCTACCTCAACATTGGGCTTCAGGTAATAAACAATTTAATTCAAACAAATGCATTAATCCTAGGGTTGTAACGGTACACAACATCTTTGGTTCAATACGTACCTCGGTTCAGAGGTCACGGTTCGGTTCATTTTCGGTACAGTAAGAAAACAAAATATAAATTTTTTGATTATTTATTTAACAAATTTGCTAAATCTTCCACCAAAAATATTTTTCTTAATGAAATATTTGATGTGAAGTAATCGGAAACTTGAATAGGTCAATAATATTAAATATGGGTGAATAAACACGACGTCTATTCTGGTTCACAACTTTTAATCAACTACTGCACAGAGGAAAAACCGGAAACACGTTTTCCTTCCCGCCCATCAACGCTGCTGCGCATGCGTTAACTCCGTATCCCGCCCATAAACACTGCGCATGCGTTAACTCCGTATCCCGCCCATAAACACTGCGCATGCGTTAACCCAGTATATGGAGAAACATGTTAACAATCTCCCTATCTTTTATATAAAAAAAAAATTAAATAGCACATGTTTCTTAAGAACAAATACATGTCTTTTTAAACAACAGAAACAATACAATCAACTTAGGTAAGAACCCATTTTCCTTTACTCAATGCTTTCAAAAGCATCAAGGGTGATGCCCCCTTTTTCGTAAGACAGTCAGCCAGTTGAGCTTTTGTTGCTGACCAAAGTACCTTTTGTATTTTTTTGTTGTGAATAAGTTCTTTGATGCCACTTATATCTAACCGAAGCCTTTTCTCTGTTACCTGTTTTGTTGATCGAAGAGCATCATAGAGAGAATGATTATCAGTCACACAAACTAACGCTGGAGCATTTAGACCAGCAGTGCCAGTAGTGAGCTCAGAATAAAGGGTGGCAAGAAACACTTCATTGTCTATTCCATCCGACATGGCCAGAGTTTCTCCGGCAAGGGTGCTTCGCACCACACGTCAAATTCTCTTGGACTGCCAGAAAAGGGGGTAGAATTTACCTCCTTTTCCCATTAGGGTGATCAACATGCCCCCTTGTGTACCTCCATCAGGAAGATTTCCTAATGAAGCATCGCTGAATACAGTTAGGTTTAAGGCAGTATCATTTCCCAAATGTTGAAATTTTAAAGTCACTTTTTCAGCTTTAAGTTTACGAACTAACTTATTAGCATTGTGAATTGATTGCACAGTCGCATTCTTTAGACTAGATGCCAGACAACAAGATTCAAACATTATGTCAGGTCTTGTCTGTTTTGCAACCCAGAGTATCTGTCCTATTTTGATCTGAGTTGTTCTTTTTCTGTTTCATTAAGAGGAGCATCTCTTTCTAGAGCACGGACTGGCTGTAAGTGAATGGGGTGCAGACTTTCAATGTAGCTGTGCTGATGCAACTGTACAGAATCATTAACAGTTTCAATATCCATTCCCAAATAGCAGAAATTGTCATGTTCCTCACGTCCCACTTGGAACTCAGACTTCAGTTTAGGATCACATTTTCTGAAAAGTTTGATGAGCCTGCCCACATAAAATCATCTACATGACATGCAAGTACACCTGTCACTGTGTTTTCATCATCCAGCCAATAAAATACTGCTGGGTCTACCTGTGACACTTTATCACCTGTGCTCAGCATGATTTCCTTCACCTTGTTGTACCAGTAGAGAGATGCATCAGCAAGCCCATACACACACTTCTTTAGTTTCCAAATAACGCCCTTACAGTTAGCTTCTGGAGGAGTGTTGACATAAATGTCTCTCGACAACTCCATACCCTGTAAAAAGGCAGACTTAATGTCCATGGAATGGACTTTCCAATGATTTTGACAAATGACACTTAGCAATAGCCTTAGAGATTCAGAAGCACAGGTTGGTGAATCTTTTTGTAGATTTTTTAAATTAAGTTCTTCAAACCCGCTTGCTACAAGTCTGGCTTTGGGTACAATACCAGTGTCACTTTCTTTGAGACTACAGACCCACCTAGTGGAGATACACATTTGTCCTGTATTTTCAGTCTCTTCAAAAACATTATTGCTTTTCCAGCTTTCTATCTCTGCCTGTTTGGCTGCATCAAATGATATGTCTTATGTTATGAGTACATCAGCCTCCCCGACAGCTGACTCAGTGTTAAGATGCTGTACACACGACATGTCAACAGCCTCTTTTAGTCCAGTACTGCCATCAGGCTCAATATGCTGCACATTATACCAGTTTTTATAGGTTCCTGGTGCTTTACCTGCTCTACTGAGTGCTTTAGCCCTAAATGTTATACTTGTATCTCTTTTCACGAAAGTTACAATCTGTCCTGTTTTTAACTTCACATTAGAAGCAGGGAGAAGATTATCACAGGCACTGTGATTCATTTGAGGTGCATCACTTTGAATTACACCTTCACTTGTGTTTCCCTCTCCATCACTGTCATGTTCAGTTTCACTGTCTGTGTTTTTTTCATTATCTGAGCTACATGATGGTCTGTGTAAAGCCTCTGTGTCACTATCAGCGGTTATGTTCTCTTCATGTTTTTCACATCCTGTTTCAGTGTGAACTTTACTTTTTGTAATTTCCTTGTCTTTAATCCGTGTGTGCACCTTATTAAGTCGTGAATGATGAACTCTAACTAGAATACCTCCATGTCTTACAAACACAACAGCTCCATCTTGACCAATCACCACTCCTGGTCCCTTCCACTCTGCACTATCTCCTCGTTTATAGTAAACCTTTTCTCCTGTCTCATATTTTTCATCTGTGTGTCTAAGCTGTTTTCTTAATGCCCTTCTTATCCTCTCTGAACATTTAACTTCAGTGAAAGCCTTCCTTGACGCATGCAAAGCTGATATGTGTTCTCCTACTCTTGTGCTCACTGTAGTGCCCTCTAGTGCAGGTAGCTCATTTACCAATACATTGTGAAGATTAGGATTTTGACCAAATACCAGTTGATGTGGACTATAACCATGTACACTGTGCATGCAGTTCTTAGCCATTAAGGCCCAGTCCAAGGCAGTACTCCAGTCACAATCTTTTTCGTGTTTAACTTTCTGGATGATGTTCGTGAGTGTCTGATTATGACGTTCCAACAGTCCGTTGCTCCATGGGCTGTATCCTGCGGTTGTCTTGATCTCGATATTGAAGTTTTCTGCCATGTCCCTGAACTCTTCATTGTTCAATTTTCCTCCGTTGTCACTGTAGAGCTTCTTGGGAGGACCATGGACACTTATCCATGTGTGGATGAAAGAGTTGACAATTACAGAAGATTTCTTGGTTTTCACAATATTTCCAGCGCTGAAACGTGTGAAATGGTCCATTATATGTAAATACCAAATGCCTGACTCAAGCTCGTGTAGGTCCACCGCCACAGTTTCATTGTATTCCGAAGCAAGAGGCAAACCAACAGCTGGCTTTGGCTTTGTCTTGCTTTATCTTTGGCACGTGTGACATGCATCCACTATTTGTTGCAAAATATTGAGACAGTCCTGGTCTTTGTTCCCTGAACTTTGAATTAACCTATGCAGGCGATCTGCTGATGCATGGCCAAATTGTCTGTGAAGTTTGAGGAGGACCTTGTTCTTCTCAATTGTGGACATGTTTTCTGTTACAATCAGGACTTCATCTTCAGCAAATAAATCTTGAATCTGACATTCCATGTCATCTTTGTCTCTTATGTCTACACAGTAATGTCCTGAGCTGGTAAACTGAAGAGGTATCTGCTGCTTAAACATCACTACCCAGTCGTTTTCTATGTCTAACGTAGTTCCTGCCTTTTTTAATGATGTTTTACTCAGCAGGAGTGGAATATCGACTTTGACAACTTCTGTCTCAATGTTACACTTTGTCCATCCTATTTTAGCAGGTAGATGCACTTTTCTGGTGGAATGAATCACATTTCCATCTCCAAAACGAAACATTCTGTTGCTAGACCTTTCTGTACTTCTTAGCTTATTTACCTGCTTTTCATTGAGATTATGTACAAAACTTTCAAGCCACTTTTCTCCACACACTGTGCGAGTGCAGGCGGTGTCTATGACCGCTGAGCTTGCTGCCTCAGTCATAAAAATCTCAGCTTTAGACTGGGGATCATTCGTTAATAGCGTGATATTAACTTCATCCAAATTGTCATTTTCAGTCAATCTTACTTGTTCGTGCTTTTTGTGCGGGCAGTCCTTTGCCCAGTGGCATGTGCTGTGACAGACGGCTCATCGTGATCGTTTACCGTACTTATCCAGTGGGTTTGTACCCGGTAACGGCGTCACCGATCTTCGTTGACCACGTGGAAACGGTGTGTTTGGTCTTCCTCTCCATTGTGGCTGTTCTGTGAGGAAAGCTGCGTCCTGGTTCAGTTGTATCTCGCTTGACTTGCCCGTTGTTTTACCTCCGAATATCCGTTTGAGAGCTGTCTTCATTGACGAGAAGCTTAGCTCCGTGTTAGCCGTCAGTGCTAGCTGCCTGTCTTTCTCATCGAGGCAGGCTGTGTCAAGAAGTTTGAAGGCTAACACCGCATCAGGGAGTGTCATATTGTACATTTTCATCCGGTTGTAGCGCTGTTCAAAGTCAATAATATAGTCCACCATTGAAACGGAAATATTTTTGGTGATGCGGTCGAAGTACGTGTGCGCTTCGTATGCGCGATCCTTTTCCTCTTTCAGGAAAACGTCATCCAGTTTTGCAAATAATGTCGTCATACCGTTATTGTCCAACTCCTCCGCAGATATCTCCATTGCGATTTCTCTGGCTCTCCCTTCAAGTCCCAAAGCCACAGCCAGTGCTTGCTTTTTCTTATTGAGTTCTGTAACGCGCATCCAAATTTTAACTTCATTTTTCCAGCACTCGTATGGCTTAGACTCGTCAAACCTCGGCGGTATTTTATAGTTTGCAGCCATCTTCAACCATCCTCTGCTACCAATGTTAAATATGGGTGAATAAACACGACGTCATACATTGAAAATATACGCGACCATAACTCAAAATGCCGGACATTCGAGGCATTTAAGAAACTCCACCTGGACAGCCCCGCAAAGAGGACATATCCCGTGAAAAGAGGAGGCATGGGCAGTCCATCATAGCCCAGTCGTTGCTAGCATTCCATGTGTTGTTTTTTTGATTGATATAAACTTTTATTAGTAGATTGCACAGTACAGCGCATATTCCGTACAATTGACCACTAAATGGTAACACCCCAATAAGTTTTTCAACTTGTTTATGTCGGGGTGCAGCGCTACTTAATATGTCCGTGTCGTTCGGTTTTTGATTGATTGATTGATACTTTTATTAGTAGATTGCACAGTTCAGTACATATTCCGTACAATTGACCACTAAATGGTAACACCCGAATAAGTTTTTCAACTTGTTTAAGTCGGGGTCCACGTTAATCAATTCATGGTATACCTCCGAACCGAAACCCCCGCACCGAAACTGTTCAAAACAAATACACGTACTGTTACACCCCTAATTAATCCCTCAAGCGGCAATTCATTTTGAGCAGCAGGTTTTCATGTTCGCTTCGAGTACGTTTTACAAAAGCACTATCTCAAATGTGAGCAAAGGCAGCCATCATAAATGAAGTTTTCAGCAAATACACAATGTTTTTGTCATATTATATTTTGATAGACAAGGAAAAATACGCTACCAAGCAGCGTGTGCAACAGCATCAAACATGGCAGTAGACACAAACTTAAATTATGAAGTGCAACCTTATCGAGCTGAAGCTCTCGCTGGATCGGTTCGCAGCCGAGTGTGAAGCGACCGGAATGAGAATCAGCACCTCCAAGTCCGAGTCCATGGTTCTCGCCCGCAAAAGGGTGGAATGCCATATCCGGGTTGGGGAGGGGACCCTGCCCCAAGTGGAGGAGTTCAAGTACCTAGGAGTCTTGTTCACGAGTGAGGGAAGAGTGGATCGTGAGATCGACAGGCGGATCGGTGCGGCATCTTCAGTAATGCGGACGTTGTACCGATCCGTTGTGGTGAAGAAGGAGCTGAGCCGGAAGGCAAAGCTCTCAATTTACCGGTCGATCTACGTTCCCATCCTCACCTATGGTCATGAGCTTTGGGTCATGACCGAAAGGATAAGATCACGGGTACAAGCGGCAGAAATGAGTTTCCACCGCCGTGTGGCGGGGCTCTCCCTTAGAGATAGGGTGAGAAGCTCTGCCATCCGGGAGGAACTCAAAGTAAAGCCGCTGCTCCTTCACATGGAGAGGAGCCAGATGAGGTGGTTCGGGCATCTGGTCAGGATGCCACCCGAACGCCTCCCTAGGGAGGTGTTTAGGGCACGTCCAACCAGTAGGAGGCCACGGGGAAGACCCAGGACACGTTGGGAAGACTATGTCTCCCGGCTGCCATGGGAACGCCTCGGGATCCCCCGGGAAGAGCTAGACGAAGTGGCTGGGGAGAGGGAAGTCTGGGTTTCCCTGCTTAGGCTGTTGCCCCCGCGACCCGACCTCGGATAAGCGGAGGATGATGGATGGATGGATGGAACCTTATCGAGCAAAAACAATGCATATTTATTCCGGTGAGCCTTGATACCAATTGCCTTTCTCAGCCATTGTCCTTGACCCAGCCATCTTTTTTTTCATGTAGAATGGCATCTGCAGCACAATTGTTTGGTATGTCTGAATACGAGACCGGCATGTAATCCTTGGTATAACTCGACAAATCTTTTTTTTCATAAAGTATAGGGATCTATTCTATTGCATGGATACATTTTTTTCCTCGTATCTGCTTTTTACGGAAAGATTCAAGCCTCTTTTGTACGCAGATAGTTTGTGCGCAACTTGCTGTACAACAGCCATTTTGGCTTGGTTGACCACCACTTGGTTTCACTTCCGGGAAGAAGTCACGTGACGGAATACAAGCAATAGAAGACATGACCAGGCCTTTAACAATTTTCTCAAATATGAGTCCTGTGCATCAATTTCGTCTTGTTTGTATTCGGAAATGATCATGGACTTTGGGTCATGTCATTGAACTGTCTCTTGTTTTTGTTTTCTATGTAAGAATGGTGTGCTGCTGAGGACTGTGCTGGACCCAGTAACTGGCGATCTATCAGATACCAGAACTCGTTACTTGGGGTCACGACCTGTCAAGCTTTTCAGAGTCAAGATGCAGGGCCAGGACGCTGTACGTTGTTCCAAATGTCCATAAAATTTCTGTATTAGCAAAGTTTTTTTCAATACGAATGATCAGTTAAAGCTGCCAAATTTTGATTCTAAATTTCTTTCCCTCAATTAGGTTTTGGCTATGTCCAGCCGCTCATGGCTTAGCTACTCGTATCAATCTCGTTTCCATCTTACACCACTGTCATACGAGACCCTCGAGTATGCTTCTGGCTTCGCCTCTGAGCAATGCCCAGAAGGTATTGTGGCCATCTCCACCAACACACTCAGGTAGAGTATGGATGTTTACATGTTCCATTGAATTATTTCCTTTCAACCATTGGTTTGGTTCATATGTCTGTCGCTCAGAGCCTTGTATTCCTCAAGTGTAGAAGGCTTTGCGTCTGTCTGACCATCTCCTTGATCTCCCTTATGTCCTTTGTCTTATAGAATCTTGGCTTTGGAGAAACTAGGCGCTGTCTTCAACCAGGTGGCCTTTCCCTTGCAGTACACTCCCAGGAAGTTTGTGATCCATCCAGAGACCAGCCACCTCATTCTGATTGAGACTGACCATAATGCCTACACAGAAGCGACCAAAGCTCAAAGGAAACAGCAGATGGCTGAGGTATGAAAGATCATTTTCATTAAGGTACATGGCGCAAAGAAAGCAATTAAAGTTAACCCTTGGAGAAATAATTAAAACTTGTTTATATGGGAGTAGAGCGGGCATTGCGACAGGTTAGGTTAAGACTCAGTCTGTAGACTCATGCCATGTCACATATGTTGCAGGCTAAAAATAATTTTGATCATGAAAATGCAAACTCCATTTACCTCGCAGCATTCTGATAAATGTGCGCTTGCCGCATCACCTCAAGATGAGTGTTTTGACAGTGTTTGTGTATATGGCATGATATAGTTTTGACGTTTTGGTCTGCATTGCTCTTGTCTACTCAGGAAATGGTGGAGGCTGCAGGTGAAGATGAAAGAGAACTGGCTGCTGAGATGGCAGCTGCCTTCCTCAATGAAAATCTTCCAGAAGCCATCTTTGGTTCACCAAAAGCTGGAGCTGGGCAGTGGGCATCGCTGGTGCGGCTAATCAACCCCATTCAGGGTTTAACTGTGGACCAAGTGCAGTTAGAGCAGAATGAAGCTGCATTCAGGTAACTATTGCTTCGTTTTTGGACAGGAAATGCCGATTGATAGACTTACTTTGAGAAATGGATAAAAGCAACACCAGATAAGACAGATTGTTTGTCATTGTTGAGTATACAGTCGGGATCAAAAGTTTACATACACTTTTAAAGAACATAATGTCATGGCTGTTTGGAGTTTCCAATAATTTCTGTAACTATTATTTTTTGTGAGAGTGATTGGGGCACATACTTGTTTATCACAAAAAACATTCATGAAGTTTGGTTCTTTTATGTGTCTTCTGAAAATGTGAGCAAATCTGCTGGGTCAAAAGTATACATACAGCAATGTTAATATTTGGTTACATGTCCTTTGGCAAGTTTCACTGCAATAAGGCACTTTTGGTAGCCATCCACAAGCTTCTGGCCAGCTTCTGCTTGAATTTTTGGCCATTCCTCTTGACAAAATTGGTGCAGTTCAGCTAAATTTGTCGGTTTTCTGACATGGACATGTTTCTTCAAAATTGTCCACGTTTAAGTCAGGACTTTGGGAAGGCCATTCTAAAATCCCAATAGTTATTTGATTTAGCATTCCTTTACCAGTTTTGACATGTGTTTGGGGTCATTGTCCGGTTGGAACACCCAACTGCACCCAAGACCAAACTCCGGGGTGACGATTTTAGGTTGTCCTGAAGAATTTGGAGGTTATCCTCCCTTTTATTGTCCCATTTAAAGCACCAGTTCCATTGGCAGCAAAACAGGCCCAGAGCATAATACTACCACCACCATGCTTGACGTTGGAAATGGTGTTCCTGGGTTTAAAGGCCTCACCTTTTCTCCTCCAAACATATTGTTGGGTATTGTGGCCAACCAGATCAATTTTTGTTTCGTCTGACCACAGAACTTTACTCCAGAAGGTTTTATCTTTGTCCATGTGATGTCAGATTACACAAAAATTGTCTTGAGTGTTAATTTATTTTTGCTTACTGAAAAACATTGGACCTGAGTGAGTAATCACAACGATTTAAGGTCGGGTTCTACAAACAAAAGCAGTAGGCATTTTCATCTGAAAAGGTGAATAAGCTTGTTTAAGCAACTGGGAAACTAAAGAAGAGGAAATGCAGATTTAAATGCTGCATTAGGTCAAAGTGTTTATGAGTGCCTTTACCACATTGATTAGCAACCGTAACTTGTTCGCAATATTGTTGCATGGACTTTCGAAATGTGCAACTTTTTGTTGCTATAGTTACGGTCACCAAGGTTTGAGCATTCAGCGACTTGCAGTTAAGTATGTGACGTTCTGAGTACAAAATTGCATTTGTATCCGAATATCAGGTTGTTTTCTTAAGCAACTTTTATTTGTACAAGCAAATAATAACCTACGATTAATCATGATTATTCACAGTTCAAGAATGATTAATCTGATTTAAAAAATAACCAATTTACAGCCCTACTTTAAATACATGTATAATGTTTCTTTAGCTATTTTATTCAAACCACATGATGTCGCAACCACCACTCCACTGTTGTGTTGAGGATTTTATTTTTGGACAAAATTGTGCAAGCCTAGACAAAAAAGATGCAAAGCTGTCAACATCTGCAGGAAAGACTGCATAATTTGCAGAGATTTTGTGAATTTGTGTTAATTGGTGCAGATGAGGCGTTAGAAATTTCTGGAGGGACTGAAATTTAGGTTAAGCCGTCTTATACTGTATGTGCATGTCACATCTTCCCCTTTTCTGATCTTTCATAGTGTTGCAGTGTGTCGTTTCCACAACGCAGGAGACGACTGGTACGTTCTGGTTGGTGTGGCCAGAGATATGATCCTCAACCCTCGCTCAGTTGGCGGTGGCTTTATCTACACTTATCGTCTCACTGCTGGTGGAGAAAAGCTTGAGTTTGTGCACAAGGTAAATTTGAGTTTGAATTTGTTATTAGACTGATTTGAATCAGCTTTCACGATGCAGGGTAAAAAAGGATTCAAACAAGTACATAGTATGTATGGGTGAGGAGTGGGGGTGTTCAAAAAATTGATTCACATCCAAATCATGAGTTTTATGGATTCTGATTCTAAATTAATTCATAATTTTTGAGAATCAAGTAAAAAATAGATATATGTAAAAAAGAAAACAGTTTGTGTATACAGTGGGGCAAAAATGTATTCAGTCAGCCACCGATTGTGCAAGTTCTCCCACTTAAAATGATGACAGAGGTCTGTAATTTTCATCATAGGTACACTTTAACTGTGAGAGACAGAATGTGAAAAAAAAATCCAGGAATTCACATTGTAGGAATTTTAAAGAGTTTATTTGTAAATTATGCTGGAAAATAAGTATTTGGTCACTTCAAACAAGGTAGATCTCTGGCTCTCACAGACCTGTAACTTCTTCTTTAAGAAGCTCTTTTGTCCTCCGTTACCTGTGTTAATGGAACCTGTTTGAACTCGTTATCTGTATAAAAGACACCTGTCCTCAGCCTCAGTCAGACTCCAAACTCCACTATGGCCAAGACCAAAGAGCTGTCGAAAGACAGCAGGAAAAGAATTGTAGACCTGCACCAGACTGGGAAGAGTGAATCTACAATAGGCAAGCAGCTTGGTGTGAAAAAATCAACTGTGGGAGCAATTATCAGAAAATGGAAGACATTTCACGGTGGAAGAGGGGTTAGTGCGTCTGCCTCACAATACGAAGGTCCTGAGTAGTAAGGGTTCAATCCCGGGCTCGGGATCTTTCTGTGTGGAGTTTGCATGTTCTCCTCGTGACTGCGTGGGTTCCTTCCGGGTACTCCGGCTTCCTCCCACTTCCAAAGACATACACCTGGGGATAGGTTGATTGGCAACACTAAATTGGCCCTAGTGTGTGAATGTGAGTGTGAATGTTGTCTGTCTTTCTGTGTTGGCCCTGTGATGAGGTGGTGACTTGTCCAGGGTGTATCCCGCCTTACGCCCGATTGTAGCTGTGATAGGCACCAGGGGAAGGCTGCTCCTGATATGTACTGAGCAGTTTTAATCACTCGCTGGGGTGCATTCCTGTCCTTAGCAGTGCAGTTTCAATACCAGACCGTGATTGAGCTGGTAAGGACACTCTCAACTGTACTTCTATAGAAGTTGCTGAGAATTTTGGGCGGCATACCAAATTTTCTCAGCATTCTTAGGAAGTACAGTCGCTTTTGGGCTTTCTTTATTGTTTGTTGGGTGTTGTGATCTCAGGTGAGGTCCTCGCTGATATGGGTCCCGAGGAATTTAAAGGGATGGATGGATATATATGTATATATATATATGTATGGATATATATATGTGTGTGTGTGTATGTATATATATATATACAATATATGGGTATATTTTCTAATAATGTATGTACTGTAAACCTTGAGTTGTTAAAGTTCATGTGCACCTCTCTCCTCAAGTGTGTATGTGTGTGTGTATGAGTGGATGTGACTGTTTGTCATTTTAACTGTAAAATCTAATAAAATATATTTGCACAAAAGGTTTTCACTAGGGATGTCCCGATACAACTTTTTCACTTCCGATACGATACCGATATTGTAGCCTTGAGTATTTGCCGATACCGATATCAATACGATATGATATAGGCACGAATCATACATATATTTATTCCTTATTTTGTTTTGTAGAATGTTAGAAAAGGCTTGATAAAGTGATGTTACTGTTACTGATGTTGTAGTGTTAAAACAGAAAACAATAGTCAGCAAGAGTAGGTATAGGAAAAACTGACCCATTTATTATTAACCAATTGGTTACATAAATTTTAACCTTCAACATAAGAGTATTACCTCAACAAATCCAATAAAAACAAAATGTTATATTTAAAGTGCAAAATAACCACTAATACCAACATAATTATACAATTGAAAAGAATAAATTAAAAATAAATTAGAAGACCCTGAAAATAACCTAAATAAATCCAATAAAAAAAACAAAAAAACGTTTTAAAGTGCAAACAATTCAAGTTCACTTCAGTTATTTTTTACTGTCAGCATATGTTGGAAACAACTGTGGGCAGGGACAAAAACCACAAAAACAACACAATATTGTCCACTGTCCAACTGCTCTAAATTAAGAGTTCACAGCGCCAGTTTCACTGACTGACTATGCCCAAAACAATGTAGTAATTACTCTTAGTCTTCACTGAAGAATAGTGTAAACACAATAAACATATCACTCTAATAACAAGAGCATAAAATAAATAATAATCAGTCAGTGCTGACTACCCTTACTACTCCTTCTCCTCCTCCTCCACTTTCTGCAGTCCGAGCATAATGTGGAGATTTTTTTTTAAGAAGATAAGCATTTCGGCATGCTGTGAGTTAAAATACTTCCACACAGCCGACATCACTACACTTTGCTGAGCACACGCGTTGTCGTTGTTGTGATCACGTGGACTGTGCATGCTGGATCAGAGACGCTCTTCTTCCGCAGCCGCCACCAACGTTAATTAAGGGGCATTGCTGCCACCTACTGTTTTGGAGTGTGATCAAACCAGTCACCTATTATAGAAGTGCTGCAGCGGAAAATGGACAGCTTATATCGGAGCGCTTATATCGGAGTTTTTAGATTCAGTCCGATAAAATCCGATATTCACTTTTTTGGCTAATATCGGACCGATTTCCGATATCAATATCGGATCGGGACATCCCTAGTTTTCACCGTGTCCACCTTTGTCCCCCCTATGTACAAAGGTGTGTACTGTGCACTCCTTCTCCGTGGGTCAATAATCATCTCCTTGGTCATGTCTGTGTTCAAGGAGAGATTATTATCCTGATACCAGGCCACCAGTTCCGCTACCTCCTTTCTGAACGCTGCCTCAGCTCCCCCGGTGATCAGTCTGACGACCGTAGTATCATCTGCAAACTTGATGATACTGGTGTTGTTTTGGGACGACACGCAGTCGTGTGTGAAGACTGTGTACAGTAGGGGGCTCAGCACGCAGCCTTGGGGGGTCCCTGTGCTTAGAACCTTTGTGCCTGATGTCTGGTTGCTGATTCTGACTGACTGGGGCCGGTTTGTGAGAAAGTTCAGGACCCAGTCACAGAGAAGTGGTGTCAGACCAACAGTGATGAGTTTAGCAGTGAGTTTTTGTGGGATGACCGTGTTAAAAGCAGAGCTGTAGTCGATGAATAATAGCCTGGCATAGGTGTCCTTGCCCTCTAAGTGGTTGAGGGTGGTATGGATGACGGTGTTGACTGCATCCTCAGTGGACCGGTTCTACCGGTAGGCAAACTGTAGATGGTCCAGTGTGTCTGGGATGGTCTTCTTGATGTGTGACATGACTATCCTTTCGAAGCACTTCATCACTATTTGGGTGAGTGCAACAGGGCGATAGTCATTCAGACAGGTCACAGTGTTTTTCTTTGGCTGGGGCACGATGGTGGTGGTCTTGAAGCAGGTGGGCACAACAGCTTGTGCTAGTGACAAGTTGTATATGTCAGCAAGTACGTCAGCCCAGCTCTGATGAACACACCCTGAGGGCCTGGCCAGCGATGTTGTCTGGGCCGGCTGCCTTCCGGGGGTTTGTTCTCCTCAGAACTGTACGTACCTCTGCTGTTGTCACAGTGAGTGGTGGGTCTTGCGTGCGCTCCGTGGTCAGAACTCCTCTCTGTGAGTTGTTGTTGAGGACCTCGAAGCGGGCGTAGAACTCATTCAGCTCATCTGGCAGTGATCGTTGGCTGTTTGTGACCCCCCTGCTGCCCTGCTTGTAGTCTGTGATGTGTTGCAGGCCTTGCCACATGCGCCGGGAATCTGTGGTAGAGTAGAATCCCTCCAGCTTTTGTCTGTATTGTCCCTTAGCCTCGCTGATGGATTTACGCAGGTCATATCTGGCCTTCTTTGAGACAAATGCAGTGGAGCGTGCATGTAGCTTGGACCGAACATCACAGTTAATGCAGGGTTTTTAATTTGGGTGTATCTTGTTTTGTTTTGTGGGAACAATGTTTTCCACACATGTGCTGATGTAGCTAGTTACACTGGAAGCATATTCCTCAATGTCCACAGTACCATCATCCCTCTCAGCAGCAGTTTTGAACATGTCCCACAGTCTGTACTCCAAAAGCAGTCCTGAAACATTAGTTCAGTGTCTTCATTCCACACTTAAACAGTTTTTCTCATTGGGGGGGCTTGCTTGAGCCGCTGTCTGTACGCTGGATATAGAAAAGCTGAGATGTGATCAGATAGTCCAAAGTGTGGTCTGGGTACAGCCTTGTAGGCTCCACTTACGTTGCAGTATACTTGGTCCAGAGAGTTTTTTTCCCTCGTAGGAAAGTTCACATATTGATGGTATTTCGGGAGGAAACTCTTTAGGTTGCGGTGGTTAAAATCCCCAGCTACCGTGAACGCAGCATCGGGGTGCGCGGTCTCTTGTTTACTGATGACGTCATGCAGCGGCTTCAGTGCTGTTGGGGAGTCCGCCCGTGGCGGGATGTACACAGACAGTATAAACACTGCACTGAACTCCCTTGGCAGGTAAAAAGGTCTGCATTTCACCATCATAAACTCAATGTTGTCCTAGCAGTGTCTTTCAACCACCTATACGTCCGAGCACCAGCGGTTACTCACGTAAACACAGACGCCGCCGCCTCTCGCCTTTCTTAGGTAGACTGAGTGCGTTGCTAGCTGGATAGCAGAGTCTGGGATGCTGTCCGAAAGCCAGGATTTCGTGAAAATAAGATCAGAGCATTCTCTCAGTTCACGCTGGGATGTAATCCTGGTTCTCATCTCATCCAGCTTGTTGTCGAGCGAGCGCACGTTAGCTAGCAGCAGGCGAGGCAGTGGTGGTTGTGTAGCCTTTAGCCTAGCATGTAGCCCCGCTCTCTTGCCACGTTGCCGCCTTGTTGTTGTTGTTTGGTGGTTAGCTGGCTCTCGTCGTAGAAGAAAGTTGAAGTCCGTCAGACTATAAGTTAGATCATGGTGAGCTTTTCCGATGTCCAGAAGTGCATCTCTGTTATATCTCACTGTTGCGTGCAAAAACTTTGCATTTAGGATGCAAATTAGTAGTAAAATATATACAAAATTTAAATGTTGTCGGGAGGACGACGCAAAGACGTCAGCCACGGGGGGGCGCCATCTTAGATAATCATACCTACTGTGAAGCATGGGGGTGGAAACATCATGCTTTGGGGCTGTTTTTCTGCTAAGGGGACAGGGCGATTGATCCGTGTTAAGGAAAGAATGAATGGGGCCATGTATTGTGAGATTTTGAGTTAAAACCTCCTTCCATCAGTGAGAGCTTTGAAGATGAAACGTGGCTGGGTCTTCCAGCATGGAAATGATCCCAAACACACCGCCCGGGCAACGAAGAAGTGGCTCCATTAGACGATTTTGAAAGTCCTGGATTGGCCTAGCCAGTCTCCAGACCTCAACCCCATAGAAAATCTGTGGAAGGAGCTTGGGCTTTAAGAGGTTTTAAATTCACCTCGAAAAAACTTCCCCGGCCAGCTGGAACAGACAGACAACTGTCAATCGAGTGAGTCACTTAAATATCTATAATAATCTACCCAGCACACCATGCCTGTTTTTGAAACTACATACATTGTCGAGCTAGCTGTGTACAAATAAAACATGACATTTGGTCAAATACTTTACAGATACTGTAATATGGTCATGTATTTCTGTCAATGACAATAAAGACTTAATTTACTTGTGCAATGACAATAAAGACCTATCCTATTCCAGTGCAGATTGGTGTCCAATCGCATTGTGTTGTGCATACAGGTTACGGAATGTATATGAAAAATTGTGGGTGATTTTTGGAAGTAGGGCTGGGCGAAATGGCCTTTTTTTTATATCTCTATTTTTAGGTCATACACGATATATATCTCGATATTTTGCCTTAGCCTTGAATGACCACTTTATACATATAATCACACTAGTATTATGATTCTATGTACCTACCTTAAAACATTATTGTTCTTACTGCATTAATATATGCTCATTTTAAACTTTCATGCAGAGAAGGAAATAACAATGTCAATTGACCAAAACTGTATTTATTAAGCAGTTATTAAGCAGTGGCACAAACATTCATGTAATTTCCAAAACAGAAAGTGCATGATTGGTCCTTTGCAATATGGTAGGTTACTGCGGACATTAGCTCCTTTTGTTGTTGATTTTTTTTTTTCATACGGTGTTGATTTGGAAATTGTTGCTTCGGCATTTTGTGGATGTGGCACCGAACAGAGATGTTGACATGCAGTTTCAAGCACTCTTAATTCTCTAGCGGGTGACTTTTCAAATGATGTTACATGTTAGCAGTAATGCTACTTTAGGTAGCAACGCTTCTGCCCCACACTTGACAAATTAAAGTTGTCTTTTCGACATATTCCCGGTTGAAGTCAAACCACCACCAGACGATGGATCCTCTGCTGTTTTTCTTGGCAATTAATTCTTCATTTGCTACCAGATGCGCCTGCATGGCACTCAACATTAAGGGTTGGAATTGGGGGTTAAATCAACATAAATGATTCCCAGGCGCGGCACCTCAGCTGCCCACCGCTCCCCTCACCTCCCAGGGAGTGATCAAGGGTGATGGGCCAAATGCAGAGAATAATTTCGCCAAATCTAGTATGTGTGTGACAATCATTGGGGGTTTCGGTTCGCTTCGGAGGTGTACCAAACGACACGGACATATTAAGTAGCGCACCGTGCGCACGTTGTGTAAACAATGCACACTGAGGCACCATTAATTGATTTACGTGGACCCCGACTTAAACAAGTTGAAAAACTTATTCGGGTGTTACCATTTAGTGGTCAAATGTACGGAATATGTACTGTACTGTGCAATCTACTATTAAAAGTTTCAATCAATCACATAAACAACACACCGCATGCTAGCAACGACTGGGCTATGATAGACTGACCATACCTCCTCTTTTCACGGGATATGTCCTCTTTGCGGAACTGTCCAGGTGGAGTTTCTTAAATGCCTCGAATGTCCGGCATTTTAGGTTAGGGTTGCGTGTATTGTCAATGTACGTACAGGGTTAAGAAGGGGTTAAAAACAAAAAAAAAGTGGTGTGCGCTGCAACATTTGTGAGGGAGGGGCAGAGAGAGAGCTATGATAAATGCGCATGCGTCGCCAGGCTCTGCTTTTTACCCATAGATTTATCAGATTAAATTTTTTATTATCTAAAGCAGGGGTGTCAAAAGTGTACCCCGGAGGCCAATGGTGGCCCACAGCTAATGTTTTAAAGGCCCACGGCACATTCTAAAAATATTAAAATAAACAAAAACATAAACAAAAGTGAAATAAAAAGCTTAAAAGTAATTTAGAAAAAGTTGCATCGTTGACTAATAAAAGAAAGCTGTTTTTTTTTCTTTCAAACTGTCATTGCTCAAAATTAAATATTGAATCAAAATCAATGTTATGAATTATTGACCTATCCAAGTTTCCGATTACTTCACATCAAATATTCCACTAAGAAAAATATTTTTGGTGGAAGATTTTGCCAATTTGTTAAATAATCAAAAAATTTATATTTTGTTGATTTCTTACTGTACCGAAAATGAACCGAACCGTGACCTCAGAACTGAGGTACGTACCGAACCGAAATTTTTGTGTACCGTTACACCCCTAGTTGATATACAATTCAGCTTTATTTTTAAACTGAAACTAATTCTCCTGTTCACTGAAACATTGACATTTGTCTTACTGAGGTATAGTCTATGCCACAACATTCTGGGGTACGTTTGTACTGCAAAATAAGTGTCACTAACAAACATCAAATCCACATGGTACCATTAATTCATTTTGATATGACTAGTTTTAGTATTGCCATCCGTCTCAAATTCTTGTTTGTATCTTATTTTTGTCATCTTTCTGACAGACGCCAGTAGAGGATGTGCCTTTGGCAATTGCTCCATTCCAAGGACGTGCCCTAGTGGGAGTTGGAAAACTACTGAGAATCTACGACATGGGCAAAAAGAAACTGCTCCGCAAGTGTGAGAACAAGGTACAGTAATTTGCTTTTTTGGCCCGCAGTTAGCTGTTAGATCAAACTCACGATGCAGCTTTAGCTAAACCTTTTTTTTTTTAGTACTAATACTATACGAACATTTTCAGAAAAAGTTATTACATCACATTTTTCCAACAAATAAATAATAAAAATGAATTAAAAAATGCGTTCTATATACGACAGTCAATTGCTAGCTATTTTAGCATTTATGTAAATTGTGTATAATTCGACTTAATAAAGTCATCTACGGGATGTTACTTTTTTCCTTTTTCCTTGTCCTCAGCATGTTCCAAATCTGGTAACTGGCATCCACACCATTGGCCAGCGTGTAATAGTCTCGGACGTTCAAGAGAGTTTGTTCTGGGTCCGATACCGGCGCAAC
Organism: Nerophis ophidion; assembly: GCF_033978795.1. Taxonomy (NCBI): domain Eukaryota; kingdom Metazoa; phylum Chordata; class Actinopteri; order Syngnathiformes; family Syngnathidae; genus Nerophis; species Nerophis ophidion. Next base: position 20,984,349 of record NC_084622.1, read on the forward strand.
GAGAACCAGCTCATCATCTTTGCTGATGACACGTGTCCCCGCTGGGTTACAACAGCCTGTTTATTGGACTTCGACACTATGGCCTCCGCTGACAAGTTTGGGAACATAACCATTGTGAGTACTGCGATGGGACCTTTCCAAAAACATCACATCTAATTTTTGCAATCTGTTAACTCCCCACATCACTTCCCTACTGCTGACTGTGTAGAAAATGTGGCTGCAATATTATTTGATTCAAAGATGTCAGTGGTAGAAAAACAAAACATAAATTTGCACGCAATATTGTTGGAACATCGGCCTGAATTTTTTTTCTCCCGCCAGAGGAGCTGACAGCCTCCTCTGCATGCAACATGGAGAGCAATGCAACATTGTTAGATTATGCTATGCACTTTTTTTTTTCTATCCACCCTCACACACAACATGAATAAATAAAAGATTGAATATGTCATTTGTGATTATAACAGGTGCGGCTTCCTCCCAACACAAGCGATGATGTGGATGAAGATCCAACGGGGAACAAAGCCTTGTGGGACAGAGGTCTTCTTAACGGAGCCTCACAGAAGGTGAGAATCTTTAACTCAGTGAAGTAATGTTTTCACTCGGTTGCCATCTCTGAGCAAAGTCCTTGTCCCGCTTTGTTCCAGGCATAGTGGTGCAGATAACATTGTTTCAGAGTATATGTTCAATGGCGATGCACGCACCAAAATTGGCACATATACACCTTAGACACTACTCTTTTCAAAAAAGTAAGTACGATCAAGGTAATAAAAAAATAAAATAAAAATTTTAGTAGATTTGAAAATAGTTGCAGATTTGAGACACGAGACAGCATTGGTGTATAAGCTATTGAACACTACACAGTAGTTTGGGAAGCAATTAATCAAACCAACACATTGAAAGTGTCAGGATATTGCCGCACTGTCTACATCAGTGGTTCTTAACCTTGTTGGAGATACCGAACCCCACCAGTTTCATATGTGCATTTACCGAACACTTAGTTAGTGAAAAATAATATATATATATATATTTTTTTTTTTTCAAATTTAAGACAAAGTTCTATGTTTTTGGTAACACTTTAGTATGGGGAACATATTCTAAGTCTGTGGTTTTCAACCTTTTTTCAGTGATGTACCCCCTGTGAACATTTTTTAAATTCAAGTACCCCCTAATCAGAGCAAAGCATTTTTGGTTGGAAAAAAAGAGATAAACAAGTAAAATATAGTACTATGTCATCATTTTCCGATTTATTGAATTGTATAACAATGCAAAAATTGCTCATTTGTAGTGGTCTTTTTTTAACTATTTGGAAAAAAAGATATAAAAATAACTAAGAACTTGTTGAAAAATAAACAAGTGAATTATAAATAGATTTCTACACATAGAAGTAATCATCAACTTAAAGTGCCCTCTTTGGGGATTGTAATAGAGATCCATCTGGATTCATGAACTTAATTCTAAACATTTCTTCACAAAAAAAGAAATCTTTAACATCAATATTTATGGAACATGTCCACAAAAAATCTGGCTGTCAACACTGAATATTGCATTGTTGCATTTCTTTTCAGAGTTTATGAACTTACATTCACTTTTTGTTGAAGTATTATTCAATAAATATATTTATAAAGGATTTTGAATTGTTGCTATTTTTTAGAATATTTGAAAAAAAATCTCACGTACCCCTTGGCATACCTTCAAGTACCCCCAGGGGTAGGCGTACCCCCATTTGAGAACCACTGTTCTAAGTAACAAAGACTTAATTTAGAGTTATTTGGACACTAGGGGAACATATTTTAAGTGATAAAGACTTTATTTAGAGTTATTTGGTTTGGGTTAGGGTCAGGGTTAGAGGGTTAGGGTTATAATAAGGCCATGCCAAATAAGGCATTAATAAGAACTTAATGACTAGTTAAGAGCCAATATGTTACTATTTTGCATGTTAATAAGCACCTATATTAAAGGCCTACTGAAATGAGATTTTCTTATTTAAACGGGGATAGCAGGTCTATTCTATGTGTCATACTTGATCATTTCGCGATATTGCCATAATTTTGCTGAAAGGATTTAGTAGAGAACATCCACAATAAAGTTCGCAACTGGGGAAAAGCCCTGCCTCTACCGGAAGTCGCAGACGATGACGTCACATGTTGAGAGCTCCTCATATATTCACATTGATTTTAATGGGAGCCTCCAACAAAAACAGCTATTCGGACCAGAAAACGACAATTTCGCCATTAATTTGAGCGAGGATGAAAGATTCGTGTTTGATAGCGACGGACTAGAAAAAAAAAAAAACAAGGTGGCGACTTGTCCAGGGTGTACCCTGCCTTCCGCCCGATTGTAGCTGAGATAGGTGCCAGCGACCCCAAAAGGGAATAAGCGGTAGGAAATGGATGGATGGAAGTTAAAAAAAAAAACAACGTGATTGCAATCAGATTGCATTGAGACGGATTCATATGTTTTTAGAGACATTTACTAGGATAATTCTGGGAAATCCCTTATCTTTCTATTGTGTTGCTAGTGTTTTAGTGAGTTTAACAGTACCTGATAGTCGGAAGTGTACGTCCACAGCCGGGTGAAACAGTGTCTCGGGGAAGTCGACGGCAGCTGTACGGGCGGCACAAGCTCAGCTGATATCCAGTAAGAGGCGACTTTTTAACCACAATTTTCTCACCGAAACCTGCTGGTTGACATTCGGTCGGGATCCATGTCCATTGTGATCCATACTAAAGTTTCACCTCCGTGAATTTTAAACAAGGAATCACCGTGTGTTTGTGTGGATAAAGGCTAAAGCTTCCCAACTCCGCCTTTCTACTTTGACTTCTCCAATATTAATTGAACAAATTGCAAAAGATTCAGCAACACAGATGTCCAAAATACTGTATAAGTATGCCGTTAGAGCAGACTACTTTTAGCTGTGTGTGTACGCAGCGCTCATATTCATAACAGCCCGTGACGTCACACATACACGTCATCATTACGTGACATTTTCAAGAAAAAAGTCCTGGGAAATTTAAAATTGCAATTTAGTAAACTAAAAAGGCCGTATTGGCATGTGTTGCAATGTTAATATTTCATCATTGATGTATAAACTATCAGACTGCGTGGTCGCTAGTAGTGGGTTTCAGTAGGCCTTTAATGGTGAATATGTTCCCCATACTAAAGTGTTAGCATGTTTTTTTTACTGGTTCACAAAATTAATTGTGGATGAACATAACCTTGTTCAAACAACAAAACCAACACGGTGCATAAACTGGAAACAAATTACACACCTGCAAATCAGTCAGCTGTTGCCGTATCCGTAATACGCCGATAGGGAGAAGTTTGTAATTAAACGTTAAGTCGGGTGTGTTTTGACCTCCGGCGAACCCCTAAAGATCGATCGAACCCTGGTTAAGAACCACTGGTCTACATTAAAACCAACAAAGCTAAAGACACCTTTTTGTTATTGAGTTGAGATATCAAGATATCAGGTTCTTTTCTCATTCCATGCAGAGAATTCATGGCAAGACGGAAAGACTTCGCAACCACACTAGTTATGAGAGTAGAGTATGTGTGTGTGCTCTTTTAATGACTGTGTGTTGCGTGAGTGGAAGAGTTGGGAGGGCGGGCGGTAGCATGCATGCAGCAGTAGTGGCGACTGGCAAATGTGTCCATTTGTGTCTTGCAGAAATAACAATAAAGCCACCAAATTGTCACGAATCGGAGGCTTTGTCATGCCGACCCAAAAGCGGAGTTTAGCAGACCCTTTGTCGGGTAAAGTAAAGGGTGTTAGCCCCGTCGAAAACATCGGTCCTGGAGGGAACGTCTCCTGTGCTCTACTCGACTACAGTTTGGGACAGGTAGCCGAACAGCAGGAAAGGTGTAAAGCTCCTTTCCAGCATGAGAACTGAGACATGCCACGACCATGAAGCGTAACAAAAGACATAGTGGAGACGAAATTAAGTTCCGAGGCACCTGCAATATTCAGACTTGCAGATATGGTCAACTGGTACAAACAACAAGTACCCACCAAGAGTAGGTGATGAGGATCTGAAAGTCCTCGAGAAGTTTGTGGTGACTATGTATGACAGGTCCAGTACAGTTGCATGTGTTGTTGATGCCAGACTGGAAATGTTCGCTTGGAAACATAGGCCTCATGAAGCCATTCCACCAACCCGTGCAGCGCTACTTTAGCATGCCAAGCAGGCTGCATGTGGAGTCAGACAATAGTCAGCACATAGTCCTGCCGACTGGAGATGGACAAAGAGTGGAGATTTCATGGAAGGATTTCATTCCGTAGAACATCTTTTGCCCAGACTGCCTTTTCAATAAAAGGACCACAACTATGGAACTCTTTACCTGACACTTTGAAAAGTATATCTGCTTTTGTCACTTTCAAAAAACAAGCACAATTATGGCTAGTCTAGCAGCAATCGTGTTCCCATGTTAAGTTTTTACTAATAATTTTTTATTTATTTATTTTTTTATTTATTCATTTTATAATTTTTTTTATTTTTGTAATTGTGAATGTGTGGGAAACCGTGGTTCTATATTTTGTCACACTTCAATTAGAAAGCACCAGATACACTACAAATAGTCTACAGTCAGACTTAGGATATTTCTTTTCAGAGTACAAGATGATCAATTAGAATTTAGACTAAACGGGCAGTTTGTTGAGACATAAGTGGCATGATATTGAGTATTTAGTTTAGTAATAAAGGAGATTCATACAGTGTTTTTTTTTCTAGTGACTCAGTGGGCATGACACTGAGAAGCCATCATTCATTCACTTAACATTCACACATTGATGCTACTTTGTATTTGACAGAGCGCTAATATGCCTAATCAATAATCATTACACTCAACAAATAAAGTATAGTAAAATGCTTTTTGCGTTAACATAACTGCGAATTGGCCAATAAAATGTAATCCACTGTTTAACGCACAAAAGTCACGGAACTGACATAAATGTGAATGAAATGCTATCATTGTAAGGAAAAGGAACAATTTTTTACTAAAATAATACATTCATCCCAAAAATAATCAACCTCCCCTCCCTGAACCAAACTTAGTCAAGACGACCACTTGAAATACCGACTAAGCTAAAGCTCGCAAGAACAATCCATACACTTACAACTCAAATCATCTGCTTGCGAGGTGTGAGCAACATTATCGATGTAAGATCAACTTAAGAGGTTAGCTCTTTTTTTAACACCCTGAAGTAGTCTCCCTACTCGTCAAGCCTGGTACAGCAGCACACTGTACTACCCCAACTTTAAATCACACAAAAAGCACACATTGTGGTGGTAAAGTACCGTATTTTTCGGCGTATAAGTCGCTCCGGAGTATAAGTTGCACCTGCCAAAAATGCATAATAAAGAAGGGAAAACACACATAAGTCGCACTGGAGCATAAGTCGCATTTTTGGGGGAAATTTATTTGATAAAACCCAACACCAAGAATAGACATTTCAAAGGTAATTTTAAATAAATAAAGAATAGTGACCAACAGGCTGAAGAAGTGTACGTTATGACGCATAAATAACCAACTGATATGTTAACGTAACATATTATGGTAAGAGTCATTCAAATAACTATAACATATAGAATATGCTATACCTTTACCAAACAATCTGTCACTCCTAATTGCTAAATCCAATGAAATCTTATACGTCTAGTCTCTTACGTGAATGAGCTAAATAACATTTGATATTATACGGTAACGTGTTAATAATTTCACACCCCCGGCCAAACTATGAAAAAAACTGTGACTTATATTCCAAAAAATACGGTTAGTGTAAATCGTAAAAAAAAAATGAAATAAAAACAATTAATTTTTTTATACATATTGTTAATTGCGTAAATGTATTGCTGTTATTTTACTTGTTTGTAAAAATATTTGTTACTAACTGATATCTGTTCTTTTAAATTTGATTTAAAGTAGAATTTTGGTGGTAGAATCAATCATGATTTTCAAATGTTATTGATCGTAATTTCAATATCAATCAATTGATTATTATTGTTGCCACAATCGTCCAGCACTATTGTAGATAATTAAATAATATTTGATGTCCTGGTTTAGTTATTAGCATATCTGCCTCATGATGTTCTGGCTTTGAAAACCATCTCGGCCCTTTGTGTTTGGCATATGTATACATGTAAACTCTTCCATAACATGGAATGGCGGTGCTTTGGTCCAATTGTTGCATGGATTTTCTTTTAAAGACAATCTGCAAGCCTCTTTATGACAGTACATACCGTTTTGTGGGCAGTCTCCTTTACGTGCCAACGTCCTCTTCCAGGCTAAGCTCCCTTTGACTATGTCTTCTCCCCTGTCAGCCTTATTGTAAATGCGTCACTAAAGTCTTAAATTCCAAACTGCTTGTTCACTTCCATAGGGGGTCTACTGACACATAAGTTAAAACTATGCGCTACTTTGTACTAGAAATGGCAACAGTGGAGGATGCATGTGCCTGTAGAATCCATTCTGCTCTAAAACAGGAGGATCAAGGAAAAAGTAGAAACTTAGTGACTACATCTGGATCAAAATGGCAGACCACCAGCAAAATATTTCCGGTAAACCTATACCATGTATGGAGATATCCGTTGACAAAACTAAGACAAAATGCATCACAAAAGTCTTAAATTCCAAAATATTTGTTTAGAAGACGGCAAGAGTTTTATAAATATCTCTGCTGTGTTTTTATGTTTGATTTGACATTTAAGGGACTTATGGGCATCCCAAATACACAAAAAACATTACCAATAGGTAAGAAAAGTTGGTTTTGACTTTTCGTGGGTACAAAACTCAATGATTTTGCTTGGTTCCGGGGAGCGCTGGAGGCAGAGTTTGGGTAAGGTTGGTCCACACCAAGTATTCACTTAAAAATAATGTTTTAACCATGTGACTAGATTACCGTATTTTTTGGACTGACTATAAATTGCAGTTTTTTTCATAGTTTGGTTGGGGGTGCGACATATACTCCGGAGCGCCTTATGTGTGAAATTATTAACCCATTACCGTAAAATATCAAATATTATTTATCTCATTCGCGGAAGAGACGAGGAAAATGTCAGCAATCGTCTCACACACACGTCAACTAATAAGAATTCGGCGGGGGCGGGTCATGGCAGAAGTGCATTGTGGGTAATAATAATAATAGTAATAATGGATTAGATTTATATCACGCTTTTCTATTGTTAGATACTCAAAGCGCTCATAGTGAAGTGGGAACCCATCATTCATTCACACCTGGTGGTGGTAAGCTACATCAGTAGCCACAGCTGCCCTGGGGTAGACTGACTGAAGCGTGGCTGCCAGTTTGCGCCTACGGTCCCTCCGACCACCACTAATCATTCATTCACCAGTGTGAGCGGCACCGGGGGCAAGGGTGAAGTGTCCTGCCCAAGGACACAACGGCAGCGATTATGCAGCGATGTGCCAGAAACCCTCAGGTTTCTGGCACGGCCGCTCTACCCACTACGCCATGCCGCCCCTCATTGAATGCTAACTGCTATATGCTACTGCCTTAGCTATTAAAATGGATCATTTCCTCATTGGCGGTAACTTATAAAAACTGAGAAGGGCTGAACAAAAATGGCAACGAAAAGGAAATCATGTACTGCAGATTACAACCTGGACGTAGTGAAATATGCAGCAGAAAACGACAAGAGGAAGCGGCGCATACCTTTGGAGTTGGCAGAGTTGTTAAGAAGCGACATTGAGGAAGATTTAATCGGATTTATGGATTAGGAGTGACAGATTGTTTGGTAAAGGTAAAGCATGTTCTATATTTTATAGTTATTTGAATGACTCTTACCATAATATGTTAGGTTAACATAGCAGGCACCTTCTCAGTTGGTTATTTATGCCTCATATAACGTACACTTATTAAGCATGTTGTTCACTATTCTTTATTTCTTTTAAATTGCCTTTCAATTGTCTATACTTGGTGTAGGATTTTATCGAATAAATTGCCCCCAACAATGCGACTTATACTCCAGTGCGACGTATGTATGTTTTTTTCCTTCTTATGCATTTTCGGCCGGTGTGATGTATACTTCGGAGCGATTTATAATCCGAAAAATACGGTAGTTAACTACTTTTACCAGCAGCTGTAGTGACACCGATTTATGTTAGGCCTTAAAGCAATATACATCAAAAATGTAATTAAAAAAATTACATATTTTGATTTTGTTGAGCAGGCCATGACTTTAAAACGTATAAGGTAAAATGTTTTTATGCTCATTGAAAGCTGGGGGAGAGAGGAAAGTCCATCCATTCATCCATTTTCTACCGCTTATTCCCTTTTTGGGGTCGCGGGGGGCGCTGGCGCCTATCTTAGCTACAATCAGGCAGAAGGCGTACACCCTGGACAAGTCGCCACCTCATCGCAGGAGAGGAAAGTCAATGATTGCAAACAAGGGAGGAAAAAAAACGATTTTTGTATTTCACATTTGGTACTCATAAACAGGCTGTAGGGACACATTTCTCTTAAACCTTTTTTAAGTAAAACAATCAAACGAAACTTGTTTAATTCTGTTAAATTTGGCATTTAAACACATTTGTGAAGTAAAGCCCACAAATGTTCATGTTTTCATGACCCACATGAAATGACACATCGGGCGGATGTGATTCTGACATTTGTGGTTCACACTGAAGAGGAACGGATGTCACTTTCAGGTCAATGGTGGCAATACATGTTTTTGTCAGACTGTGACACGTTATCTACTTGCCGCATTTTCCACACTGACCCCATTTTTGTTGTGTTGACCGCCTGCAATAGAAAACTAATGCAAACCCAGAATGACTCACTGCTGCACCACTGACGAGTCAGCACAATAAACCTCGGTGTGTTTTCCAGGCGGACGTGATCGTCAACTACCATGTAGGGGAAACCATACTGTCGCTGCAGAAAACCACACTGATCCCTGGAGGTTCTGAGTCCCTGGTCTACACCACCCTGTCTGGAGGGATCGGCATTCTGGTCCCCTTTACTTCACATGAGGTAATTTTCTATTGCCGTTTTGGTATGAACAGGTTGAATGAAATCAATATGAAGACAACAAAATTGACATAAATAAAAAATATCACTAAAATGTTTTACTCGTGTTTGACAACTTAACAGCCTTTGACAGACTTTTTTGCAATACTTTTCCAACTGCATCTCCAGGTCACTGGTGTGTGAGTGACAGGAAGAAAACCCTGTGAGGAAAAAGGAAATAAAACATTTTTTTCTATGATACATTTTTGAAACGAGTGCCTCAGCATCTTGGAAAATATGCTAAAAGTGTCACCCATCAAAGAGCTTTTTTGTGGCTTTATTGTTCCTCATATCAGATTGGATTTTTATCAAATGAACGTGGCCACAAAAATGTACGATAAATGAAATGCTTCTTACTCTTGTTGCAGCCTATAATTGATTGGTGTTGGTTTCTTTGTCCAGGACCATGACTTTTTCCAACATTTGGAGATGCACATGCGCTCGGAGTTCCCCCCGATGGGCGGCAGAGACCATCTCAGCTTTAGGTCCTACTACTTCCCAGTCAAGGTTAGCTTGCGACGTGTGTCAAACATCCTCTGGCTGAATCATGAGAAATGATTCAAGATGGCGCCGGTTTGTCTGGCTCGCTGCTTGTCTCTGAGCACTACTTTTGTGGTTATTTTGACATTTATTTTGAGGACCATCCACTCACTTCTAGTGTATGAACGCCAGGATTTGTTGAGGATAGGGGAGTCAGTACAGTCATGTGAACTTTACAATGCAAGAGACTCAGATTCATTTTTCCTTGCTAACCTACCCGAGTGCTTCCGTCGGGTAGGTTAGTGTTTTTATCATCTTTGAATTTTAGCGAAGGTAAAATCGTTTTTATCTTTTAACCTTTTTGAACAAGTCGTGCATGCTTTTATTTCAAGTCTCCTGGACTACTGCAATTTATTTTATGCTGGCATTAGCCAAAAAGCTCTCTCCCGCTGCAGTTAGTCCAGAAGGCGGCAGCACGACTTAACGGGGGCCAGGAAACGCTAGCATATAACCCCAATCCTTGAGAGTTAGCACTGGTGTCCTGTTCATTTTAGAATTGATTTTAAAACATTGCTCTTTGTTTTTAAAGCTGTACATGGACTGGCCCCTCATTATATCCCGGACCTCATCCAAACTCACAATCCTGCGCACGCTCTGAGGTCCGAGAGCCAGCTCCAGCTCGTGGTGCCCAAGACTCTCGTCCAAAGGCAAAACCCAGTAACTCAATTTTGGTCAAAACTGAGCTGATAATAATTTTGGAGTTCCTAGGTGTTATGCTTTACACTAGTGTATGCGATATTGTAATTTGTTCCGTAAGTAAGCTGTTACGTGCATGGCAGGACCTAGCAACTACCACATAACCGCGTAGATACAACAGAAAAACCTAGTATCTCAATGGACCAATCGGAGGTTCTTTGTCAGTCGCCTTATTTTCTTTAATGAGACATTTGCACGAATGGGGGCCGACGGTCAACCTGATTATGTGATATTATGGCACAAGGGGATATTTGGAAGATTGGCCCAGGACGTTGCAAGCACCTTCATTAAATGTATTGTTCTTGATTCTTCCCCTTGCATACTCTTTTGGGCAGATAACTGTGGGGGTCAAAATAAAAACTGGACGCTGTACACGGCTCTTGCCCAATGTGCCAATGCAGAATTTGGCCCACCCGAGATTGTGATTAAATATCTGGAGAAAGGGCACAGTGTGGTTCATGAGAGCAGATTCAATCCATGGCTCAATCGGCAAGAAAATGAAAGCTCAAGAAAACATCTATACGTTTGATGACTTTGTAAATCTTTGTAAGACAGCATCAAGATAGATTGGTTTTCCTTTGTTTTCTCAAAATCAGCTAGAAGTTAGTTACTAGGTTTTGCCTTACGACGGGAGAAGACCAGACTTAAAAGTAGGGGAGACAGGGCCTTCTCTGTGGTCGGCCCTAAGCTCTGGAACACTCTGCCCCTCCATATTCGAACTGCTCCCACAGTGGAGTGTTTTAAGTCTTGTCTCTAGACCCATTGTTATTCCCTGGCTTTTAACACTACGTGAGTTGTATGGTCCTCTGTTGCCCTTTGTGTTTTAAAATTTGGATTTTTATTTACTGTTTTAATAAGTTTCACCCCTAAAATTGTTTTTAATCATTTATTTTGTATAGGTTTTATATGTATTTATTTATTATTATTTATTTTTATTTTTTGTTTTATTCAGTCATTGGTGGAGCTCAGGATAGTATTTGAATGTTGTTATTAATATTGTTGTGCAGCACTTTGGAATTTGTTGTTGAAATGTGCTGTATGAATAAAGTGGATTGATTGATTGATTGTTTGGTGTCACAGAACGTGATCGACGGAGACCTGTGTGAGCAGTTCAACAGCATGGAGCCCCACAAGCAGAAGAGCGTAGCGGAGGAGCTTGACAGGACGCCGCCCGAGGTCTCGAAGAAACTGGAAGACATTCGTACCCGCTATGCATTCTAACTGCGTGACCCAAGATTCGTCTTTTACCTTTGGATTTTAATGAATCATGTCGGCGCCTTGCCCCCCTTCATCTAGGTTGTAGAGACGTCTGTGTGAATTTCGACCCCCGGTGTTTGTGATTCAGTCACCAAACACTGAAACATGGCAGGAAGATTTGTGTCTTCTTGTATTTCAGGGCACAAACACCTGTGTTTACAGTGTGTGAAGCGTCCCCTTACACAACTCTTGGAAGCCAACTTTAACCTCCCACTAATGAGCGCAGCGCAGCTGGTCCACAATGTACAGACTTTTACATGCCAACAAGAGGCTCATCGCCATTTGTTTTGATCTCAGCCTATTTTGGGAGGTAAGTGTTTTAGTTTGGATAAATTATAATCACAGCATTAGGATGAATGGAAAATAACCGCCCTACTTGTTTGTCACCTCCTCCGCTCAAAGGAGTGTTGCTGTATGATGTGACATTAAGCAGCGGTTATACAGACTAAACAAGGTCGGGGGCTGTACACCCAAAGTTGAAAGTGAGTTGTTTTTGTCATTTCTGTGAAATCCCCACCTCAGCCACAAGCAGTTACAGCAATTTCCTGTAGAAACAGACCATTTTGTGTGGGATAGCAGTCTGTATTGTAAATAAAGTTTTCTACGTGACAAAATGTTATCTGTGCTACCTGTCCCTGATGAACAACCAAACGCTTCTATTGTCGAAAACAGTGCATTCGGAAATAACTCACAGCGATTCACTCTTTACACGTTGTGTTAAAGCTTTATTCCAAAACAGAATTGATTCCTCAAAATTCTACACACAAAATCCTATAAAAATGTGAAAACATTTAGAGCTTTTTGTAAATTTATTAAAAAATAAAAAGAAGTCACTTATCAATCAATGTTTATTTATATAGCCCTAAATCACTTGTGTCTCAGAGGGATGCACAAACCACAACGACATCCTCGGTAGAGCCCACATAAGTGCAAAGAAAACTCACACCCAGTGGGACGTCGGTGACAGTGACTATGAGAAACCTTGGAGAGGACCGCATATGTGGGCAATCCTCCCTCCCTAGGGTACCAAAAGCAATGGATGTCGAGTGGGTCTAACATGATACTGTGAAAGTTCAACCCATAGTGGATCCAACACAGTAGCGAGAGTCCCGTCCATAGTGGAGCCAACAGGAAACCATCCCAAGCGGAGGCAGATCAGCAGTGCAGAGACATCCCCAGCTGATACACAGGCAAACGGTCCATCCTGGGTCCCGACTCTGGACGAGCGGATCTTCATCCATGGCCACCGGACCGGATCCCCTCCACAGTGGGACAGAGGTGAAAATCAATCAATCAATGTTTACTTATATAGCCCTGAATCACTAGTGTCTCAAAGGGCTGCACAAACCACAACACAAACCACTACGACATCCTCGGTAGGCCCACATAAGGGCAAGGAAAACTCACACCCAGTGGGACGTCGGTGACAATGATGACTATGAGAACCTTGGAGAGGACAAAAGCAATGGATGTCGAGCGGGTCTAACATGATACTGTGAAAGTTCAATCCATAGTGGATCCAACACAACCGTGAGAGTCCAGTCCAAAGTGGATCCAACACAGTAGTGAGAGTCCCGTCCATATTGGAGCCAACAGGAAACCATCCCAAGCGGAGGCGGAACAGCAGCGCAGAGACGTCCCCAGCCGATACACAGGCAAACGGTCCATCCTGGGTTCCGACTCTGGACGAGCGGTACTTCATCCATGGCCACCGGACCTGCCCCCCTCCACAGTGGGACAGAGATGAAAAAGAAAAGAAACGGCAGATCAACTGGTCTAAAACGGGGGGTCTATTTAAAGGCTAGAGTATACAAATGAGTTTTAAGGTGAGACTTAAATGCTTCTATACATAAGTATTCACAGCCTTTGCTCAATACTTTGTTGATGCACCTTTGGTAGGAATTAAGTATTTTTGAATGCCATGCCACAAGCTTTGCACACCCATCTTTTGGCAGTTTTGCTAGTTTTCTTTGCAGCACCTCACAAGCTCCATCAGATTGGATAGAAGCTGCATTGCACAGTAATTTCCGGATCTCTTCCGAGATGGTCAATCGGATTCAAGTCTGGACTCTGGCTGGGCCACTCAAGGACATTTACAGAGTTGTCTTAAAGACATTCCTTTCATATCTTGTCTGTGTGCTTAGGATCTTTGCCCTGCTAAAAGACAAACCATCGCCCAGTCTTGAGTTCAAGAACACTCTGGAGCATGTTTTCATCCAAGATGTTGCCGTACATTGCTGCGTTCAACTTTCACTCTATCCTGACGAGGTTTCTAGTTTCTGCTGCTGAAACATATCCCCACAGCATGATGCTTCACTGTAGGGATGATGTTGGCCTGATGATTAACAGTCCCTGGTTTCCTCCAAGCATGATGCTCGGCATTCACACCAAAGAGTTCAATCTTTGTCTTATTAGATCAGAGAATTTTGTTTCTCATGGTCTGAGTCTTTCAGTTGTTTGGCAAACTTTTACGAAAGAATGGTTTCCCTCTGGCCACTACCATATAGGCCTGGTTGGTGGATTTCTGCGGTGATGGTTGTCCTTCTGGAAGGTTTTCCTCTCTATACAGAGGAGTGCATCTGGTTCTTAGTCACCTTCCTGACTAGGGCCCTTCTCCCCCGATCGCTCTGTTGAGACGGCCTGCCAGCTCTACAAAATGTCCTTATGGTTCCAAACTTCTTCCAGTTACGGATGATGGCAACTATGCTCTTTGGAATCTTCAAGCAGCAGATAGTGTTCTGGACCCTTCCCTAGATTTGAGCCTAGACAATCCTTTCAATTCCTTTTTCTTAATTATTGATTTGTGCTCGGCTATGCATTGTCAAGATTGGGACCTAAGTCTTCCAAACAATGTTCATACAACGGAATTTACCACAGGGGGACTCCAATTAAGCTGTAGGAACATCTCAAGAATGATCAGTTGAAACAGGACGCACCATTTAGTTAGTTTTTATTCCTGATAAATGTGCAACAAATATATATATTTTTTGACATTACCATGAATTTATTAACGTGGACCCCGACTTAAACAAGTTGAAAAACTTATTCAGGTATTACCATTTAGTGGTCAATTGTACGGAATATGTACTGTACTGTGCAATCTACTAATAAAAGTTTCAATCAATCAATCAATCAAAAATGAGGTATTGTGTGTAGAATATTGAAGGCAAAAAATGTATTCCATTTTTGGAATAAGGTTGCAACATAATGAAATGTAGAAAAAGTGGCCTGAATACGCTCTGGATGCACTGTATGTCGCGCATTATTAGAAAGTCAAAACTATTTATTAGTGCCGGTCTGACAGTTAAGTCATTTTCAATTTTAAATGAAATCACATGTTAAGTGTTATGACTGCCGCCCTCCCCCTGTGACCCTAAGCTGTAAAAAGTGGATGGAAGGGAAAAAAAGCATCGTGTTAAAGTTGTCAGACATTTCATTAGCTCCGACATATTGGGGGATTTAGTTTCTATGCCTTTTGACGTTTATTCCACAAAAGCCTTTGTACAAACCCAGGCCAAGATTGAATGCAGCAATGTACAGAGACATCATTATTTATATAATGTCAATACTCCACCAATCCAGGGCGTCTTAGCCCCAAAGCCTCCCAGTGCATTACAAGGCCTACTGAAATGAGATTTTCTTATATAAACGGGGATATCAGGTCCATTCTACAGTGAAGAAAATACGTATTTGAACACCCTGCTATTTTGCAAGTTCTCCCACTTAGAGATCATGGAGGCATTTGAAATTTTCATGGTAGGTGCATGTCCACTGTATGAGAGATAACCTAAAAAGAAAAAATCCAGAAATCACAATCTGTGATACAGCTGAAAATAAGTATTTGAACACCTGTCTATGAGCTAGAATTCTGACCCTCAAAAGTTAGTCCGCCTTTAAAAGTCCTCCTCCACTCCACTGTATTATCCTGAATCAGATGCACCTGTGTGAGGTCGTTAGCTGCATAAAGACACCTTTCCAACCCATACAATCAGTAAGACCCAAACATTCAGCATGGCTAAGAGCAAAGAGCTGTCCAAAGACACCAGGGACACAATTGTACAACTCCACAAGGATGGAAAGGACTACGGAGAAATTGCCAAGCAGCTTGGTGAATAAAGGTCCACTGTTGGAGCAATCATTAGAAAATGGAAGAAGCTGAACATGACGGTCAATCTCAATCGGAGTGAAACTTCATGCAAGGTATCACCTCGTGGGGTCTCAATGATGCTAAGAAAGGTGAGGAATCAGCCCAGGACTACACGGCAGGACTTTGTCAATGACCTGAAAAGAGCTGGGACCACTGTTTCCATGGTCACTGTTGGTAATACACTAAGATGTCATGCTTTGAAATCATGCATGGCACGGAAGGTTCCCCTGCTTAAACCAGCACATGTTAAGGCCCGTCTTAAGTTTGCCAATGACCATTTGGATCATCCAGAGTAGTCATGGGAGAAAGTTTTGTGGACAGATGAGACCTAAATTGACCTTTTTGGTCATAATTCCACTATGTGTGTTTGGAGGAAGAAGAATGATGCGTACCATCCCAAGAACACCATCCTACTGTGAAGCATGGGGGTGGTAGCATCATGCTTTGGGGGTGTTTTTCTGCTCATGGGACAGGACGACTGTACTGAATTAAGGAGAGGATGACTGCAGTCATGTATTGTGAGATTTTGGCCAAAAACCTCCTTCCCTCAGTCAGATCATTGAAGATGAGTCGTGGCTGGATCTTCCAACATTAACATGACCCAAAGCACACAGCCAGGAAAACCAAGAAGTGGCTTCGTAAGAACCATTTCAAGGTTCCGGAGTGGCCTAGCCAGTCTCCAGACCTAAATCCAATTGAAAATCTTTGGAGGGAGCTGAAAGTCTGTGTTACTCAGTGACAGCCCAGAAACCTGACTGATCTAGAGAAGATCTGTGTGGAGGAGTGGGCCAAAATCCCTCCTGCAGTCCCTGCAAACCTTGTAAAGAACTACAGGAAACGTTTGACCTCTGTAATTGCAAACTAAGGCTACTCTACCAAATATTAATGTTGGTGTTCAAATACTTTCAGCTTTATCACACAAATTGTTAAAAAATCAAAGATTGGGATTTCTGAATTTTTCTTTTTAGGTTATCTCTCATACAGTGGACATGCACCTACCATGAAAATCTCAGACCCCTCCATGATTTATAAGTGGGAGAACTTGCAAAATAGCAGGGTGTTCAAATACTTATTTGCTTCACTGTATGTCATACTTGATCATTTCGCGATATTGCCATATTTTTGCTGAACGGATTTAGTAGAGAACATCGACGATAGAGTTCTCAACTTTTGGTGCTGATAAAAAAGCCTTGCCTATACCGGAAGTAGCGGACGATGAGCGCGTGACGTCACGGGTTGTGGAGCTCCTCACATCTGAATGTTGTTTACAATCATGGCCACCAGCAGCGAGAGCAATTCGGACCGAGAAAGCGACAATTTCTCTATTAATTTGAGCGAGCATGAAAGATTTGTGGATGAGGAAAGTGAGAGTGAAGGAATAGAAGGAAAAAAAGACGAGGGCAGTGGGAGCGATTCAGATGTTATTAGACAAATTTACTAGGATAATTCTGGAAAATCCCTTATCTGCTTATTGTGTTACTAGTGTTTTAGTGAGATTATATGGTCGCACCTGTACAACCTGAAGGTCGGCCCCGCACCTTTCTTCAGCACCAGTCGACGGGTGGTGGCGATGCCCATCTCTGCCCTTCGCAAGGGACCCTCTTCGAAACGCGATCTTTCGAAATGATCGCTGCATAATACACTTTACTTTGTGTGTGTGTGGTCCAATCCAATTCGCTTGACCGCTCTGTTCCATTGTAAAGCTTCACCGTCATCTTTCGGGAATGTAAACAATGAAACACTGGCTGTGTTTGTGTTGCTAAAGGCGGCCACAATACACCGCTTCCCCCTACAGCTTTCTTCTTTGACGTCTCCATTATTCATTGAACAAATTGCAAAAGATTCAGCAACACAGATGTCCAGATTATTGTGGAATTATGCCATTAAAAGAGAGGACTTATGAGACAGTGCTAGAACAAAAATGTCCTCTACAATGCGTGACGCCCCGCGCACGCGTCATCATACCGCGACGTTTCAGCAGGATACTTCGGCGCAAAATTTAAAATTGCAATTTGGTAAACTGACCCGGCCGTATTGACATGTGTTGCAATGTTAATATTTCATCATCGATATATACACTATTAACCTGCCTGGTTGGTAGTAGTGGGTTTCAGTAGGCCTTTACACTCCTACATCTGTTTTACTGCGTAAGAAGGAAACATGACCGGCCCCTAATGACAAATAATGCCAATAAAATTGCCTATTTAAAAAAAATGTTTCCTCTAAACATATCAGTGTGTTGCATAAAGACAAATGCTCGGATTGCTTGACTTCCACGTTTGACAATTTAGAATTAGATTCAACATTTAGATTTAACATTTAGGTCTATATTCAACATTTAGCACTCACATTTACATTTAAGATTTAAATTTAACAATTAGATATATTTAGAGTCAACGTTTAATTGTATCACTTGTGAGCAAAAAAAAAAAAAATCAGATTGTGTTCATTGTCGGGGCCATAGAAGCAGTTAAATTAAGTAACCACCGGTTCTATTTCATATTGGCTCATCATGTCACGGTTTGGGTCAACTGTAGTAAGAACATAAAGTAACCAAGGACAGTCAGGAAATGGCGTGGGGCAAAAACACTTTAGTGAACCGTTCAGCTTAGTAAATTATTAAGAAAATGGGTCGCATGCTTATAAGCAGTTATAGACTATTTTTTCAGAGGGGGTCATTAAGACTTGGCAACAAACAAACAACAACAAAAATAAAATTCTTACTTATGGAAGCCCGACCACTGTGTACAGTTGAGTCCACAATGGACTTGTAGGAAGATTTTGTACGTACTGAAAACCCCACATAGCTCAGATTTGGGGTTTTTCTGTTTTTTAAGCGCAGGTGTTGAAACTAAAACAGTGTCTGGAACATTTAGTGGGCTAAAATACTGACATTCATAGGAGAGTGTAGCTAGAGTCCATCGTAAAGGGGCTGTTTGCAAACTTTCCAAAGTGTTTATATATTGTGGCTTTGAGCGTGTAAAATACTCTGTGCCACATAACACACACACTAACTTTGTTGTCAGTTAATGATATTGTTAGCTATTGAGGATGATATATTCTATAATAACAACATGGTAGAGCAATTCTTATAATTAGTAATTGTGGGAAAGTCATACCAAAGACTATAAAAATGGGACCCGTTACCTCCCTGCTTGGCACTCAGCATCAAGGGTTGGATTTAGGGGTTAACGAAGGTCCTGCAGTCCTGGGTTCAGATCCAGGCTCGGGATCTTTCTGTGTGGAGTTTGCATGTTCTCCCCGTGAATGCGTGGGTTCCCTCCGGGTACTCCGGCTTCCTCCCACTTCCAAAGACATGCACCTGGGGATAGGTTGATTGGCAACACTAAATTGGCCCTAGTGTGTGAATGTGAGTGTGAATGTTGTTTGTCTATCTGCGTTGGCCCTGCGATGAGGTGGCGACTTGTCCAGGGTGTACCCTGCCTTCCGCCCGATTGTAGCTGAGATAGGCGCCAGCGACCCCAAAAAAGGGATTAAGCGGTAGAAAATGGATGGATCACCAAAAATTTAAAAATTACCTCTGATAGTCACATACACATTAGGTGTGGTGAAATTACACTCTGCATTTGACCCATCCCTTTGTTCCACACCCTGGGAGGTGAGGGGAGCAGTGAGCAGCAGCGGTGGCCACGCTCCGGAATCATTTTGGTGATATAACCCCCAATCCCAACCCTTGATGCTAAGTGCCAAGCAGGGAGGAACCATGCGGTTCAGATCAGGGAATGTCATTGGGACTTTGAGACACTTGTGATTAAGACCTATTGAATATAAATCAACTGTAACTGATTAATCAACCGTAATTGATTGATTGATGACAGAAGGCTGGACAATCGAAGCATGTTTAAAGGGATGGCACTTAGAAAGCCATTGAATCTTTTTCAGGTCAAAATAGGACAAACACTACTGTTCTTTTTCAGAACCAGAGAGTTGGTGAAATCAAACCTCGGGTCCGCTTCGGTGCTTGGGACGAATGTTATTGCACCACTCTGCGGAAGAACCATGACCTCTGCCAGGAGGGAATAACGACCGACCCTGCTGTGCAGTGCAGGAGGGTTGAGTTTATTTGGAACATGCATGCATACAATATGATACATCACAATTTCCAGTTTCTCTATTCAACATGTTCGAAAAAGAGTAGGAGTGGGATTGATACCAAAAAAAATGGTGGATGTCTGGTCCTGAACTGGAGTCTGACTCCAGCGTACTAGGTAGCCAAGGACACTGAGCCAGGTCATGAAGAGTGAAGTGTGTTCAACTGTCATTGGCATGGCTTGCCACCAGCTGACTCAAGTCTGGTGGCCCCATTGGGAAAGGAACATTGGCGAGCCCAGATACCTCGACCAGGGAAGCCCTGGGTGGCAGACTTTTGATGTCATGGAGGCTATACAGTTAGATGGAAAAGACTCATGAGTCTAGTGCAACTGTGAGGCTGTTACACCTATATCAATAGTGTGTCAGCTCCCTCAATCTATGAGACTGGACCAAGGCTGACTCATAGGTGGGGTAAAGACCTCGCCAGCCACCACTGAAGCAACTTGATGAGGAGGAGGAGTCAGGAGGACATATTTCCATCGGTATCGGAAATATTTCACCTTGTTCTTGTAGTCCTATTTAAATAACTACAAGCATACTTGCCAGCCCTCCCGATTTTCCCGGGAGACTCCCCAATTTCAGTGCTCCTCCAGAAAATCTCCCGGGGAAACCATTCCCTCGAATTTCTCCCGATTTCCACCCGGACAACAATATTGTGGGCGTGCCTTAAAGGCACTGCGTTTAGCGTCCTCTCTCACCTGAAACGGGTGACTATTATATATGTCTCCGTTATCCATAAGTTTATCTATAACCCATAAAGTAGACAGCCACGGAGCTATTTCTCAGCATGTGTTTATTCCGTTAAGACGCTGACACACAATATCCGTATTCTCATCTTGCATTGCTTCAAAACTACAGCAATTAGTAATGTCCAAAAACATAACAGAGACGAAGCAGAAGTATGAAGAAGGGCCAAGTCGACGACGAGTAAGAAGTACGCTTGCAAGTTTCAAAATGACTGGAAAAAATTATTTCAGCTCATCCAGGACAGCTGGAAGGGGAAAGGGGTATGCTGCCTGCAAATTCTGTAGATCAGACTTCTCCATTAAACACGGTGGCCAAACGGATATACTGATTCATGAACGGATTAATGTATTAATGTGTGTGTGTGTGTGTGTGTGTGTGTGTGTGTGTGTGTGTGTATATATATATATATATATATATATATATATACACACACATATATATATATATATATCTGTGTTTGCCCTGCAAAGAGGTGGCGACTTGTCCAGGGTGTACTCCGCCTTCCGCCGGATTGTAGTTGGGATAGGCGCCAGTGCCCCCCGTGACCCCAAAAGGGATTGAGCGGTAGGAAATGGATGTATATATATATATATATATATATATATATATATATATATATTGACGGCGTGGCGCAGTGGCAGAGTGGCCGTGCCCAACCCGAGGGTCCCTGGTTCAATCCCCACCTAGTACCAACCTCGTTGTGTCCTGAGCAAGACACTTCACCCTTGCTCCTGATGGGTGCTGGTTAGCGCCTTGCATGGCAGCTCCTTCCATCAGTGTGTGAATGGGTAAATGTGGAAGTAGTGTCAAAGCGCTTTGAGTACCTTAAAGGTAGAAAAGCGCTATACAAGTACAACCGATTTATTTATTTATAATCTACCATGCCAGCATCACAAGGCGGCATGACCAATGACCTGTGCATGAACACTAATTAGTTAAGAGCTTTTATCCAATCAGAATTCAGCTAGGTTGTTACCAGCCCTGTATGAAATCTACCAGAGGCCTTCTGAATCAACGGCTGTGGTCTTTGCAGTGTAGGTAAACGGGGCACATCCAGTTGATAGACAGTTGTGATAGCCAATCATATCACTAGTTGTTGACAGGAGCCCTTGTAGGTTGCCACACGTTGAACCGTTGCCTGTGACGTCGACGGCTTTCTGTGATTGGATACACCCTTGTGACTCACAAGTGATTACCCAATCACAAGTTGCGAGAGCAGAGAAATCTGATATAGACTTTCACAAACGTTATTGATCCACGAGGGAAATTGTTCAAACCTTCTCTTTTAACCCACAATGGCTGAAGGAAAGCAACACGTCGATTCGTTCGCAGCTTGCAAGACCATTTTCAAGAAGGATATTTCAAGATATAAGGGCAGCACGGTGGAACAGGGGTTTGTGCGTGCGCGTCAGAATACGTAGGTCCTGGGTTCAATCCTGGGCTCGGGATCATTCTGTGTGGAGTTTTATTGTTCTCCCCGTGACTGCGTGGGGTCCCTTTGGGTACTCCAGCTTCCTCCCACCTCCCAAGACATGCACCTGGGGATAGGTTGATTGGCAACATTGAATTGGCCCTAGTGTGAGTGTGAATGTTGTCTGTCTATCTGTGTTGGCCCTGTGATGAGGTGGCGACTTGTCCATCCAGTTGATAGACAGTTGTGATAGCCAATCAGATCACTAGTTGTTGACAGTAAACCCTTATAGTTTGCCACACGTTGAACCGTTGCCTGTCACGTCGACGGCTCCCTGTGATTGGATACGCACTTGTGACTCACAAGTGCGTATACAACCACAGGTTGCGAGAGCAGAGAAATCTGATATAGACTTAGATAACCTTTACTGATCCACGAGGGAAATTGTTCAAATCTTCTCTCTTTTTTAACCCACAATGGCTGAAGGAGAGCAACACGTCGATTCGGTCGCAGCTTGCAAGACCATTTTCAAGAAGGATATTTCAAAAGAAAAGTGCAGCACGGTGGAACAGGGGTTAGTACGTGTGCGTCCCAATACTTGGGTCCTGGGTCCAATCCTGGGCTCGGGATCATTCTGTGTGGAGTTTGCATGTTCACCCCGTGACTGCGTGGGTTCCCTTACGGGTACTCCGGCTTCCTCCTACCTTCCAAGACATGCACCTGGGGATATGTTGATTGGCAACATTGAATTGGCCCTAGTGTGTGAATGTGATTGTGAATGTTGTCTATTTGTGTTGGCCCTGTGATGAGGTGGTGACTTGTGCATCCAGTTGATAGACAGTTGTGATAGCCAATCAGATCATTAGTTGTTGACAGTAACCCTTCTAGGTTGCCACACGTTGAACCGTTGCCTGTGACGTCGACGGCTCTCTGTGATTGGATACTCACTTGTGACTCACAAGTGCATATCCAGTCACAGGTTGCGAGAGCAGAGAAATCTGATATAGACTTAGACAAACTTTATTGATCCACAAGGGAAATTATTCAAATCTTCTCTCTTTTTTAACCCACAATAGCTGAAGGAGAGCAACACGACGATACGGTCGCAGCTTGAAAGACCATTTTCAAGAAGGATATTTCAAAAGAAAAGGGCAGCACGGTGGAACAGGGGTTAGTACGTGTGCGTCAGAATACGTAGGTCCTGGGTTCAATCCTGGGCTCAGGATCATTCTGTGTGGAGTTCGCATGTTCACCCCGTGACTGCTTGGGGTCCCTACGGGTACTCCGGTTTCCTCCCACCTCCCAAGTCATGCACTTGGGGATAGGCCCCTCCCACCTCTAAAGACATGCACCTGGGGATAGGTTGATTGGCAACATTGAATTGGCCCTAGTGTGAGTGTGAGTGTTGTCTGTCTATCTGTGTTGGCGACTTGTCCAGGGTGTACGCTGCCTTCTGCCCGGCTGCAGCTGGGATAGGCTCCAGCAACCCCCCGTGACCCTAAAAGGGACAGGTGACAAAAAATGGATGGATGGATGGATTTCAAGAGAAACTAAATCTCGTGAGACGAGGTCGGCCGATCACAGAGTGAGCTAACCTGTCCCCTTCGGTGAGAAGGTTTGTCCGCCACTTCCAATTGAGCTCTTGGCTTCCGATGGGTCCTAAAAATTGTGAGTTTACATTTATTTCTCTATTTATTCTTACAATTATTTTATTTTTGACAGTACCACATATATTTTAATTGCTGGTGCGGGTTTATTAAAGTGTGCCGTGATATACAGTCTGGTGTGCGGTGGGAGATAATGTAATTTCACCTAAATGGGTTAAAAATATTTTTTTGCTAACCAGTAATTATAACCCGAAAATAATGTGTCGTTAAGTGTCTGTGTTGTCCAAAGCTCGGCAGAGTAACCATGTAATACTCTTTCATATCAGTAGGCGGCAGAAAGTAGCAAATTGCTTTGTAGATGTTGGGAACATGGTTTGTCGTGATCACAATATGCGGGAGGCAGCGTGCAGGTAAAAAGGTACCTAACGATAAAACCAAAAATAAACAAAAGGCGAGGGCCGCTAAGAAAAAGCATTGAAGCTTAAGGTTGCAAAGTAAACTAAAACAGAATGCTGGATGACAGCAAAGACTTACAGAGTGTGGAGCAGACGGCGTCCACAAAGTACATCTGTACATGACATGACAATCAACAATGTCCCCGCCAAGAAGGATAGCGTCCGCACAACTTAAATAGTCTTGGTTGCGAAAATAAAGCAGGTGCGGGGAATTGCGTTCAAGGAAGACATCAAACTATCCATCCATAATCTTCCGCATATCCGAGGTCGGGTCGCGGGGGCAGTAGCCTAAGCAGGGAAGCCCAGACTTCCCTCTCCCCAGCCACTTCATCTAGCTCTTCCCGGGGGATCCCGAGGCGTTCCCAGGCCAGCCGGGAGACATAGTCTTCCCAACGTGTCCTAGGTCTTCCCCGTGGCCTCCTACCGGTTGGACGTGCCCTAAACACCTCCCTAGGGAGGCGTTCGGGTGACATCCTGACCAGATGCCCGAACCACCTAGTCTGGCTCCTCTCAATGTGAAGGAGCAGCGGCTTTAATTTGAGCTCCTCCCGGATGGCAGAGCTTCTCACCCTAGCTCTAAGGCGGAGGAAACTCATTTCGGCCGCTTGTACCCGTGATCTTATCCTTTCGGTCATGACCCAAAGCTCATGACCATAGGTGAGGATGGGAACGTAGATCGACCGTTAAATTGAGAGCTTTGCCTTCCGGCTCAGCTCCTTCTTCACCACAACGGATCGATACAACGTCCGCATTACTGAAGACGCCGCACCGATCCGCCTGTCGATCTCACGATCCACTCTTCCCCCACTCGTGAACAAGACTCCTAAGTACTTGAACTCCTCCACTTGGGGCAGGGTCTCCTCCCCAACCCGGAGATGGCACTCCACCCTTTTCCGGGTGAGAACCATGGACTCGGACTTGGAAGTGCTGATTCTCATTCCAGTCGCTTCACACTCGGCTGTGAACCGATCCAACGAAACAGGAAAAAACACAAAAATAGGAGCGCAAGACAAGGACTAGACGAAATCACAAAAAAAACTCCAAATAAGTCAGGGCGTGATGTGACAGGTGGTGACAGTACACCTTTTTTGAGACAAGAGCTATAGTGACGCATGCTTAGTTATGCTTTAAAGCAGGGGTCGGGAATCTTTTTGGCTGAGAGAGCCACGAAAGCCAGATATTTTAAAATGTTTTTCTGTGAGAGCCATATAATATTTTTTTAACAATGAATACAACTAAATGCATGCATTTTTAAGTAAGACCAACATTTTTAGAGTTTAATAAGTCTCTTATTCTTTTTAATTACATTGTTATTCTGAAGCTAATCAACAATAAATAAAATACTTATTCCCATTAATGCGACTTCAGGTGGGGTAGCAAACAGATGGATGGATTAAAATGCATGAGTGTTTTATATTTTGAATGTTATTTTTATCACTGTGATAATCAATCAATCAATGTTTACTTATATAGCCCTAAATCACTAGTGTCTCAAAGGGCTGCACAAACCACTACGACATCCTCGGTAGGCCCACATAAGGGCAAGGAAAACTCACACCCAGTGGAACATCGGTGACAATGATGACTATGAGAACCTTGGAGAGGAGGAAAGCAATGGATGTCGAGCGGGTCTATACTGTGAAAGTTCAATCCATAACGGATCCAACACAGTCGCGAGAGTCCAGTCCAAAGCGGATCCAACACAGCAGCGAGAGTCCCGTTCACAGCGGAGCCAGCAGGAAACCATCCCAAGCGGAGGCGGATCAGCAGCGCAGAGATGTCCCCAGCCGATACACAGGCGAGCAGTACATGGCCACCGGATCGGACCGGACTCCCTCCACAAAGGAGAGTGGGACATAGAAGAAAAGGAAAAGAAACGGCAGATCAACTGGTCTAAAAAGGGAGTCTATTTAAAGGCTAGAGTATACAAATGAGTTTTAAGGTGAGATTTAAATGCTTCTACTGAGGTGGCATCTCGAACTGTTACCGGGAGGGCATTCCAGAGTACTGGAGCCCGAAATGAAAAAGCTCTACAGCCCGCAGACTTTTTTTGGGCTTTGGGAATCACTAATAAGCCGGAGTCCTTTGAACGCAGATTTCTTGCCGGGACATATGGTACAATACAATCGGCAAGATAAGATGGAGCTAGACCGTGTAGTATTTTATACGTAAGTAGTAAAACCTTAAAGTCACATCTTAAGTGCACAGGAAGCCAGTGCAGGTGAGCCAGTACAGGTGTAATGTGATCAAACTTTCTTGTTCTTGTCAAAAGTCTAGCAGCAGCATTTTGTACCAACTGTAATCTTTTAATGCTAGACATGGGGAGACCCGAAAATAATACGTTACAGTAATCGAGACGAGACGTAACAAACGCATGGATAATGATCTCAGCGTCTTTAGTGGACAGAATGGAGC
Source organism: Nerophis ophidion (assembly GCF_033978795.1). NCBI lineage: Eukaryota > Metazoa > Chordata > Actinopteri > Syngnathiformes > Syngnathidae > Nerophis > Nerophis ophidion. Next base: position 21,010,759 of record NC_084622.1, read on the forward strand.
GAATTTTAGCGATATTGCGGAGATGAAAGAAGGCCGTTTTAGTAACGCTTTTAATGTGTGCCTCAAAGGAGAGAGTTGGGTCAAAGATAATACCCAGATTCTTTACCGTGTCGCCTTGTTTAATTGTTTGGTTGTCAAATGTTAAAGTTGTATTATTAAATAGAGGTCGGTGTCTAGCACGACCGATAATCAGCATTTCCGTTTTTTTGGCGTTGAGTTGCAAAAAGTTAGCGGACATCCATTGTTTAATTTCATTAAGACACGCCTCCAGCTGACTACAATCCGGCATGTTGGTCAGCTTTAGGGGCATGTAGAGTTGGGTGTCATCAGCATAACAGTGAAAGCTAACACCGTATTTGCGTATGATGTCACCTAGCGGCAGCATGTAGATGCTGAAGAGTGCAGGGCCAAGGACCGAACCCTGGGGAACTCCACAGGTTACCTTAACGTAGTCCGAGGTCACATTGTTATGGGAGACACACTGCATCCTATCAGTAAGATAAGAGTTAAACCAAGACAGGGCTAAGTCGGACATACCAATTCGTGTTTTGATACGTTCTAATAAAATATTATGATCGACAGTATCGAAAGCAGCGCTAAGATCGAGGAGCAGCAACATAGATGACGCATCAGAATCCATCGTTAGCAATAGATCATTAGTCATTTTTGCGAGGGCTGTCTCCGTGGAGTGATTTGCCCTGAAACCGGATTGAAAGGTTTCACATAGATTGTTAGACGCTAAGTGTTCATTTAACTGCTCCGCAACAATTTTTTCGAGGATTTTTGAAATAAAGGGAAGGTGAGACACCGGTCGGTAGTTTACTATGAGGTCAGGATCGAGGTTAGGTCTTTTAAGAAGAGGATGAATAACCGCTTTTTTGAATGCTAGGGGAACAGTGCCCGAGGAAAGTGATAAGTTTATAATATTTAGCACTGATGGACCTAATAATACAAAGAGCTCCTTGATCAGTTTCCCAGGAAGAGGGTCAAGTAAACATGTTGTTTGTTTTATTCCATTTACACGTTGTAACAATTCCTCTAATGTTATTTCCGCAAAACGAGAGAAACTATTTTGGAGGGCAGTATCCGCCGTATATGCAATCGTGTCAGTGTTAATAGAACCCCGTTGTAGCTGGGACGCATTGTCTTTAATCTCCTTTCTAATGACTTCAATTTTCTTACTAAAGAATTGCATAAAGTCATCAGCTGAGTGGGTGGAGCTACTGGAAAGAGTCCCTTGTTGGGTTAGCGATGCTACCGTACTAAACAAAAATTTAGGATCGTTTTTATTACGGTGGATGAGATTTGAGTAATATTTAGCTTTAGCTAAGGTAAGCATGCGTTTATAAGTTATTAAACCATCACTCCATGCTTGATGGTGCACCTCAAGTTTAGTCGTGCGCCATTTGCGTTCCAGCTTTCTGCATAATGATTTCTGAGCTCTAGTTTCTTCTGTAAACCACGGGGTGCGCTTTTTTGGAGCCTTTTTTAACTTTAGCGGTGCTATGTTATCAATGGTTTCGCGCAGGGCGTCGTTAAAGTTGTTAGTGAGGTTATCAATAGAGCCCACATACTTTGGGAATGGTGCCATTACCGAGGGCAGTAGGTCAGCAAGAGTTGTCGTTGTGGCCGTATTTATGTTGCGGCTGCTATAGCAGTTATTATTATTATTAGTTTGACGAACATGCGTCTGAACCTCGAATTTTATAAGGTAATGATCGGACAATACTTTAGTGTACGGGAGTATCGTAACTTTGGAAACGGTGATACCCCTGACAAGCACTAGGTCTATCGTATTACCGTTGCGATGCGTGGGTTCATTTATTATTTGTGTGAGACCACAGCTATCAATTATAGTCTGGAGCGCTACGCACGGTGGGTCCGATGGGGTATTCATATGGATATTAAAGTCCCCCATTATGATTATATTATCGGCGTGTGTCACTAGATCAGCAACGAACTCTGAGAATTCATTGATAAAGTCCGAATAGGGCCCTGGGGGGCGGTAGATAACAGCCAGGTGTAGAGGGAGCGGTGTGACAGACTTCATAGTAAGCACCTCAAACGATTTATATTTATTATTTATGTTAGGACTAAGGTTAAAGTTTTCGTTGTATATTAGTGCGACCCCCCCACCCCTTTTAAGCGGACGGGCAATATGCGCATGTGTAAAGTTAGGAGGACATGCCTCATTTAGCGCAAAAAAGTTGTTTGGTTTAAGCCAGGTTTCACTGAGACCGATGACGTTAAGATTGTTGTCTCTGATAATATCATTAACTAACAACCTTTTGGGAGACAATGATCTTATGTTTAAAAAACCTATATTATAGGTCGTCGGCTGTTTTAGGGAATTTTTGATCAAATTATCCGTAGTAGCAATATTAATAATGTTGTGTTTATTATGCCCAGTGCATTCAGTATAATTACGACCATATCTAGGAATTGATACGACGAGAATTTTCCGATTGTTTGATTGTTGCTTTGATAAACTGCACGCATCATGGTTAGCCACCTCAGTAACGGGGATTTTCCGATTGTTTGTTTGTTGCTTTGATAAACTGCACGCATCATAGTTAGCCACCTCGGTAAAACACATGTCCAACTCTGAAACACTCAAAGCAGAAACCAGTAGTCTCGCATCCTTTATTTAAATCTGGCTGCAGGATGGAGGGAAGTGGTGTTCTGTGGGGATTAGCCTTCTGCATTGTTTTAAGCCCCGCTCGGCATCCGCGTTTCCGATCACACCGCTGGTGTCTGCTCCGTAGACGGCCCCCGCTGCTACTAGACTCCGCTGCTTCACAGGCCGCTGGATGTAGCCGCCGAAGTATTCCCATGCTAGTTAGCACGTCGAACAAGCACGCGTCTATCAGTCCAAAATGGCCCGATATGTCCATATCCAGAAGTGTCTGGCGGTCGTACGTGATCACGGAGTGACCACGATGCGAGCCAGCCATGAAGTCTGCAGAACTGTACGGCATTATTATTATTATACCAGCGGAATTATTCATTACTTATCGTGTTAAGCAATGTCAGCTAAGGTTTATCTGGGATCGGAACTGAGGATGTTGTTGAGGCTTGTGCAGCCCTTTGAGACACTTGTGAATTGGGGCTATATAAATAAACATTGATTGATTGATTATCTGAGAGCCAGAAGCAGTCATCAAAAGAGCCACATCTGGCTCGAGAGCCATACGTTCCCTACCTCTGCTTTAAAGTCATATCCAACAATTGCGAGAATTACTTTTTACTGCCAATAGCGGCTGCTGATTTTCACTTTTATGTTTTCTGCTGGTGGTGTGCCTCGGGATTTTTTCGATGAAAAAAATGTGCCTCGGCTTAGAAAAGTTTGAAAAACAGCGCTCCATACGTGGTCATGTTGTGACATAAAGTCGGTCATCATTTAAGGCCTGGGTGTCAAATGCTCAGCCCGTTTGTAGTAAATCCAAACAAGTTATGAAAGCTGACGCCTGAATGAATCTACTTCTTGGTTAAAATCCATCCATATTTATTCTACCAAATAAAACATTAATTATACTGCAAGACTTTACGGTCTAATGTGGTTTATTCAAACATAAAATAAAAAAACTATCAAACCAAAGGAACCTTTTTTTTTATATTTCACTTGGCTTGTCTTAGTAAGAGAACATCTTCACAGGCAGAATGTTTTCTCTTTGCCTGCCAAGCATGATCGCTTTCGCATGCAGACACCAAGTGTGCTCGACTTTATCTCGCAAAGAGGATTATTGCCTGCACACCACAAGAACAAACAGTCGGCGCGAATAGTCCAATAAACTCATACATCTTGTTTCAACATCCTTTGACAAGCGAAGGGATTTGAAAATACAAAACAAAGCAAATAAACCGTTTTCTCTAGCTGTCAAATTAATTCATTTCTTGGAGACTATTTCGAGGGGGGTAGGATTGCCCTTCAGACAGACACAATCTTGTGACACTGTGACATAAGATGCTGTTTTTGTTTTTACAAATTGATTTTCCCTTCCAAGTTATGGGTTTCAAATTTAGAGTCCCACATTTTTACTGCACCGCAGCCTAATTTCAAAAGAGAACCCCCGAGTGAGAGAGAAATGACTTGCATCCGGATCTGCAAACTTGATCGTTGACTGAAACACATCACCAGCTACTGGATTGTGCTTTCTTTGCCTCATATGACCGCAATCTGCTCTGCTTTTAGTTCATCAGAATGTCTAAGGTCCGTTTGCTGAGAATTGCATGGGACTCAAGCCCGTGGCATTCGCAAACCGGCATGTAGGACCCACCTACCAAGTTGCGCAATCAAATCAGTCCTTTAGTTCTGATAATTGGCTGTTTAAATTAATTTACATTTTATGGAAGGTGCTTTATGTTTATTCAGTCAAAATGGGACTATTTACTTTATTTGCATGATAAGAAAATTGATATATTGAATGCTTAGAGTAATTATATAAAGCTCACTTTAATTGTGATTATTACATTTGTCAAAATGATTTGATGACGTAACTGTTTTAAGTGCATATATGGCGGAAAGATCTGTGTGGTAAGGGGGTTTTTGGACGCAAGGTGTCATGGGTAATTGCTGTCAGGTGCGGTGGAATCGAGCCACACAGTTTTTTGACCTCACTCATAATTATTCTCATTCATACTTTTTCCAACTCGTACTGCAACAAACTCTCTTTATTTTGTCATTCATTTGTTCCCACATCGTGACTGTTTTATGTTTTGAATTATTAAGTTGACAAGTAAACCATACAAACAAAGAAGAACGTCTGGAGTTTTGTTTTGTTGTTGCCGCAGCAAGCGGAGTGAATGTGATAGTAGAGGAGTGTCAAGCTTAAGGCTACTTTAGGAATCTACATTTTAGTCAAAAAACTGGCTCTTTGTGGAGTAAACGGAACGTGGAACTGCCTGACTGTAAATGATCAAGAGGAACAAGCCTGCAAGAGGAGGCGACAGGTACGTGAGTGCACGCTGCTTGAAAGTGAACGAGGGAGAGAGAGAGAGAGAGAGAGAGAGAGAGAGAGAGAGAGAGAGAGAGAGAGAGAGAAGCTCGTCCCAGTGCGACGCTGCGGCACATCGGCATATTTATTGACTCGTGGAAATATTGGCTTGTAATGGATGCACAAGACAGTGGAAAAAGGACAGTAAAAATGACAGAGAAGGCTGTAGAAATGCACAAGGTGAGAAAGATGCAGGCACGCAGGAGCGCACTGGCTCAATTGACTCGCTTGATGACGCAGATTGAGCACTTAATGGAGGAAGATGTTAACGTGGATGCTGTAAAAAATCAGCTTCGTGTGGACTTTAGTGGCTTGCAGCAAGAATTTCTGGATCTTAATTCTGATGTTCAGAAATTCATGTCTGAGGAGGAGTTTGTGGAAGATCAAAACAATTGGTTTAATCCAAAAAATAAAATGATGGAGGACTTTTTCTGTAAATGTGAGGAGTGGATGAAAGATGTTTTTAAGCGTGTTGAGCAAGTGGAAGAATGCAATAAACAAGTGTCACCTGCAGATAGTCGGTCTACATCAACAAAGAGGACCGCTAGAAGTCAAAGTAAAGCTGGATCACGAAGCAGAAGTTCATGTTCTTCATCTTCTGTCAGATTAAAGGCGGAAATGGAGCGTGCATCATTGAGAACAAAGGCGGCAGCTTTACAAGAAAAGTTGGCCATAGAACAGGAAGAAGCTGCAATAAAAACGCGAAAAGAAATGCATGCAATGCAAACAGCACTCGCTGAATGTGACGCTAAAATGGAAGTTTTACAAAACTATGAAAACACGCAAGAAGAAGACAGTATCAATACAGCTGATAAAAAGGATGTTAGAAGACTTGCTAGTCCTAACACACAAGTACCACCACCCACTTTACCAACACGTAGCATTAAACATAATGCTCCCCCCACATCTACTCAAATGACTACATTTGCACCAAGGACTGAAATTATAGAACAACAGACATTAACACTTGATGGGCTTTGCCAAGCAATATCTCAGCAAGCCAACGTCACAGAGTATCTCGTGAAGAGTCACAAGGCATCTCTACTTCCACATCTTTCCATTCCAACATTCAAGGGTGACCCCCTGGAATACAAATCTTTTATTGGGGCCATAGAACATGGAATTGAAAGCCGCACTAGTGACAACCGGGATCGTCTTCAATTTTTACTACAATATACAAGTGGACAACCACATGAGTTGGTAAAGAGCTGCATCAATATGGAATCTCCAACAGGATACACTAAAGAAAAACAAATGTTAAAGGACTTTTTTGGTGATGACTTTAAGATAGCCGAAGCCTACATAACAGAAGCCATGGCGTGGCCAACAATCAAGCCAGAAGACGGTGTTGTCCTTCAGTCCTTCGCATTATTCCTCACAGGCTGCTCTAACACAATGACAGACATTACCTACATGGAGGACTTGGACAACACAGCTACTATAAAGGCACTGGTAAACAAACTTCCATATAAACTCAGAGAACCTTGGAGGAAGTTTGCATGCGACTTACAAGAAAGAACAAAGACAAGAGTTAAGTTTAAGGATTTTGTGGACTTTGTAAACTGGCAAGTCAGGTATCTTTTGAACCCCCTTTATGGGAACATAACAGATATTACCATGAACACGAAATATTCTGTGAGACAGGAAATAAAACCACAATATGTAGAAACCCTCAAACCAAAAAAGGTGTTTACAACAGTCGTTGTGCCCCCCAAGACAGAAAATGATAACTACATCATAACAAAAACACGAACAGAGTTGGTGGACAGAAAACCTTGTGTTTATTGTAATGGAGAGCAACACAGCCTCACAGTTTGCAAGAAATTTAAGAGCAAGCTCCACAAAGACAAGATTGACTTCTTGAGAAGCAAAGGTGTGTGTTTGGCATGTTTAAAGCATGGACACATGAGTAGTATTTGCAAACAAAAACTTCAATGTCAAGAATGCTCGAGACTGCATCCCACATTATTACACATTGGTCATAAAGACTCCAGAGAAGAAACCGGAAAGGACAATTGTGAACAGCAATCAATATCAAGTGCCATTGTACAAACAACTGAAACCTGTGGTGTCATTGGGGCCGGTAGAGAAGATTGTGTTCTTTCGATTCTTCCAGTGTACATCAAGGCACAGAAAGGAACCAAGACAGTAATCACATATGCCTTTCTTGACCCAGGTAGTTCAGCTACTTTTCCCACAGAGTCACTAATAAACCAACTGAATGTGAGTGGACGCAATGTAAGCATCTCGTTGCGAACAATGGGAAATGACACTGTCGTGAACACAAGCGTCGTGAATGGTTTGGAAATTAGCAGTTTAGACGGAAAAGAGTTTGTGGAACTAAAGGAAGTTTATTCACAGAAAGACATTCCTGTCTCTAAGGACAATATTCCCCGACAAGAGGATATTGATAGGTGGCAACACCTAAAGGAGGTGAGAATACCTAAAATTCAAGCCAAGATTGGATTACTCATCGGAGTAAACGTTCCCAAAGCGATGGAGCCACTGCAAGTGGTTAAAAGTGTGGATAATGGACCATACGCTGTGAGAACGATGCTAGGCTGGACAGTAAATGGACCCCTCGGAGGTGGAAGTGACAGAACTGCAATTGACAAATGGACAGGAATTACTGCAAATAGGATCTCAGTGGTGAAGCTTGAGGAGCTTTGGCAGCTGCAGTTCAAGCACGACTTTCCTGATGCTGGACAAAATGAAAACATTGAGATGTCCAGGGACGACCATCAGTTTATCAGTATGATGTCTCAAACTGCAGTACTTAAAGATGGCCACTACAATATTTGCCTTCCAGTGAAGAAGAAGCCTTTGTCTATGCCAAATAACAGGGCAATTGCGGAGCAACGTGCACTGAACCTACGGAAGAGATTTTCGAGAGACGTCAAGTTTTACCAAGAGTATGTGGCGTTCATGGATGACCTTTTAAGAAAAGGTTACGCAGTAAAGCTTGAAGGTGAAGAGCGCAAATCTGCTGAGGGGCGAACATGGTATCTGCCTCACCATGGAGTAAGACATCCAACCAAACAGAAGTTGCGTGTTGTCTTCGACTGCGGCGCAAGCTTTCAATGTACTTCATTAAACCAACAGCTTCTGCAGGGACCTGACCTCACCAGCTCACTATTAGGAGTCCTTATAAGATTTCCCCAGGAGTCTGTGGCGGTTATGGCGGACGTGGAAGCCATGTTCCATCAGGTTGGAGTAAGCGATGAAGACACTGATCTCCTGAGGTTTCTCTGGAGGCCTGATGGAAACTACGAGCTGGATCTCGTTGAACACAAGATGCTAGTTCACATTTTCGGCGCGACATCACCAAGTGTTGCAACCTTTGCACTTCAAAAATGTGCAACAGACTTTGTGGATGAGTTTGGACAGGAAACGGCAAGGTCTGTCAACAAGAATTTTTATGTGGATGACTGTCTTAAGTCAATTGCTGATGAAGATAGAGCCATTACCCTGTGTGCTGAATTGAGGAAAATGTTGGCAAAAGGAGGATTTCGGCTGACAAAATGGTCAAGCAACAGCAGGAAGTTGCTTAACTCGATCCCAGAAAAGAAAAAGCACAGTGCTTTCAAGATCTGGACTTGGACGAAGATTACCTGCCAACGGAGAGAACATTAGGCATCCAGTGGTGTGCCGAATCAGACCAATTCAAGTTTAAGATCAACCTCAAAGATAGACCATACACGAGGAGAGGATTGCTTTCCATAGTAAGTTACATTTTTGATCCTTTGGGCTTTCTGTCTCCAGTAATATTGCCTGCTAAAATAATTCTGCAAGATCTATGTCGGCAAAGATATAATTGGGATGCAGACCTGCCTGACACAGTGATTGAGAGATGGAAAAAGTAGATCTCAAGTTTGGCACAGCTTGAAATTTTTGGAGTTGACAGATGCGTCAAGTTGAAGAAGTTTGGTGTGCCAGCCTTTGCGCAGCTTCATCATTTTGCTGACGCAAGTGAAGACGCCTACGGAACCACAAGCTACTTGCTGACACGCTTTTCAACAGGTGAAGCTCAATCCACCTTGATCATGGCAAAGACAAGGGTGGCGCCCCTAAAATCTCCGACTATTCCTGGAATGGAATTGACTGCAGCCACAGTTGCGACAAAGATGGATAAGCTTCTGAGAAAAGAGCTTGAGCTGGAAATCCTGGAGTCTATCTTTTGAACAGATAGCACGGCGGTGCTCAAGTACTTAAACAGTGAGTGTACCCGATTCAAGACGTTTGTTGCAAACAGGGTCGCAGCAATCCTGGAGCACTCTAGAACATCTCAGTGGAGATATGTTAACACTACTCTGAATCCCGCTGATCACGTTTCAAGAGGACAGAACGTGGAAGCATTTTTGAAAAATGAGAGCTGGCTCTCAGGACCAAGTTTCTTGCTCAGCTCACAAGACCAGTGGCCTAAAAATCCAGATCCTGGAATGCTGGATATGGAAGAGTTAGAGGTCAAAAAAGTGACTCATGCATATGTCATTCAAACAGGAGAAGCCAAAGATTTTGTGGATCAGTGGATAAACCATTATTCTTCTTGGACAGCATTGAAGCGTGCTGTTGCCTGGTTTCTAAAACTCAAAGATCTGCTGAAAGAGCTAAAGGAGAAGAGAAAAGAACTAAGAACATCAGGAGAAGAAAGTAGATGCTTGAATTCAAGAAAGATATTGAAGGAAAGTGTCTGACTTGTGATGACATGACTAGAGCAGAAACAGCAATTGTGAAATTCTGCCAAAGACAAAGTTTCAAGGAAGATTGGGCGATGCTGGAGAAAAATCAAAGAGTAAAGAAAAGTAGTTCACTTTTTAAGTTAAATCCAATTCTTCAAGATGGAATTATGAGAGTTGGCTGAAGGTTGAGCCGTGCAGCAATGCCTAACAACTCCAAGCAGCAAGCTATATTGTCTAAGGATTCACACATCACAAGGCTTGTGTTGAGACATATTCATGAGCTAACAGCTCACGCCGGAAGGAAACACATGATGGCAAATCTACGTCAAAAATTTTGGATACCTGGAGTCATTGGAGCCATCTGAAGGTTTCTGTCCAGGTGTGTCTTCTGTAAAAGACTCCACGGAGCTGCTGGAAAGCAACTCATGGCAGATCTACCAACATGCAGGGTCCTACCTGACGATCCACCTTTCACAAGAGTTGTGGTGGACTACTTTGGTCCGTTCCAAGTGAGGAGGGGAAGAGGACATGTAAAGAGGTATGGCGTCATCTTCACGTGTCTTGCATTAAGAGCCGTACATCTGGAAGTCGCATCCTCACTCAACACCGATGCCTCGCCAGGAGAGGACAGGTCAAAGAGATGTATTCTGAAAACGGAACCAACTTTCGGTCAGCTGACAGCGAAATTAGGAAATCAATCAAAGAATGGAACACCAAGAAGATTTACGAACATTTGCTACAACAAGGTGTCCAGTGGCATTTCAATCCACCAGCAGGATCTCACCATGGAGGAAGCTGGGAGCGGCTAATCCGTTCAGTGAGAAAAATACTGAGTGTTACCATAAAAGAACACGTTTTGGATGAAGAGGGTACCTTGTTTTGTGAAGCTGAAGCAGTCATAAACGGCAGACCCATAACAAAGACTTCTTCAGACCTCAACGACTTGGAGGCTCTCACACCCAACCATCTGTTATTGCTGAAGGTCAAACCTGAGCTACCTCCAGGAGTGTTTCATCCGTGCGACCAATACGCCAGTCGCAGATGGAAACTAGTGCAATACCTTGCGGATATCTTTTGGAAACGCTGATGTAAGGAATACCTAGAGCAGCTTCAAGAACGTCAGCGATGGTCTTCACCTAAAAGAAACTTTCGTGTTGGAGACGTGGTGCTGATCGTGGACGAAACCTCACCCAGAAATTCCTGGCCACTTGGAAGAATTCTAGAGACTTTTCCGGGTGGAGACGGACTTGTTCGTCAGGTTAAAGTGAAGACTAAGACTAACGAGCTTCATCGCCCTATTACAAAGCTATGTCTTCTTCAGGAAGCTGAAGATAATTAAAGTATGGCGACGAAGCAAAGACCCAGAGTGGAATGGGGCAAGGACTACAAGCTTTTTGAGAAGTACTAAGGCTATTTAGGCACCTTAAATTTTAAGTTAACACATTTAAGTAATTGTTTCAAGGACATTGATAACAATTAGGGGCCGGTAATGTAGGAGCCTAAATGCTGTTTAAATTAATTTACATTTTATGGAAGGTGCTTTATGTTTATTCAGTCAAAATGGGACTATTTACTTTATTTGCATGATAAGAAAATTGATATATTGAATGCTTAGAGTAATTATATAAAGCTCACTTTAATTGTAATTATTACATTTGTCAAAATGATTTGATGACGTAACTGTTATAAGTGCATATATGGCGGAAGGATCTGTGTGGTAAGGGGGTTTTTGGACGCAAGGTGTCATGGGTAATTGCTGTCAGGTGCGGTGGAATCGAGCCACACAGTTTTTTGACCTCACTCATACTTATTCTCATTCATACTTTTTCCAACTCGTACTGCAACAAACTCTCTTTATTTTGTCATTCATTTGTTCCCACATTGTGACAGTTTTATGTTTTGAATTATTAAGTTGACAAGTAAACCATACAAACGAAGAAGAACGTCTGGAGTTTTGTTTTGTTGTTGCTGTAGCAAGCGTAGTGAATGTGATAGTAGAGGAGTGTCAAGCTTAAGGCTACTTTAGGAATCTACTCTACCGCTTGTCCCTTTTGGGGTTGCTGGAGCTTCTCTTAGCTGCATTCAGGCGGTAGGCGGTAGAGATGCGCGATTTGCGGTCTCGTCCGCGGATAAACTGCGGGTCGGGCGGTTGACATGACGAAAAAATAGATTTTAATTAGATTCGGACGGGTGGCGGTTAAACCATCCGGAAATATTTGATATGCATGGTTCTGTGATCGGTATCCTTCGGCATTCAAAGTGCCAATTAAGACCCGTGTCATAAAGCGAAGAAGACAATAAGAGACGCTATCATTCTCCTGAATGACTGTCGGTAGTCACCCAGATGATAATATTAGGGCGTGCTATGAAGCCTTTGGCTTTATCGCCGACTACAACATGTACGATCTGCTTGTCAGTCCAGCATCATGTTATATGTGGCTTCCGCGGCAACACGCACACGACTGCAAGGCATACTGGATGACACCCCAGAAATACCCAGAATCCTTTGTATCCGTGACACTTCCTGACTGTTTTCCACAACCCACACCCCGCGGGGAAGGGGCGCGGGCGTGTAAAATATATTCAGGAATTCTCACGGATACAAAGGATTATGGGTATTTGCTGTGTTGCGTTTATTTTGTGTTACTGTGAGGATGTTCTCCCGAAATGTGTTTGCCAATCTTGTTGGGTGTGGCTTCACAGCGTGGCGCATATTAGTAAGTGTTAAAGTTGTTTATATCACAACCATCAGTGTACTCTGTATCACCCAGTATACCTTTCAATCCTGAACGTGTAATTGCGGAAGCTGCACACATGTTGCCGGACCATCAATCGGTTCGTACATGTTGTTGAAAGTGTCTAAGGCAATGGCTTCACAGCACGCCCATATCCTTTTAATCAGGATGAATGCTATTGGATAGTTGCGGGAACGTTAGCGGCTCCAATTGTCATCATTACTCTGTGAAACAGGATTAAATAACTCTGTGTGGTAAAGCCGGACAACCACTGATGTATTTCAGCGGGTGGTTGGCGGGCAGGTACGGTCCTGATAAAAGTTGGTTTGGGTGGACGGCAGGTGGATGACGACTTTGGTGACGCGGATGCGGATAATATAATTGCCTATCCGCGCATCTCTAGTAGGCGGGGTACACCCTGGACAAGTCGCCAGCTCATCACAGGGCCAAGACAGACAGACAACGTTCACACTCACATTCACACACTAGGGACCATTTAGTGTTGCCAATGAACTTATCCCCAGTTGCACAAAATCGATAAACAAATTGTCACTAGTTGCTACAGAGATGCCCCAACTGCTTGGGGTTTCCTGTGCTGGGTCCATGTTCTCTTGATCATGCAGGTGTGTATATGTGACCTTATCATTTTCACAAAATACAGTGGATCTCGTTTATACCAACAACCCATCGACCAACTCATTAATTCTGGGTGCCCTGTGCCCTTTTTTACATAGAAGTTTACATTGCCATTAGGGGTGTAACGATTCATTTTAACAACGATTTAATTCAATATTTGTGGTTGCCTATAGGATTTGAAACAATTCACTTGAGTTAAAGTCGATTCAGTAAGTTTTTAGCAAAATAAATCAAGCAGTGTTGTTACGTCGGGGTCTTTTGATTGATTGATTGATTGAAACTTTTATTAGTAGATTGCTCAGTACAGTACATATTCCGTACATTTGACCACTAAATGCTAACACCCGAATACGCTTTTTCAACTTGTTTAAGTCGGGGTCCACGTTAATCAATTCATGGTTGCATGGTTTGCGGTGGTCGTTTCCCCGAGATGCAGCATGATGTTTTTTTGCAACTTAACGGCAAAAAAACGGAAATGCTGATTATCGGTCCTGCTAGATACCGACCTCTATTTAATAATACAACTGTAACATTTGACAACCAAATAATTAAACAAAGTGACTCGGTAAAGAATCTGGGTATTATCTTCGGTAACAGTTCGAGATGCCACCTCAACGGGACTCTCGCTGCTGTGTTGGATCCGCTTTGGACTGGACTCTCGCGACTGTGTTGGATCCATTATGGATTGAACTTTCACAGTATCATGTTAGACCCGCTCGACATCCATTGCTTTCGTCCTCTCCAAGGTTCTTAGTCATCATTGTCACCGACGTCCCACTGGGTGAGAGTTTTCCTTGCCCTTATGTGGGCCTACCGAGGATGTCGTAGTGGTTTGTGTTGTGGTTTGTGCAGCCCTTTGAGACACTAGTGATTTAGGGTTATATAAGTAAACATTGATTGATTGATTGATCTTCGACCCAACTCTCTCCTTTGAGTCACACATTAAAAGCGTTACTAAAACGGCCTTCTTTGATTTTAAAATTCGCTCCATTCTGTCCACTAAAGACGCTGGGATCATTATCCATGCGTTTGTTACGTCTCGCCTCGACTACTGTAACGTATTATTTTCGGGTCTCCCCATGTCTAGCATTAAAAGATTACAGTTGGTACAAAATGCGGCTGCTAGACTTTTGACAAGAACAAGAAAGTTTGATCATATTACGCCTATACTGGCTCACCTGCACTGGCTTCCTGTGCACTTAAGATGTGACTTTAAGGTTTTACTACTTACGTATAAAATACTACACGGTCTAGCTCCAGCCTATCTTGCCGATTGTATTGTACCATATGGCAAGAAATCTGCGTTCAAAAGACTCCGGCTTATTAGTGATTCCCAAAGGCCAAAAAAAGTCTGCGGGCTATAGAGCGTTTTCCGTTCGGGCTCCAGTACTCTGGAATGCCCTCCCGGTAACAGTTGGAGATGCCACCTCAGTAGAAGCATTTAAGTCTCACCTTAAAACTTGTTTGTATACTCTAGCCTTTAAATAGACCCCCTTTTTAGACCAGTTGATCTGCAGCTTCTTTTCTTTTTCTCCTCTGTCCCACTCTCCCTTGTGGAGGGGGTCCGGTCCGATGACCATGGATGAAGTACTGGCTCTCCAGAGTCTAGACCCAGGATGGACCGCTCGTTCGGGACCCAGGATGGACCGCTCGCCTGTGTATCGGGTGGGGACATCTCTACAATGCTGATGCGACTCCGCTTGGGATGGTTTCCTGTGGACGGGACTCTCGCTGCTGTCTTGGATCCGCTTTGAACTGAACTCTCGCGGCTGTGTTGGATCCACTATGGATTGAACTTTCACAGTATCATGTTAGACCCGCTCGACATCCATTGCTTTCGGTCCCCTAGAGGGGGGGCGTTGCTCACATTTGAGGTCCTCTCCAAGGTTTTTCATAGTCATCATTGTCACTGGCGTCCCACTGGGTATGAGTTCTCTTTGCCTACTGGATGTAAGTTTTCCTTGCCCTTGTGTGGGTTCTTCCGAGGATGTCGTAGTGGTTTGTACAGTCCTTTGAGACATTTGTGATGTAGGGCTATATAAATAAACATTGATTGATTGATGTCCGGAAGCAGCGTGCATGAGGTAAGAAGGGGATTTATTCCAATAACAAGGCAACAAGTTAACAGACACTAGTCAAATGAGAAGCCAAAAAAAAACAAGATAATTGCCAGGGGTGAACAGAGAGAAAATCTTACACTAGAATAATGCAAACGTGTGGTGAAAACAGGAACTGACATAAATGTCGCGAAAAGCGAGCAGGACTGCCAGGCAGCTGGTGTTTGACCAGGAGCAGGTGAGCGTCCCCGCCACTAATCAGAGGCAGGTGACAAAAATCAGCACCAATGGCAACTAATAACACAAGCAATAGTGAACCTACGACTAAGGAAATATCAAACTAAACAAAACATGACCCGGACATTGGATCATGACACGTGTGACTGTGAATGTGAATTTCTTGTAAGCCAGGGTTGTGCAAGCTTTTTCCACGGAGGGCCGCACACGGAAAAATGTAAGCATGCGGGGGCCATTTTGATATTTTTCATTTTCAAACCACAACAAAATATATGGATTTTTTTTTATTCTTAGGGCTCTTGGGGAGCGTAGAGGGTCTCAGTCACTAAAATGTTAAAAATAAGTCATTATTATTATTATTTTTTATTTAATGCTTACAGTAAATCTCTGTATCAACTTGAGGTTGATATAAAGTAAAACAAATAAGGGTTTATTCCTTTTCTGTCAAAGACAACTTTGTTTTTTTATAGTAAAACTGAAATATGCAGTATTTAGATGGATAGATAGTACTTTATTAATTCCTTCAGGAAAACAAACAAAATAATAGTTCAAACTTAAAATTGACAGGTCTTGAAATTTAAGTGTTAAAAGTAAAAAAAACAAAAAGTATTACTCATTAAATAACAGATTTTAATTGTTTAATATTTTTGAGTAATCACAGTGAAAAGTTAAATAAAATCATACTAAATATATTTGAGATCCAAAAGGTTCCCCACGCATAAAGTGATGCATTTTTATTTATTTTATTTTTTTTTTACTTTTAACACTTAAATTTTAAGATCAACTTCCGATATATCTGTCAATTTTAAGTTTGAACTATTTTTTGGTTTGTTTTATGCTCTTTTTGTCAAAACTTTGATGTTTTTATATGGCAATCACACAACATATCAATATTTTTTCCACATAAAACATTTGAAAGTGATGATTTTTAAGTAATTTATTATAACATCGATTTTTTTTCATCTTTTTTTTGAGCAATGGAAAAAAAAAAAGAAAATAAAGACAAAAGGGAAAAAAACATTGCCACTTTTTCTCATTAGATTTCACCTCATTCCACTTTTTTTTAAAATGTTTTTTTGTTTGTTTTTGCAATACTATCAACTTTGCAATTTTTGCAGAATGTGTGGCGGGCGATTAGCTGCTGGCCACAAATGGCCCCCGGCCGCACTTTGGACACCGCTGTTGTAAGGGAATTAGATACAAATACATTATGGATAAAAAACAAGCAAATAAACCAAAATTAATGGCCAGTGTGTTTACATCTTTTTTGATTAAAGTGCAACTGACATTTTAGCTTGAATTAACAAGAGGAAACATTTTCTGCTTTTAAATTCAACATTCATGCAAATGTTCAATAAAAGTAAAATAACCAACATTTAAAAAGTAGATTTACCTGCCACTACTGCTGCAAATAACACAATATTAGTATCAAAAATAAAGTGCAACAAACACCTCTTCGTGTTGAACTAACAGCAGATTTATCTTTTACTAGTGTTTTTTCATGTAAAAATAATACAAATTCAAAATAAATTAAAGCTGCACGCAGCATTGGTCGGGTCCGCCTTTGGCCGCTGCCAAGCCCTGGTCTAAGTCAGACCTACATAGAGGTCTTTGTTTCATGTCTCTACGACATTCCTAACAGAAGTTACAAGCAGTTTTGTCTGTTTTTTTTCCTAGGGGGCGCTGGAGCGCAATTTTGACTTTTGGGGTTTTGTTTTTTATTAGATGGCAATTTTCACCAGTCCTGATGTGTGTGTAAAATTTGGTGAGTTTTGAAGCATGTTATGGGGGTCAAATTACAGATCAGCGTTTCTGGATGTTGTTGATAAATGGCTTTCACTTTGCATAATAGAGCTTTAACTTGCACTTTGAAGCATTTTAAGGGGGTCAAATTACAGTTTAAAGAGGCAAAAATGAAATTTTTTAGGAAACTTTGCGCAGGGGTTCTTTGAAGGCGCGTAAAATCCAAACCGGAGCAGTAATCAAAACTTTGTTGGATAGTTTTAATCAAAAGGGTTCAATCTCTCTCCTGTGCGAGTTTGAAGCCGAAACGACAAACGCACCCGGAGGAGATTACGTTTGAAAAAGGTGACCGGTTTTTACAAAACTTTTATTTTGAAGGGGTAATTTTTAACTTCCTGTTGATTTTTGCCGAAGGTTGTCAATCATCTAAATGTGGGTCTAAGTGAGTCCTACATAGAAGTTTTTGTTTCATGTCTTTCCGGCATTCCTACTGAAAGCTACAAGCAATTTTGTTTGTGTTTTCTTCCTAGGAGCAGTTTTTGCTGTGTTTTATTCAAAAATTGCGCTAGAGCAAAATTTTTAGTATGGGGATTTGGTTTTTTCATTAGATCGCAATTTTTGCCAGTCCTGATGTGTCTGCCAAGTTTGGTGAGTTTTGAAGCATTTTAAGGGGGTCAAATTTCAGCTCAAAGATGCAAAAATAGCATTTTTTGCAAAAATTTAGATTTGAAGGTTTTTTTTCAAAATTTTTGTTGATTTTTGTCCTAGAAGGTAAAACTGAAATCTAGGTCTAGGTTAGACCTACGTGACAGTTTTTGTTTCATGTCTGTATGACATTCCTAACGGAAGTTACAAGCAGTGTGTTTTTCTTTCCTTCCTAGGGGGCGCTAGCGCGCAATTTTGATTTTTCTGGTTTGGCAGCCTAATAAGTTGGGAAGGCATGCTAGACCGATGTGTGTGTCAAATTTGGTGAGTTTTGAAGCATGTTAAGGGGGTCAAATTACAGCGCATATGTGTGGAATAATAATAAAACGCACCAGTTTCAATAGGGTCCTTTGCCATGGGCCAAGGACCTTAATTAATATTAAGATGAGCTGCGGTTTGACCTGCTATCACTTTTATTTTAATAAACATGGTAGCAGAGAAAAGTCACAACAAATGCGAATCTCACAACACAACAACATTCAGCGTTGTTGTGGTTGACTTCACACTCGGTTTGATGTAGATTTCGCAGTTGGCGCTCCAAGTTCTCTGAATTTTCCCATGTTTCTTAAAGTTGTGTTCATGTACACTTTAGTGCCTTTCAGCTTTTTTCCATGTGTCAGCAGTGCCATTTTGGATTTCCCTTATGCAAGCTTCACGATGATGACTGGCGTGGTGTTGTTGCTTCTTCCGTTCAGTGAAATGCACGCTCTGTTCCATAGTGAAGCTTCACCTTCGGGAATGTAAACAAGGAAACACCGGCTGTGTTTGTGTTGCTAAAGGCGGCCGCAATACACCGCTTCCCACCTACATCTTTCTTCTTTGACGTCTCCATTATTAAATGAACAAATTGCAAAAGATTCATCAACACAGATGTCCAGAATACTGTGGAATTATGCGATTAAAGCAGACGACTTATAGCTGTGATCGGGCTGGAAAAAAATGTCCGCTACAATCCGAGACATCACGCGCACGCGTCATCATACCGCGACGTTTTCAACAGGATACTTCGCGCGAAATTTAAAATTGTAATTTAATAAACTAAAATGGCCGTATTGGCATGTGTTGCAATGTTAATATTTCATCATCGATATATAAACTATCAGACTGTGTGGTTTCAGTAGGCCTTAACACACAGTAGTGTAGTAGGCCTACGTATTGATTAGATACAAGACAGAGGCTTTATTTAACGAGTATATTTAAAATTGTGGCCACTGTAACATTACACGCAGTTTGAACCACAACACTGCGTTTGAGTATAGGAAAATAAAACAGTGTACTTTAATAACGACTCAAATCTTTGGCGTATCACTGGATCAGACGGGGCAAAGTTGTTTTCAATGAGGGCCCCATAGCAGTTATGTTTGGCCCCAGAGGGCCGCTTCTAATAGTGAATAGTACTACTAAGCAATTGTAATGCATTTTATTAGATTCTTAAAAAAAAAAGGTAAGTTTCAATAATTCACCTTGAAAATGTTGTGTATATTACTGTAAATGGAAAAACAGTACTGCTGTTTTTATCGTTAAAAAAATACTGTAAAATTGACTTGTTTTTTATTTTATATACAAACCCCGTTTCCATATGAGTTGGGAAATTGTGTTGGATGTAAATATAAACGGAATACAATGATTTGCAAATCATTTTCAACCCATATTTAGTTGACTGCACTACAAAGACAACATATTTGATGTTCAAACTCATAAACTTTATTTTTTTGTGCAAATAATCATTAACTTAGAATTTCATGGCTGCAACACGTCATAAAGTAGTTGGGAAAGGGCATGTTCACCACTGTGTTACATCACCTTTTCTTTTAACAACACTCAAACGTTTGGGAACTGAGGAAACTAATTGTTGAAGCTTTGACACGTGGCTTGGCATTGTCTTGCTTAAATAAGCAGGGGCGTCCATGATAACGTTGCTTGGATGACAACATATGTTGCTCCGAAACCTGTATGGACCTTTCAGCATAATGGTGCCTTCACAGATGTGTAAGTTATCCATGCCTTGGGCACTAATACACCCCCATACCATCATAGATGCTGGCTTTTGAACTTTGCGCCTATAACAATCTGGATGGTTATTTTCCTCTTTGTTCCGGAGGACACCACATCCACAGTTTCCAAATATAATTTGAAATGTGGACTCGTCAGACCACAGAACACTTTTCCACTTTGCATCAGTCCATCTTAGATGATCTCGGGCCCACAGAAGCCCGCTGATGGGTTTTGCTTTGCAAAGCAGAGTTTTAACTTGCACTTACAGATTTAGCGACCAACTGTTGTTACTGACAGTGGTTTTCTGAAGTGTTCCTGAGCCCATGTGGTGATATCCTTAACACGCTGATGTCGGTTTTTGATGCAGTACCGCCTGAGGGATCAAAGGTCCGTGCAGTGATTTCTCCAGATTCTCTGAACCTTTTGATGATTTTATGGACCGTAGATGGTAAAACTCCTAAATTCCTTGCAATAGCTGGTTGAGAAATGTTCTAAAACTGTTCGACAATTTGCTTACAAAGTGGTGACTCTCGCCCCATCCTTGTTTGTGAATTACTTAGCATTTCATGGAAGCTGTTTTTATACCCAATCATGGCACCCACCTGTTCCCAATTAGCCTGCACACCTGTGGGATGTTCCAAATAAGTGTTTGATGAGGTTTTTGCAACTTTATCAGTGTCTATTGCCACCTTTCCCAACTTCTTTGTCACGTGTTGCTGGCATCAAATTCTAAAGTTGATATTTTGCAAAAAAAAAAAGATTATCAGTTTGAACATCAAATATGTTGTCTTTGTAGCATATTCAACTGAATATGGGTTGAAATTGATTTGCAAATCATTGTATTCCGTTTATATTTACATCTAACACAATTTCCCAACTCATATGGAAACGGGGTTTGTAAAAAAATCTGCAATCTTCCGCAACTCAACAACTGTAGATTTTTCAATGTATAAAAAAAAAGTACTGTGTTTCCATTCAGAGAAAAATGCTGTAAAAACCACAGTAAATTCCACAGTTTTACCATGAAATCTCTTGCTACTTTTACATTGAGCCATTTGATGGATAACTTGCTTTTAAATCATTATTAGTATTTATTTCTATTCAAAAAATGAATGTTTGATAATATATTTTTTTATAATTAAACAATATTTAAGTTAACAACCGCCCGGTACTCCAGCTTCCTCCCACCTCCAAAGACATGCACCTGGGGATAAGCTCCTCCCACCTCCAAAGACATGCACCTGGGGGTAGGCCCCCTCCCACTTCCAAAGACATGCACCTGGGGATAGGCCCCTCCCACTTTCAAAGACATGCACCTGGGGATAGGCCCCTCCCACCTCCAAAGATCTGCACCTGGGGATAGGCTCCTCCCACCTCCAAAGACATGTTCCTGGGGATAGGCTCCTCCCACCTCCAAAGACATGCACCTGGGGATAGGCTCCTCCCACCTCCAAAGACATGCACCTGGGGATAGGTTGATTGGCAACACTAAATGGTCCCTAGTGTGTGAATGTGAGTGTGAAAGTTGTCCATCTATCTGTGTTGGCCCTGTGATGAGGTGGCGACTCGTCCAGGGTGTACAGTGCCTTCCGTCCGTGTGCAGCTGGGATAGGCTACCAACGGGGACAAGCGGTAGAAAATGGATGGAAAGATGGATAATTTGCGATTACATGGAGTACATTTTTTTCCTTTTTCTCCCAAACTAGAAAGAGAAAACATTTATTAAGAAAAGTTACACTACTTTATTTATACATATTATTTCTAGGCTTTCAAGGGCCAAATAAAATGGCCTTGAGTTTGACACCTGTGCACTAGAAGGAGCCCACGCACCCCAGTTTGAGAATCCCTGCTCTAATTTTTGAACAGCTCTAATGTGCAGAGGCAGATTGTTCCATAATTGAAAGGCGGCTTCTGGTGTTGAGTCCGGAGCGTGGGAGCGACCGGAGCAGCTGGTTTGCAGACCTCAATGCTCAGCCTGCAGGAGCTCAGACAGGTAAGACCATGTAAGCATTTTAAAAACTCAAAGCAGCGTTTTAACATCCTTAAATGTGCTGGAATCCTACAGAGAGCCGAGAGCACGGGGTTTATGTGCTCCCAGTTTTTGGTCCTGTCAACAAGTGGGCTGCTGCATTCTGTACCCCCTGCAGGCAGTGAAGAGAGGACTGATCAAGGCCAATATAAAGTGAGTCAAGTACTAAAGCCTTGGTCATATAAAAGTCTGTGTTGCTTTCTAAAATCAGTATTTGGTATACCGTATTTCCTTCAACTGCCGCCGGGGTGCTTACCTTTACTTATAAATGAAGTCCATGCGCAGCTCCTTCTGATCAAAAGCATCGATAACTTGTATATAGAAGTCTTCCTTATCTTTCTTCAGTTTTGAAAGTCTCTCTGTCTCGATGGAGATCTTCCTTTATTACCTCCTGCTTCCATTGAAAGTCCAGTTTAGAAAACTGTTTTATTTTAGATATGTAATCCTCCATGTTAAAAGTGCAAGCGAGAGGGAAAACTAAACGATCGCTGCTCACTCTTGCTGCTTGTTGTCACTTCTTCTGCAGCTGAGAAGTATAACTAGCGCCCTCTACCACCAGGAGGCGGGAGTCACTTAATGACTCATATTTGACACACGCAGCTACGGTATATTAATAAAACATATTCAATAGCTTGGACCTTAAATCCTACTGCATAGCTCTTAATCTTCTTCCCTTTGTGCGATTTCAAATGATTGAAATCAGACTCCTCCATTTAGAAAATGATGACAGGTGAAGTGTCACTCGTGACGTGACGAGTTTGACCAGGCGGAAATTGTAGACATGCGCTAAGAAAAATAATATTTTGCGAAACGACTTTGACCCGGCGTTAATCCTGAGCCGGCAGTAATGCTAAGCATGCGCTAATTATTTTGCGAAACGAGTTTGACCCGGCAGTAATTCTAGGCAGGCGCATACTATATACCCGGCGGCAATTCAAGGAAATACGGTATATTTTAACCCTACTTAAAGCTTGAGTTGAAAAAAATCAGCTTTTTACAGCTGCTGGGATTTTTTTTTATGTAGTGCGAAATGACAGTCCATAATAAAACCAAAGTGTTTCCCAGAAGAATGAGGCAAGTGGGCCGATTGGACTATTAAAACCCATTCATCCATCCAATTTCTACCGCTTGTCCCTTTTGGGGTGGCGGTAGGTCGCTGGCGCCTATCTTAGCTGCATTCGGGCAGAAGGCGGTGTACATCCTGGACAAGTCGCCATCTAATCGCAGGGCCAACACAGATAGACAGACAAGATTCACACTCACATTCACACACTCGGGCCCATTTAGTGTTGCCAATTTTAAAACCATTTCAAATATTTGGATGATCTTTGCTTTTGTTGACGTTTACAAAGCTTGGGCGTCTTGTATTGAAATCAGGATTTTTAGTTATTGTTTGCTTTGAGCGGTCTGTGGAAACACTTATTGTGCGTTCTGAAAACAGGTCCCAGGGGAAGTAGATACCGAGAAAATGATGTTGGTGCCAAATCTCAGCCTTGAGGCAAGCCGCAGTTTTTACTCAATTGAGTTGATAATGGTGTGGAATGTAGACATTTTATGATTCTATCCATTCTTTCAGACCAAAATGGTAACATATGCTAGCTGCTGGTGTTTTTTCCATTTTTCCAGTGACATACAGCACATTTTGAAGTAGAATGGTAGCCTGGTTTCTTTCCTGAAGAAAACTGAATAGTTCAAATAAACCAGAGCAATTTCCCCCCCAAAAAAACATGCAAATGCTATTATTCCATTCTAAACATGCAAAAATACTGTTTATGAACAATTGTGGGTTTACATATGAATGACATTTAAATGAAAATGTAATATCACTTTTATTTGATTGTGACTTTTATTTGTAAAGAAGGCGATGATTGGAGAGAGAGAAAAGCGAACGCCACCTTTGTTGTTTGCTACAAATTATTTTTTGAATTCTATAGTATTTTTCACCTTTATCAAAATGATGGCAGTTGCAACGTTCTTAGGCTCCATGGTGGCTTATTTTTGTAACATATATATATATTTATATACCCATATTCAGTTGAATATGCTACAAAGACAACATAATTGATGTTCAAACTGATAAACATTTTTTTTTTTGCAAAAAATTATTAACTTTAGAATTTGATGCCAGCAACACGTAACAAAGAAGTCGGGAAAGGTGGCAATAAATACTGATAAAGTTGAGGAATGCTCATCAAACACTTATTTGGAACATCCCACAGGTGTGCAGGCTAATTGGGAACAGGTGGGTGCCATGATTGGGTATAAAAGCAGCTTCCATGAAATGCTAAGTAATTCACAAACAAGTATGGGGCGAGGGTCACCACTTTGTAAGCAAATTGTCAAACAGTTTTAGAACAACATTTCTCAACGAGCTATTGCAAGGAATTTAGGGATTTTACCATTTACTGTCCGTAAAATCATCAAAAAGTTTAGCGAATCTGGAGAAATCACTGCACGTAAGCGATGATATTACGGACTTTTGATCCCTCAGGCGGTACTGCATCAAAAACCGACGTCAGTGTGTAAAGGATATCACCACATGGGCTCAGGAACACTTCATAAAACCACTGTCAGTAACTACATCGCTACATCTGTAAGCGCAAGTTAAAACTCTACTATGCTAAGCCTAACCCATTTATCAACAATATCCTGAAACGCTGCAGGCTTCGCTGGGCCCGAGCTCACCTAAGATGGACTGATGCAAAGTGGAAAGGTGTTCTGTGATCTGATGAGTCCACATTTCAAATCATATTTGGAAACAGAGGATGTGGTGTAATCCAGAACAAAGAGGGAAATAACCATTCGGATTGTTATAGGTGCAAAGTTTAAAAGCCAGCATCTGTGATGGTATGGGGGTGTATTAGTGCCCAAGGCATGGGTAACTTACACATCTGTGAAGGCACCATTAATGCTGAATGGTCCATACAGATTTTGGAGCAACATATGTTGTCATCAAAGCAACGTTATCATGGACGCCCCTGCTTATTTCAGCAAGACAAATGTTAGAACAGCATGGCTTCGTAGAAAAAGAGTGCGGGTACTTTCCTGGCCCGCCTGCAGCCCAGACCTGTCTCCCATGGAAAATGTGTGGCACATTATGAAGCGTAAAATACGACAGCAGAGACCCCGGACTGTTGAACGACTGAAGCTCTACATAAAACAAGAATGGAAAAAATTCCACTTTCAAAGCTTCAACGATTAGTTTCCTCAGTTCCCAAACGTTTATTGAGTCTTGTTAAAAGAAGAGGTGATGTAACACAGTGGTGAACATGCCCTTTCCCAACTACTTTGGCACGTGTTGCAGCCATGAAATTCTAAGTTAATCATTATTTGCAAAAAAAAATTAAATTTATGAGTTTGAACATCAAATATCTTGTCTTTGTAGCATATTCAACTGAATATGGGTTGAAAAGGATTTGCAAATCATTGTATTCCATTTATATTTACATCTAACACAATTTCCCAACTCATATAGAAACAGGGTTTGTATATATATATATATATAATATGTATGTATATATGTGTATATATATATATATATATATATATATATATATATATATATATATATATATATATATATACACATACATACATACATACATACATACATACATACATACATACATACGTACGTATGTATGTATGTATGAATATTTAAGGCCCACCTGGGCCTTGTTATCTAATCACCTGTCGCTCTGTATAAGCAGCAAACCGGGAGGAGAGAGGTGGTTGGAGTGGGAGCCAGAGAAAGACACGCCGGACTGTCTTTGGAAAAATGAAACGGGCTTGCCTGGAGATGCTTGGAGGTAAGGAGGGACCCACTGAAAGGCAGCTTCCATAGTGATTATTACATTTTAACACCAAAATATTGGTACCGGTACCAAAATGTATTTCGATACTTTTCTAAATAAAGGGGACCACAAAAAAATGGCGTTATTGGCTTAAACATATGTTTCTTATTGCAATCAAAGAACAATTTTGTCCTTCAAGAAAATTGTGAACATACTAGACAACTTGTCTTTTAGTAAACAAAGAATCCTAATTAGTATGCAGTAACATAATGTATTGTCATTTATCATTCTATTATTTGGTCAAAATTATGAGAAACTGTAAACATGGATTATTAATCTACTTGTTCACTTACTGTTAATCTCTGCTTATTTTTGGTTTTAACATGTTCTATCTAGACTTCTGTTAAAATGTAATAATCACATATTCCTCTGTTTGGATGCTTTACATTAGTTTTGGATGATACCACAAATGTAGGTATCGGTCCAATACCAAGTAGTTACAGGATCATACCATCCATCCATCCATTTCCTACCGCTTATTCCCTTTCGGGGTCGCGGGGGGATCATACATTGGTCATAATTTCAGTCCTTATGTGTCCACGGACACATTTTCTGAGTTTATAAATATAATGTAAATTAAAAAAAAAAAAAGAGATATTGTGACGATTAAAAATATTGACGTAATCATGCAATCTGCCATGAATTGATTAACGTGGACCCCGACTTAAACAAGTTGAAAAACTTATTCGGGTGTTACCATTTAGTGGTCAATTGTACGGAATATGTACTGAACTCTGCAATCTACTAATAAAAGTTTCAATCAATCAATCGCAGTCGCATCGACTACATACACTCTTGTACTTGGTATAATTACAGTAGAAGTCAGGTGTAGACATTCTTGCCAACCCTCCCGAAATTCAGCGAATCTCCCGAAAACCTCCAGGAAGAAATTTTCTCCCGGAAATCTCCCGAAATTCACGCCCCCTGTAGCTCCGTCAAACATGTTTGGGGACAGCCTGTTTTAATGTCCGCTTTCCTGTTATATAAACAGCTTGCCTGCCCAATCACGTTACAACATCTATGGATTTTTAATAAAAAACTGCACACACGAGACGAAGCAGAAGAACAAGGAAGTTACAGCCATGGCGACACCGTCTGTAATAGAGTGATTCTATGTTGTCTGTTGCCATCTCCTGGTGAATGTTGGCTATAGCGTTATGGGGTTGCTTTATGATTGGCCAACGATTGACGTGGTGTTGTGCACCTGACGACAAGTGACTCTCGCCAGTACGCAAATGGCAGAACAAAGGTCACTCAAAAAGTGAAAGGTAAGTGTTATTGTTTTTTTTTTTAAATAACCAGCAAGCACAGTACAGTTAGTAGAACTGTGTTTTTATTACTGTGTATTTGATAGGTGCCGTCTGAAATTCGACTATTTTTTTTCTTTATATATCTATATAATTAATATATATAGCTAGAACTCATTTAAAGTCAAGTATTTCGTATATATATATTTATGAAATACTCGTTGGTGAATAATACTCATCCCCTCTTAACCACGCCCCTGACCACGCCTCCTCTCCACCCCCGACCACGCCCCCCACCTCCTGATTTCGGAGGTCTCAAGGTTGGCAAGTATGGGTGTAGATCCACCCATGGCATTTGTTTACATTGTGACGCCGGTGAGCTATTGTATTCTCCTATGGTGTGTAGTGAAGCATGTTTAGCTATTCCTCGTCCTGCAGGGATGATTTTTGTAAGAAACTCACTTTAGTTGTCGCCATGGAGGCGAGGATTAGTGATTTAGAAGTAGCTAAAACACTGCAGATTGTGCATGTTTTAAAGCACCTCTTCCTGTGGGCGTTTCAGTGTTATATCCATTTTCTACCGCTTATTCCCTTTTAGGGGTCGCGGGGGGCGCTGGCGCCTATCTCAGCTACAATCGGGCGGAAGGCGGTGTACACCCTGGACAAGTCGCCACCTCATCGCAGGGCCAACACAGATAGACGTTTCAGTGTTATATCTTCACCTATAAAGCCCTACTGAAACCCACTACTAGCGACCACGCAGTCTGATAGTTTATATATCAATGATGAAATATTAACATTGCAACACATGCCAATACGGCCTTTTTAGTTTACTAAATTACAATCTTAAATTTTGCGCAAAGTATCCTGTTGAAAACGTCGCGGTATGATGACGAGTGCGTTTGACGTCACGGATTGTAGCGGACATTTTGGTCCAGCACCGATCCCAGCTATAAGTCGTCTGCTTTAATCGCATAATTACACAGTATTCTGGACATCTGTGTTGCTGAATGTTTTGCAATTTGTTCAATTAATAATGGAGACGTCAAAGAAGAAAGATGTAGGTGGGAAGCAGTGTATTGCGGGCGCCTTTAGCAACACAAACACAGCCGGTGTTTCATTGTTTACATTCCCGAAAGCTGACGGTGAAGCTTTGCTATGGAACAGAGCGGTCAAGCGAACATGGTTCCCTACCACATGTCAACCGGCAGGTTTCGGTGAAAAAATGGTGGCAATAAGTCGGCTCTTAACGTGGACATGAGTGGAAATTTTGCGTCGTTCTTCCTGCAGCTCCGGACTCTCTTGCCTCCTCCCAAAAGCCACCCCCGAGCGTAGGATGCTTACACCGTGGAGGAGGGGGGAAAAAAAATCTCAGCCCGGCTGCCTTGCCTCGTCGAGAAACGTGGCTTCCCTCAGAGACACTGGTGGTCACCACACACATGTCCATACATTCCGACTTTCAGGTACGGACATATAATCTCACTAGAACATAAGTAACACAATAAGCAGATAAGGGATTTTCCAAAATTATCTTAGTAAATGTGTTTAATAAGATCCGAATCGCTCCTACTGCCCTCGTCTTTTTTTTTTTTTTAGTCCTTCACTCTCACTTGTTCGATTCCCGCTTGTGCCATCCTAGTTACTGCCGTTGTGTCCTTGGGCAAGCCACTTTACCCACCTGCTCCCAGTGCCACCCACACTGGTTTAAATGTAACGTAGATATTGGGTGTCACTATGTAAAGCGCTTTGAGTCACTTGAGAAAAAGCGCTATATGAATATAATTCACTTCACTTCACTTTCCTCATCCACAAATATTTCATCCTCGCTCAAATTAATGGGGAAATTGTCGCTTTCTCGGTCGAATCGCTCTAGCTGCTGGTGGCCATGATTGTAAACAATGTTCAGATGTGAGGAGCTCCACAACCCGTGACGTCACGCGCACATCGTCAGCTACTTCCGGTACAGGCAAGGCTTTTTTATTAGCAACCAAAAGCTGCAAACTTTATCGTGGATGTTCTCTACTAAATCCTTCCAGCGAAAATATGGCAATATTGCGAAATGATCAAGTATGACACATAGAATGGACCTGCTATCCCCGTTTAAATAAGAACATCTCATTTCAGTAGGACTTTAACTTTAGTTTTTAGGCAAAAATGCATCCATTCTCCCTTTTCTGTCTACACAATGCGTCTGCTTGTAAGTACTCTGTGATTGTGCACTGCCGAACATGCTCCTCAGCTTGTAAAACCAGCAATGTTCCGACGCGCCGTTATGCGGTCAATACTTGAGGTAGCGTTGGGCACGACATACCTAACACTGGAAGCCTGCAGCATTGCAAGATGTTTTCCTGGTGTCGCTCAACACGTCACACACAAAGACACAAGTGTTTTACAGAAGGAGAGAGAGACTTCTCCGAGTCATCCTACTGCTTGACTCGCTCACTAAAGACAAAAATGTTGTGTCACAAGGAGGAAGATAATCACAATGCCCAAAAATATTAAAACACATGAATGCCAAATATGCTCACGAGCTACAAGTAAAAAAAGCCATGTAAGTGTCAAGTTCAACGTGCTTTTTTTGAGCTTGCACAATAGTATTTGGTGTCAGGATGAAGGTTTAGTACACGCTCTAATATTAACTACTTCCTGGAGACAGTGGAATAATCTTATCCTTCCTACAAATTGACTTAATTACATTTTGCCTGTGAGCAGTTTTTTTTGTACGGTTTCAAAATGAATGCTAAACCTAATTAAAGTCCAAGTTTCTGCTTCAGGGTTTTACTGTGCGAAGAGAATAAGATTAAAAATAAAAAAGTATTTTTGTGTAGTGGTGTACAAACAAAAGGACAGAGATTTCTGTGCTACTGTATTAAACAGCCAGTTGAAGTTCTCCTATTATGCAACTTTGTGTGTGTATATATAGAGTATGCGCCTGCCTAGAATTTCCACCGGGTCAAACTCGTTTCGCTAAATAATTAGCATATGCCTAGAATTTCCGCCGGGTCAAACTCGTCACGTCACGAGTGACACTTCACCTGTCGTCATTTTCAAAATGGAGGAGGCTGATTTCAATCATTTGAAATCACATAAAGGGAAGAAGATTAAGAGCTATTCAGTAGGATTTAAGGTCCAAGCTGTTGAATATGCTAAAAAGAACAGTAAGCAGCTATGTTTTATTGATATACCGTAGCTGCGTGTGTCAAATACGAGTCATTAAATGACTCCCGCCTCCTGGTGGTAGAGGGCGCTAGTGATCCTTTTGCATCCCCTGTCATCCTAGTTGAGAGGAGATGACAGATGTGTAAGGTGTAACTTAATGCTGAAAGGTACATACAGATTTTGGAACATATGCTGCCATCTAAGCGCTGTCTTTTTCATGGACGCCCCTGCTTATTTCAGCAAGACAATACCAAGCCACATTCAGCACGTGTTAGAACAGCGTAGCTTTGTTAAAAAAAAAGAGTGCGGGTACTTTCCTGGCTCGCCTGCAGTCCAGACCTGTCTCCCATGGAAAATGTGTGGCGCATTATGAAGCGTAAAATACGACAGCGGAGACCCCAGACTGTTGAACAACTTAAGCTGTACATCAAGCAAGAATGGGAAATAATTCCACTTTCAAAGCTTCAACAATTAGTTTCCTCAGTTCCCAAACGTTTATTGAGTGTTGTTAAACGAAAAGGTGATGTAACACAGTGGTGAACATGCCCTTTCCCAACTACTTTGGCACGTGTTGCAGCCATGAAATTCTAAGTTAATTATTATTTGCAAAAAAATACAAAATAAAGTTTATGAGTTTGAACATTACATCAGGATTACTAAAACTAAAAGACATTGTAGAATTGAATTCTCTATTAATGATGTTCAAAGCGAGAAATAAAGTTATTTGAGTTCACATCTGAAGATGAGAACCAAAGAAGGCCGTATGATTTTAAACATCCAAGAGCACGAACAAATTTGAAACAAATGTGCTTGTCTGTTGATGGTGTGAAAGCATGGAATTCTCTAAACAAAGACTTAAAAAGCTGTAAGAATTTATTTGTATTTAAAAAGAGTTATAAAAAGAGAAAACTGGAATTATATAAAACTGAGTTTTGATTTAGATTGAACGTGTCATTTTGAAAATGCTTAAAGGAAAATGGAAAAGTATGTTGGAGTTTAGGTGTTGGTGGAGGGAACAGTTATAAAGTCATTTAAAATACTGTAATTTGTGTTAAAAAGGGGGCAGATAAATATAAGAATATTATTCTTCCGTCTGCTCCTTTCTGATCATGGAAATGTATATGAAACAAAAAAACTAACAAAAAAAACAATGAAAGTGTCAATTGTACGTGGCTTGTAAATATGCATTTTCATTAAAGGAATAAAATAAAATGATGATGATGATGATGAACATCAAATACAAACCCCGTTTCCATATGAGTTGGGAAATTGTGTTTGATGTGAATATAAACGGAATACAATGATTTGCAAACCTATGGATGCACAAAAAAAAGATAAGATATTCGATGTTCAAACCCATAAACTTTATTTTTTGCAAACAATAATTAACTTAGAATTTCATGGCTGCAACTCGTGCCAAAGTAGTTGGGAAAGGGCATGTTCACCACTGTGTTACATCACCTTTTCTTTTAACAACACTCAATAAACGTTTGGGAACTGAGGAAACTAATTGTTGAAGCTTTGAAAGTGGAATTATTTCCTATTTCCAAATTCCCATTGTATCTATGCAACATTTTGACCAAAGAACCACCATTACATGTTATGTAGACCCCAAAGAAGTGTTTTACATTTAGAAAAAAAAATATGACCCCTTCAATGCACATGATGATAATAATGATAATAATAATCCATCCATCTATCCATGTTCTACTGCTTATTCCCTTTTGGGGTCAGCAACAATCGGGCGTAAAGTGGTCTACACCCTGGACAAGTCGCCACCTCATCACAGGGCCAACACAGATAGATAGACAACATTCACACTCACATTCACACAATTAAGTGTTGCCAATCAACCTATCCCCAGGTGCATGTCTTTGGAAGTGGGAGGGGCCTATCCCCAGGTGCCTGTCTTTGGAAGTGGGAGGAAGCCGGAGTACCCGGAGGGAATCCACGCAGTCACGGGGAGAACATGCAAACTCCACACAGAAAGATCCCGAGCCTGGGATTGAACCCAGGACTACTCAGGACCTTTGTATTGTGAGGCAGACGCACTAACCCCTTTTCCACCATGCAGCCCTGATAATAATAAATAATAATAATGAAAATAGACCTGATTAGACCCGCTCATCAGCAGTGCGACTTGTAATTCGGTGCGCCTTATGGTCCGGAAAATACGGTAATAGTGAAGGGTTCTTAGCTTTAGGGTAATGGCCCCCTAACAATCGTGTATAACAGTGGTTCTCAAATGGGGGTACGCGTACTCATGGGGGTACTTGAAGGTATGCCAAGGGGTACGTGAGATGTTTTGAAAATATTCTAAAAATAGCAACAATTCAAAAATCTTTCATAGATATATTTATTGAATAATACTTCCACAAAATATGAATGTAAGTTCATAAACTGTGAAAAGAAATGCAACAATGCAATATTTAGTGTTGACAGACAGATTTTTTGTGGACATGTTCCATAAATATTGATGTTAAAGATTTCTTTTTCGGTGAAGAAATATTTAGAATTAAGTTGATGAATCCAGATGGATCTCTATTACAATCCCCAAAGACAGGGGTGTCAAACTCAAATACAGAGTGGGCCAAAATTTAAAACTGAACAAAGCCGCGGGCCAAGGTTGAACAAATTAACCTCTGAGGTGGTAGCGTGTATTGTAGTGTCCCGGAAGAGTTAGTGCTGCAAGGGGTTCTGGGTATTTGTTCTGTTGTGTTACGGTACGGATGTTCTCCCGAAATGTGTTTGTCATTCTTGTTTGGTGTGGGTTCACAGTGTGGCGCAAATTTGTAACAGTGTTAAAGTTGTTTATACGGCCACCCTCAAGTGTCACCTGTATGGCTGTTGACCAAGTATGCATTGCATTCACTTATGAGTGTGTATAAGCCGCTTACATTATGGAGCTGTTTGTATGGAGGATAAGCGGACGTGACGACAGGTTTTAGAGAACGTTAAAGGCAGTACCTTTAAGGCACGGCCCCCAATATTGTTGTCCGGGTGGAAATCGGGAGATATTCGGGAGAATGGTTGCCCAGGGAGATTTTCGGGAGGGGCGCTGAACTTCGGAAGTCTCCCGGGAAAATCGTCAAGTGTGAATATTAGCAGTAAATGCGGTGTTACAGCGGCACAGCCACTGTATAATACTGGCGGGTTAATTTGATATTGCCTCAAAAGCCAAATTAAATTACATGGCGGGCCAAATTTGGCCCACAAGCCAGAGTTTGACACCCATGCCTCTCAGCTGCAGCTGAATGGCCCCTGGCCACACCTGGTGTCAATCAGCCCACACCTATTTTTACCTGCTTTGTCCTCCAGTCAGATGCTGGATGATTGCCGTGTCGATGTCACCACTGCCTGTTCATGTCATTATAACTTATCGTTGTAGCTGTGCCTACTTCTGTTCACTCTGTTCATGCCATAGTTCCGTCGTGTCACAGTAAGTGTTTTTGTTCTTAGCCAAGTTGTTCTACGCCTTGTGCGCGCCTTTTGTTTGTACCCTTTTAGTTTGTTCTTGTTTTAGTGTTTAATTAAATCATGTTTTCTTACTCAATGCCTGCCGCCATCTTGGGGTTCGTCACAAATTCACTCTGACATTTAAGTTAAAAAGAAAACAATCTGACGTTGTCTTTATTTTTATGTTATCATGCCGGGATTTTACCAATCCGGCCCACTTGGGGAGTAGATTTTTCTCCATATGGCCCCCGATCTAAAATGAGTTGGACACCCCTGGATTAAGGTGTTACCATGGATTTTTTTTAGTCAAACTATTTGAGAAATGGGACTAATTTGGTGCATGGAGACGAACTGATTGTTACAACGGCATTAAAGCCCTACTGAAAGCCACTACTAGCGACCACGCAGTCTGATAGTTTATATATCAATGATGAAATATTAACATTGCAACACATGCCAATACGGCCTTTTTAGTTTACTAAATTGCAATTTTAAATTTTGCGCGAAGTATCCTGTTGAAAACGTCGCGGAATGATGACGCGTGACGTCACAGATTGTAGCGGACATTTTGATCCAGCACCGATCCCAGCTATAAATCGTCTGCTTTAATCGCATAATTACACAGTATTCTGGGCATCTGCTGAATCTTTTGCAATTTGCAATTTGCTCAATTAATAATGGAGACGTCAAAGAAGAAGGATGTAGGTGGGAAGCGGAGTATTGCGGCCGCCTTTAGCAACACAAACGCAGCTGGTGTTTCCTTGTTTACATTCCCGAAAGATGACGGTGAAACTTTACTATGGAACAGAGCGGTCAAGCGAACATGGTTCCCTACCACAGTGGTTCTCAAATGGGGGTACGCGTACCCCTTAGGGTACGTGAAGGTATGCCAAAAGGTACGCTAGATTTAAAAAAATATTCTAAAAATAGCAACAATTCAAAAATCCATTATAAACATATTTATTGAATAATACTTCAACAAAATATGAATGTAAGTTCATAAACTATGAAAAGAAATGCGACAATGCAATATTCAGTGTTGACAGCTAGATTTTTAGTGGACATGTTCCATAAATATTTCTTTTTTTGTGAAGAAATGTTTTAAATGAAGTTGAGGAATCCAGACGGATCTCTATTACAATCCCCAAAGGGGGCACTTTAAGTTGATGATTGCTTCTATGTGTATAAATCTTTATTCATAATTGAATCACTTGTGTATTTTCAACAAGTTTTAGTTATTTTTATATCTTTTTTCCCAAATAGTTCAAGAAAGACCACTACAAATGAGCAATATTTTGCACTGTTATACAATTTAATAAATCAGAAACTGATGACATAGTGCTGTATTTTACGCCTTTATCTCTTTTTTTCAACCAAAAATGCTTTGCTCTGATTAGGGGGTACTTGAATTAAAAAAAATGTTGACAGGGGGTACATCACTGAAAAAAGGTGGAGAACCACTGGTGTATGATAACCCTGATCATACTGTATTTACAATACTGTATTTATAATTCCAGGAGTGGTTGATCAAAAGTTGTATTTGAAACTTTTGATCCCCATGCTTAATGCTTTTAAAGTTCACTGGGTTCACACTGGGTTACACAATCCAAGTGATTTCAAAATTGAATTAATTTGCGTGATCTGATCCAAATTGAGGCGGTCCTCTCCCAACCCTTCCTCCATGGTGTCATTGAAGTGAGCAGTCGTGTTTGTGTGGAGCTAAAATATGTAGTTTACAGTACAAGAAGAAGAAGAAGAAGAAGAAGAAGAAGAAGCCTCCCATAAAACTATGGTTTACAACGGAAGTATAACTAAGGACAAACTTGGATATTTGCTGAGTCATGGTTAAAATCCATCTGTTTTAGTATACCACCAATTTGACAACTCAAACCATGTGTGGCTTGGATATTACAGAGCGACTTGTTTTTAATCTTCCCTCTGAGCGTGTGCCGCATCACTTTTCTAAAAGACACTTTCAACAAAAAATAAAGTCCTCTTTGTCACTGTATAAACCTGTCACGTAGTGCTGGCATTGTACCCGAAATGTCTAAAGTCCCAATATTTAAATCAGGTGATAAAAATAATATGAACAATTACAGGCCATTTTCAGTTTTACCAACATTTTCAAAAATATTTGAGAAAGTGGTCTATAACCGACTGAATGGCTTTCTAGAAAAACTAGATATCCTTGTCCCCTCCCAATATGGTTTTTTTTTTTAAAAAAAGTATGGCTATACTCGACCTCTTGGAAAAGGTCAATGACTGTATTCAAGAAGGAAAATGC
This sequence comes from Nerophis ophidion, assembly GCF_033978795.1. NCBI lineage: Eukaryota > Metazoa > Chordata > Actinopteri > Syngnathiformes > Syngnathidae > Nerophis > Nerophis ophidion. Next base: position 21,046,569 of record NC_084622.1, read on the forward strand.
GCTATTGGCATTTTTTGGATCTGTCCAAGGCTTTTGACACAATAGACTTTGAGATCTTATTCTATAAAATACAGTGGGGCAAAAAAGTATTTAGTCAGCCAGCGATTGTGCAAGTTCTCCCACTTAAAATGATGACAGAGGTCTGTAATTTTCATCATAGGTACACTTCAACTGTGAGAGACAGAATGTGGGGAAAAAATCCAGGAATTCACATTGTAGGAATTTTAAATAATTTATTTGTAAATTATGGTGGAAAATAAGTATTTGGTCAACCATTCAAAGCTCTCACTGATGGAAGGAGGTTTTGGCTCAAAATCTCACGATACATGGCCCCATTCATTCTTTTCTTAACACGGATCAATCATCCTGTCCCCTTAGCAGAAAAACAGCCCCAAAGCATGATGTTTCCACGCCCATGCTTCACAGTAGGTGTGGTGCGCTTGGGATGCAACTCAGTATTCTTCTTCCTCCAAACACAACGAGTTGAGTTTATACCATGATTGGGTATAAAAGCAGCTTCCATGTAATACTGAGTAATTCACAAATAAGGATGGGGTGAGGGTCACCACTTTGTAAGCAAATTGTCAAACAGTTTTAGAACAACATTTCTCAACGAGCTATTGCAAGGAATTTAGGGATTTTACCATCTATGGTCCGTAAAATCATCAAAAGGTTCAGAGAATCTGGAAAAATCACCACACATTAGCAATAATATTACGGACTTTTGATCCCTCCGGCGGTACTGCCTCAAAACCGACATCAGTGTGTAAAGGATATCACCACATGGGCTCAGGAACCTTTAATAAAACCACTGTCAGTAACTACAGCTAGTCCCTACATCTGTAAGTGCAAGTTAAAACTCTACTATACAAAGCGAAAGCCATTTATCCACATGCAAAGTGGAAAAGTGTTCTGTGGTCAGACAAGTCCACATTTAAAATTATATTTGGAAACTGTGGATGTGGTGTCCTCCGGAACAAAGAGGAAAATAACCCATTTGATTGTTATAAGCTCCAAACACAACGAGTTGAGTTTATACCAAAAAATTATATTTTGGTTTCATCTGACCACATGACATTCTCCCAATCCTCTGCTGTATCATCCATGTATCCATTTTGGTTACATGAATGAATGGGGCCATGTATCGTGAGATTTTGAGCCAAAACCTCCTTCCATCAGTGAGAGCTTTGAATGGTTGACCAAATACTTGTTTTCCACCATCATTTACAAATACATTTTTTAAAATTCCTACAATGTGAATTCCTGGATTTTTTTTTCACACTCTGTCTCCCACAGTTGAAGTGTACCTATGATGAAAATTACAGACCTCTGTCATCATTTTAAGTGGGAGAACTTGCACAATCGCTGGCTGACTAAATACTTTTTTGCCCCACTGTATACGTATATGTGTATATATATACATATAAAATACTTGAATTTCAGTGTTCATTTATTTCCACATATACACACACATAACACTCCTCTACTCATTGTTGTATTTGAAAGTGCAATGCTTTGCAGCCACTAGCAAAGCCTTTAAAGGAGCATAGGTATGGGCAGCATCTGTGACATTTCATTTGCAGGAAAGAAGTGAGGTTAGGGTTGAATTGTAGATCCTCGTTCTATTCTCTGTCACTATCATTTTTTGGACATTACTACTCGCTATAGTTTTGAAGCAATGCATGATGGGATTCCGGATGTTGTGCGTCAGTGTATTAACGTGCCGGCTGGAATAAACACACGCTGAGAAATAGCTCCGTGCCTGCCTACTTAATGGGTTATAGATAAACCTATGGATAACAGAGACATGTATAATAGTTTCCTTCTTGTTGTGTGTGCAGTTGTGCACTCTCCAAAAGCCGTAGAAGTTATAACGTGACTGGGCCGGCACGCTGTTTATATGGAGGAAAAGTGGACGTGACGACAGGCTGTCCTCACTCAGGTCCACCTGGAAATTGTGAGAAATTCGGGAGAATGGTTGTCCCGGGAGATTTTCGGGAGAGGCACTGAAATTCAGGAGTCTTCTGGAAAATTCGGGAGGGTTTGCAAGTATGCCTTGCACACACATTATTATGGTCTGTGCTATACACACACCATAATAATACTGGTATGTTGAAGCACAGCACAATCCATCAAGTGGTGCGGCTTCATGGCTTACCAAAGTCATACTAAAACATTTTGATGGATTTTTGAGCGCCGTGTGTAATGTTCTATATTTTCAATGGAACATCTAAAATGTTGGTGTTGTCTACTTGAGTCACATTGCCATCATCTTGCAGTCTACATGTATATCTTACGTTTGACCGCCATCTACTGGTCACAGCATGTACCAAATAAAATTGCTGCGAGGTCGGTAAGCACAACCAGAATTATTCCGTACATTGGCTCACTGGGTTATAAAGCGCACCGTCGAGTTTTGACGAAAAACATATAAATTTTAAGTGTGCCTTATAGTCAACAATACGGAAAAATGTCTCTAGACCTTGTGGTTTTACAGTAAAGAAATGCACTTTGGATTCTATTCTGTGACCCACCCTTGGCGCACACGCACACACACACACACACACACACACACACACACACACACACACACACACACACACACACACACACACACACACACACACACACACACACACACACACACACACGTCTTGCCCACTTTGTGTGGACCCACGTTTGGTCAGTAAGTTATGGGGGCCCCCCTTTCCACTATAGCTAGAATGCTAAAAAAAAATAAATCTAGCACTAGATGGGAGTAGAGAGTTACAGGTTCACTACAGAATACAAAACACTCAAAGTAAAAAAAAAAAAAAAGTTCCTTCTGTAGTTGTGAGGACCGACTGCTGTTGCTAGGTAGATTTGACCATACACACTAGAGATGCATGGTTTGCGGTCTCATCCGTGGATAAACCGCGGGTTGGGCGGGTGACATGACGAAAAAATAGATTTTAATTAGATTTGGGCGGGAGGCGGTTGAACCATCCGGAAATATTTGATATACGTGGTTCTGGGAATCGGTATCCTTTGCCATTCGAAGAGCGATTTAAGACCTGTGTCACAAAGCGAAGAAGACAATAGGAGACGCTGTTATTCTCTTGAGTGACTGCCGGCAGATAATAAGAATTAGGGCGTGCTATGAAGCCATTGGCTTTGCCGCCTACTACAACATGTACAATCTGCTTGTCAGTCCAGCATCATGGTGTGTGTGGCTTCCACGGCAACACGCACACAACTGCAAGGCATACTGGGTGACACAGATTACACTAATGGTTGTGATATAAACAATTTTAACACTCTTAGTAATATGCGCCATGCCGTGAAGCCACACAATACAAGATGGACAAACACATTTCGGGAGAACATCCTCACAGTAACACAACATAAACGCAACACAATAAATACCCAGAATCCTTTGTATCCGTAACAATTCCTGAATATATTTTACACCCCCACCGCCACCCCCCTGTGCGTCGGTAAGGTGGGCGGGGTTGGGGGCGCGGGGGTGTAAAATATATTCAGGAATTGTCACGGATACAAAGGATTCTGGGTATTTGTTGTGTTGCGTTTATGTTGTGTTACTGTGTGGATGTTCTCCCGAAATGTGTTCGTCAATCTTGTTGGGTGTGGCTTCACAGCGTGGCGCATATTACTAAGTGTTAAAGTTGTTATTATCACAACCATCAGTGTACTCTGTATCACCCAGTATGCCTTTCAATCTTGTACGTGTGATTGCGGAAGCTGCACACAACATGTTGCCGGACCAACAATCGGTTCGTACATGTTGAGGGTGTCTAAGGCTATGGCTTCACAACACGCCAATATTCTTGTCATCAGGATGAACGCTATTGGATAATCGCGAGAACGTTAGCGGCTCCAATTGTCTTCATTACTCTGTGAAACAGGTTTAAATAGCTCTGTGAGTGGTAAAGGCGGCCGACCTCTGATGGATTTTAGCTGACGGTTGGCGGGCGGGTACAGTTCTGATAAAATGTTGGTTCGGGTGGATGGTGGGTGGATGAAGACTTTGGTGATGCGGTTGCGGATGATATGATTGCCTATCCGCGCATCTCTAGTACACACACATAGTAATATGTTCTGTGAGTTGGCCATTTTCTCTCACACACACACACACACACACCCACACATACAAACTGAAGATTAAATTGCCTTGACTGTGCTCAAATGAATAAAAATCAATCAATCTAAACCCTCCACTAGCACAATACCGCAAAGAGTCCAAGGTGTTTTGTGTTGAGGAGCAAAGATGTCGGCCTGCTGAGGTCTGAAGGAGAAGACTCAGTATATCTGCGCAACGCTGCCAGGAAATTCCAGGGCTTTGTCTTCAATAGAATTTTATTGGAATTTTATTGGAATACAAAGCAACTTTGATTTGTTATTTTCCATAGTCCTTGTAGTACTATTTTTTTTTTACGTGCTTTCATCCTTCATATACTGTACTTCCAATGAAGTACATCTGGCCTGATTATTTATAATACATTGGTACCAGGTACTCGGCAAACCCTTCCAAAAGGTTAGACCAGGCCTGGGCAATTTTGACTCGGGGGCAGAATTTTGAGGGAAAAAAAGGGTCTGGGGGCCGGTATATCTATTTTTAGGAACAGTAATACCAAACCTCACAATAATTTTGGATTAAATGCTAAAAACGTTATGACAGACCGCCTTAAAGAAACGGAATGGATTTTTTTTTTACTGAATGAGACAACTAGAATGTACATGAAAATAAAGAATGTGGGATTTACAATATTAACTATGACCTATAAAACACTGAATATTGACAACATATGAACATCACACACCATCTCAGTCGACATACTTTACAATCAAGCAAATTAAAATGCAACAAGCACAACAATATATGAACTTGAAGGGTAAAAATAACCCTACCTAGTATCTGATACATCTGATACATCACTAAGCTTCAGAACTTTGTTGGAAAAATCTCCTTCCACGTCTGTCCCTGACACCCACATTTCAGGCTGACTCTCTGTGGAAACGCTCCCCGCCCACACTGCTTGGCGCCTCGTCTGAGCTGCTGTGACGTAGATTGCCATAGTAACTAATTAGATGACCATAGTAACTAATTAGATGACCATAGTAACTAGTATATCATGCAAAAGCGCAGATTCCAACCATTGAAATACTTTGTATCATCTACTAACCCCGTTTCCATATGAGTTGGGAAATTGTGTTAGATGTAAATATAAACAGAATACAATGATTTGCAAATCCTTTTCAACCCATATTCAGTTGAATATGCTAGAAAGACAACATATTTGATGTTCAAACTGATACAATTTTTTTTTACAAATAATCATTAACTTTAGAATTTGATGCCAGCAACACCAAACAAAGAAGTTGGGAAAGGTGGCAAAAGATACGGATTAAGTTGAGGAATGCTCATCAAACACTTATTTGGAACATCCCATAGGTGTGCAGGCTAATTGGGAACAGGTGGGTGCCATGATTGGGTATAAAAGCAGCTTCCATGAAATGCTAAGTAATTCACAAACAAGGATGGGGCGAGGTACACCACTTTGTAAGCAAATTGTCGAACAGTTTTAGAACAACATTTCTCAACGAGCTATTTCAAGGAATTTAGGGATTTTACCATCTACGGTCCGTAAAATCATCAGAAGGTTCAGAGAATCTGGAGAAATCACCGTACGTAAGGGATGATATTACACCACCTTTGATCCCTCAGGTGGTACTGCCTCAAAACCGACATCAGTGTGTAAAGGATATCACCACATGGGCTCAGGAACCTTTAATAAAACCACTGTCAGTAACTACAGCTAGTCCCTACATCTGTAAGTGCAAGTTAAAACTCTACTATGCAAAACGAAAGCCATTTATCAACATGCAAAGTGGAAAAGTGTTCTGTGGTCTGACAAGTCCACATTTCAAATTATATTTGGAAACTGTGGACGTGGTGTCCTCCGGAACAAAGAGGAAAATAACCATTCGGATTGTTATAAGCTCCAAACACAGCGAGTTGAGTTTATACCAAAAAATTCTATTTTGGTTTCATCTGACCACATGACATTCTCCCAATCCTCTGCTGGATCATCCACGTGTCCAAAATGGTTACATGAATGAATGGGGCCATGTATCGTGAGATTTGGAGCCAAAACCTCCTTCCATCAGTGAGAGCTTTGAATGGTTGACCAAATACTTATTTTCCACCATCATTTACAAATAAATTCTTTAAAATTCCTACAATGTGAATTCCTGGATTTTTTTTTTCACACTCTGTCTCTCACAGTTGAAGTGTACCTATGATGAAAATTACAGACCTCTGTCATCATTTTAAGTAGGAGAACTTGCACAATCGCTGGCTGACTAAATACTTTTTTGCCCCACTGTATATGTATATGTGTATATATATATATATATATATATATAAAATACTTGAATTTCAGTGTTCATTTATTTCCACATATACACACACATAACACTCCTCTACTCATTGTTGTATTTGAAAGTGCAATGCTTTGCAGCCAGTAGCAAAGCCTTTAAAGGAGCATAGGTATGGGCAGCATCTGTGACATTTCATTTGCAGGAAAGGAGTGAGTTTAGGGTTGAATTGTCCATCCTCGTGTTATTCTCTGTCACTATCATTTTTTGGACATTACTACTCGCTGTAGTTTTGAAGCAATGCATGATGGGATTCCGGATGTTGTGTGTCAGTGTATTAACGTGCCGGCTGGAATAAACACACGCTGAGAAATAGCTCCGTGCCTGCCTACTTAATGGGTTATAGATAAACCTATGGATAACAGAGACATGTATAATAGTTTCCTTCTTGTTGTGTGTGCAGTTGTGCACTCTCCAAAAGCTGTAGAAGTTATAACGTGACTGGGCCGGCACGCTGTTTATATGGAGGAAAAGTGGACGTGACGACAGGCTGTCCTCACTCAGGTCCGGCTGGAAATCGGGAGAAATTCGGGAGAATGGTTGTCCTGGGAGATTTTCGGGAGAGGCACTGAAATTTGGGAGTCTTCTGGAATATTCGGGAGGGTTTGCAAGTATGCCTTGCACACACATTATTATGGTCTGTGCTATACACACACCATAATAATACTGGTATGTTGAAGCACAGTACAATCCATCAAGTGGCTTACCAAAGTCATACTAAAACATTTTGATGGATTTTTGAGCGCCGTGTGTAATGTTCTATATTTTCAATGGAACATCTAAAATGTTGGTGTTGTCTACTTGAGTCACATTGCCATCATCTTGCAGACTACATGTATATCTTATGTTTGACCGCCATCTACTGGTCACACCATGTACCATATAAAAAATCTGCGAGGTCGGTAAGCACAACCAGAATTATTCCGTACATTGGCTCACTGGGTAATAAAGCGCACTGTCGAGTTTTGAAGAAAAAAAATATACAATTTAAGTGTGCCTCATAGTCTGAAAAATACGGAAAAATGTCTTTAGACCTTGTGGTTTTACAGTAAAGAAATGCACTTTGGATTCTATTCTGTGACCCACCCTTGGCGCGCGCGCACACACACACACACACACACACACACACACACACACACACACACACACACACACACACACACACACACACACACACACACGTCTTGCCCACTTTGTTTGGACCCACGTTTGGTCAGTAAGTTATGGGGGCCCCCCTTTCCACTATAGCTAGAATGCTGAAAAAAAATAAATCTAGCGCTAGATGGGAGTAGAGAGTTGCAGCTTCACTACAGAATACAAAACACTCAAAGTAAAAACATAAAAATGTTCCTTCTGTAGTTGTGAGGACCGACTGCTGTTGCTAGGTAGATTTGACCGTACACACTAGAAATGCATGGTTTGCGGTCTCATCCGCGGAGTCCGCATAAATCGCGGGTCGCATGACAAAAAAATTGATTTTAATTCGATTTGGGGGGGCGGGTGGCGGTTGAACCATCCGGAAATATTTGATATGCATGGTTCTGGGATCGGTATCCTTTGCCATTCGAAGAGCCATTTAAGACCCGTGTCATAAAACGAAGAAGACAATAGGAGACACTATTATTCTATTGAATGACTTCAGGCAGTCACCCAGATAATAAGAATTAGGGCGTGCTATGAAGCCATTGGCTTTGTCGCCTTCTACAACATGTACGATCTTCTTGTCAGTCCAGCATCATGGTGTGTGTGGCTTCCACGGCAACACGCACACGACTGCAAGGCGTACTGGGTGACACAGAGTACACTAATGGTTGTGATATAAACAATTTTAACATTCTTAGTAATATGCACCACGCTGTGAAGCCACACAATACAAGATGGACAAACACATTTCGGGAGAACATCCTCACAGTAACACAACATAAACGCAACACAACAAATACCCATGAATTGACTAACGTGGACCCCGACTTAAACAAGTTGAAAAACTTATTCGGGTGTTACCATTTAGTGGTCAATTGTACGGAATATGTACTGTACTGTGCAATCTACTAATAAAAGTATCAATCAATCAATCAAAGCATCCTTTGTATCGGTGACATTTCCTGAATATATTTTACACCCCCCACCCCCACGTGCGTCGGTAAGGTGGGCGGGGTTGGGGGCGCGGGGGTGTAAAATATATTCAGGAATTGTCACGGATCAAAGGATTCTGGGTATTTGTTGTGTTGCGTTTATGTTGTGTTACTGTGAGGAGGTTCTCCCGAAATGTGTTTGTCAATCTTGTTGGGTGTGGCTTCACAGCGTGGCGCATATTACTAAGTGTTAAAGTTGTTTATATCACAACCATCAGTGTACTCTGTATCACCCAGTATGAGTTTCAATCTTGTACGTGTTATTGCGGAAGCTGTACACAACATGTTGCCGGACTAACAATCGGTTCTTATATGTTGAAGGTGTCTAACGCAATGGCTTCACAACACGCCAATATTCTTGTCATCAGGATGAACGCTATTGGATAATCGCGAGAACGTTAGCAGCTCCAATTGTCTTCATTACTCAGTGAAACAGGTTTAAATAGCTCTGTGAGTGGTAAAGGCGGCCGACCTTCGATGGATTTTAGCGGGCGGTTGGTGGGCGGGTACAGTTCTGATAAGATGTTGGTTCGGGTGGACGGTGGGTGGATGACAACTTTGGTGATGCGGTTGCGGATGATATGATTGCCTATCCGTTCATCTTTAGTACATACACATAGTAATACGTTCTGTGAGTTGGCCATTTTCTCACACACACACACACACACACACACACAAACACACACACACACAAACACACACACACTCACACACACACACATACAAACTGAAGATTAAATTTCCTTGACTGTGCTCAAATGAATACAAATCAATCAATCTAAACCCTCCACTAGCACAATACCGCAAAGAGTCCAAGGTGTTTTGTGTTGAGGAGCAAAGATGTCGGCCTGCTGAGGTCTGAAGGAGAAGACTCAGTATGTCTGCGCAACGCTGCCAGGAAATTCCAGGGCTTTGTCTTCAATAGAATTTTATTGGAATTTTATTGGAATGCAAAGCACAAAGCAACTTTGATTTGTTATTTTCCATAGTGCTTGTAGTACTATTTTTTTTCTACATGCTTTCATTCTTCATATACTGTACTTCCAATGAAGTACATCTGGCCTGATTATTTATAATACATTGGTACCAGGTACTCGGCAAACCCTTCCAAAGGGTTGGATCAAGCCCGGGCAATTATTTTGACTCTGGGGCAGAATTTTGAGGAAAAAAAGGGAGCCTGGGGGCCGGTATATCTTTTTTTAGGAACACTAATACCAAACCTCACAATAATGTCGGATTAAATGCTAAAAACGTTATGACAGACCGCCTTAAAGAAACGGATTGGATTTTTTTTTACTGAATGAGACAACTAGAATGTACATGAAAATAAAGAACGTGGGATTTACAATATTAACTATGACCCATAAAACACTGAATATTGACAACATATGAACATCACACACCATCTCAGTCGACATATTTACAATCAAGCAAATTAAAATGCAACAAGCACAACAAAATATGAACTTTAAGGGTAAAAATAACCCTACCTAGTATCTGATACATCTGATATATCACTAAGCTTCAGAACTTTGTTGGAAAAATATCCTTCCACGTCTGTCCCTGACACCCACATTTCAGGCTGACTCTCTGTGGAAACGCTCCCCGCCCACACTGCTTGGTGCCTCGTCTGAGCTGCTGTGATGTAGATTGCCATAGTAACTAATTAGATGACCATAGTAACTAATTAGATGACCATAGTAACTAATTAGATGAACATAGTAACTAATTAGATGACCATAGTAACTAATTAAATGACCATAGTAACTAATTAGATGACCAGAGTAACTAGTATATCATGCAAAAGCGCAGATTCCAACCATTGATATACTTTGTATACAAACCCTGTTTCCATATGAGTTGGGAAATTGTATTAGATGTAAATATAAACAGAATACAATGATTTGCAAATCCTTTTCAACCCATATTCAGTCGAATATGCTACAAAGACAACATATTTGATGTTCAAACTCATTAACTTTATTTTTTTTTGCAAATAATCATTATCTTTAGAATTTGATGCCAGCAACAGTGACAAAGAAGTTGGGAAAGGTGGCAACAAATACTGTTAAAGTTGAGGAATGCTCATCAAACACTCATTTGGAATATCCCACAGGTGTGCAGGCTAATTGGGAACAGGTGGGTGCCATGATTGGGTATAAAAGCAGCTTCCATGAAATGCTAAGTAATTCACAAACAAGGATGGGGTGAGGGTCACCACTTTGTAAGCAAATTGTCAAACAGTTTTAGAACAACATTTCTCAACGAGCTATTTCAAGGAATTTAGGGATTTTACCATCTACGGTCCGTAAAATCATCAAAAGGTTCAGAGAATCTGGAGAAATCACCGTACGTAAGCGATGATATTACGGACCTATGATCCCTCAGGGCGTACTACCTCAAAACCGACATCAGTGTGTAAAGGATATCACCACATGGGCTCAGGAACACTTCATAAAACCACTGTCAGTCACTACAGTTGGTCGCTACATCTGTAAGTGCAAGTTAAAACTCTACTATGCAAAGCAAAACCCATTTATCAACAATACCCAGAAACAACGCCGGCTTCGCTGAGCCCGATCTCATCTAAAATGGACTGATGCAAAGTGGAAAGGTGTTCTGTGGTCTGACAAGTCCACATTTCAAATTATATTTGGTAACTGTGGACCTGGTGTCCGCCGGAACAAAGAGAAAAATAGCCATCCGGATTGTTATAGGCGCAAAGTTCAAAAGCCAGCATCTGTGATGGTATGGGGGTGTATTAGTGCCCAAAGCATGGGTAACTTACACTTCTGTGAAGACACCATTAATGCTGAAAGGTCCATACAGGTTTTGGAGCAACATATGTTGTCATCCAAGCAACGTTATCATGGACGCCCCTGCTTATTTCAGCAAGACAATGTCAAGCCACGTGTTACAACAGCGTTGCTTCGTAGTAAAAGAGTGCGGGTACTTTCCTGGCCTGTTTGCAGTCCAGACCTGTCTCCCATGGAAAATGTGTGGCGCATTATGAAGCGTAAAATACGAGAGCGGAGACCCCAGACTGTTGAACGACTGAAGCTCTACATAAAACAAGAATGGGAAAGAATTCCACTTTAAAAGCTTCAACAATTAGTTTCCTCAGTTCCCAAACGTTTATTGAGTGTTGTTAAAAGAAAAAGTGATGTAACACTGTGGTGAACATGCCCTTTCCCAACTACTATGGCACGTGTGAGAGCCATGAAATTCTAAGTTAAATATTATTTGCAAAAAAAAATAAAGTCAATGAGTTTGAACATCAAATATGTTGTCTTTGTAGCATATTCAACTGAATATGGGTTGAAAAGGATTTGCAAATCGTTGTATTCTGTTTATATTTACATCTAACACAATTTTCCAACTCATATGGAAACGGGGTTTGTAGATTAATAATCAATTTTTACAGCTTGTCCCTCATAATGTTGACAAAATAATAGAATATGTTACTGCATATGTCAGCAGATAAATTAGGTGCCTTTGCTTGCTTACATTCTACTAAAAGAAAAGTTGTCTTGTACCTTCACTATTTTATTGAAAGACACAATTACAATAAGAGACATATTTATGTACTCTAAGATTTTTTTGGTTGTTAAAGCCAATAATGCTATTTTTGTGGTCCCTTTTTTATTTAGAAAAGTATCAACATACACTTTACTATTAGTAACGGGACAACCCCAGTTACACCAGAACAGACATTCATAGCCCAAGGACCAAAAGGCTAAGGTTGAGTTTTAGTCCAGAATGAGGCAAATTAGTCGAGTCGGCAGACAAGAAACACAGAAAGGCTCACAGAAAGTAAAGAGCTCTGAAGTTATGTGAGACAGAAAAAGGACGCATGTGAACCTAATAACTCATTTCCACCTTATTATCTCATTAGAGGGTCTGCATCAAGAACTCTGACCTGCAACAACGTGAAGACCTGTTAACTGTTCCTGATCCATAGCAAGTAGTCTCACACAACAGCAGCTGGAGCTCCAAAGGTTGCTTCTGCAAGCATTGGAAAAACATAAGTCATTTTCCTTGAACCACATTACACAAAAGTATTCATGCTTCTATCAAATTTCCTTAATTTAAATGAGATGTCCTTATTCAAACGGGGATAGCAGGTCCATTCTATGTGTCATACTTGATATTGCCATATTTTTGCTGAAAGGATTTAGTAGAGAACATCCACAATAAAGTTCGCAACTTTTGTTCGCTAATAAAAAAGCCTTGCCTGTACCGGAAGTAGCAGACGATGTGCGCGTGACGTCACGGGTTGTAGGGCTCCTCACATCTGAACATTGTTTACAATCATGGCCACCAGCAGCCAGAGCAATTCGGACCGAGAAAGCGACAATTTACCCATTAATTTGAGCGAGGATGAAAGTTTCGTGGATGAGGAAAGTGAGAGTGAAGGACTAAAAAATAAAAAGGAGAGGGCAGACGGAGCGATTCAGATGTAATTAGACACATTTACTGGGATAATTCTAGAAAATCCCTTATCTGCTTATTGTGTTACTAGTGTTTTAGTGAGATTATATGGTCGTACCTGAAAGTCGGAGGGGTGTGGTCACGGATGTGGTGACCGCCAGTGTCTTCGATGGAAGCCACGTTTTTTGACGAGGCAAGGCAGCCGGGCTGAGATTTTTTTCCCCCCCTCCTCCACGGTGTAAGCATCCGACGGTCGGGGGTGGCCGTTGGGAGGAGGCAAGGGAGTCCGCAGCTGCGGGAGGCACGACGAAAGCTCTCCGCTCATAACTATGGTAAGAGCCGACTTAATACAACCATTTTATCACCGTAACCTGCCGGTTGACATGTGGTAGGGAACCATGTTCGCTTGACCGCTCTGATCCATAGTAAAGCTTCACCCTCAGCTTTTGAGAATGTAAACAAGGAAACACCGGCTGTGTTTGTGTTGCTAAAGACGGCTGCAATACTCCGCTTACCACCTACATCTTTCTTCTTTGACGTCTCCATTATTAATTGAGCAAATTGCAAAAAGATTCAGCAACACAGATGTCCAGAATACTGTGTAATTATGCGATTAAAGCAGACGACTTATAGCTGGGATCGATGCTGGATCAAAATGTCCGCTACAATCCGTGACGTCACGCACACGCGTCATCATACAGCGACGTTTTCAACAGGATAGTTCGTGCAAAATTTAAAATTGCAATTTAGTAAACTAAATTAGCCGTATTGGCATGTGTTGCAATGTTAATATTTCATCATTGATATATAAACTATCAGACTGGGTGGTCGCTAGTAGTGGCTTTCAGTAGGCCTTTAATGCCGTTGTAACAATCAGTTCGTCTCCATGCACCAAATTAGTCCCATTTCTCAAATAGTTTCACTGAAAAAAATCCATGGTAACACCTTAATCCAGGGGTGTCAAACTTATTTTAGATCGGGGGCCATATGGAGAAAAATCTACTCCCCAAGTGGGCCGGATTGGTAAAATCTCGGCAAGACAACGTCCGATTGTTTTCTTTTAAACTTAAATGTCAGAGTAAGTTTGCAACAAACCCGAAGATGCAGAGATGGTGGCAGGCATTGAGTAAGAAAACATGAATTAATTAAACACTAAAACAAGAACAAACCAAAAGGGTACAAACAAAAGGCGCGCACGAGGCGGATAACAACTTGGCTAAGAACAAAAACACTTACTGTGATACGACGGAACTATGGCATGAACAGAGTGAACAGAAGTAGGCACAGCTACAACGATAAGTTATAATGGCATGAACAGGCAGTGGTGACATCGACACGGCAATAATCCAGCATCTGACTGGAGGACAAAGCAGGTAAAAATAGGTGTGGGCGGATTGACACCAGGTGTGGCCAGTGGCCAATCAGCCGCAGCTGAGAGGAAACAGCGCCCAGGGAGAAAAAAAGGAAACCGACAAAATAAGAGCGCGGACAGGAAACAAAGCCACAGAGGAAAAACTAAAACCTAACCAAACTGTCAGGGACGAACCTGACATTAAAGTACCAATGATTTTCACACACACACTAGGTGTGGTGAAATTTGTTCTCTGCATTTGACCCATCCCCTTGATCACCCCCTGGAAGGTGAGGGGAGCAGTGGGCAGCTGCGGTGGCCGCGCCCGGGAATCTTTTATGGTGATTTAACCCCCCAATTCCAACCCTTGATGCTGAGTGCCAAGCAGGGAGGTAATGGCTCCCATTTTTATAGTCTTTGGTATGACTCAGCTTGGGTTTGAACTCCCAATCTACCCATCTCAGGGCAGACACTCTAACCACTAGGCCACTGAGTAGGTTCTGTTTAAACATAGAAGCACATTCTGAAAATGTACAAATTATAATCTTTTGTTTTTTTACACGTACACGTTGCGATTAATACTATTCTATCTTTGTTTGTCGTTATTTATACTCTCTGAATGCATTATGTGATAATATTCATCAGTCAACTCATTGGTGTTAATTTTCAATATATCACGATACAAAAATAATATCAAAATCAAATTATAGGATGTTATTTATTTAGTGGTGGCCTAGTGGTTAGAGTGTCCGCCCAGAGATCGGTAGGTTGTGAGTTCAAACCCCGGGCGAGTCATACCAAAGACTATTAAAACTGGGACCCATGACCTCCCTGCTTGCCACCCAGCATCAAGGGTTGGAATTGGGGGTTAAATCACCAAAAATGATTCCCGGGCGCGGCAACGCTGCTGCCCACTGCTCCCCTCACCTCCCAGGAGGTGATCAAGGGTGATGGGTCAAATGCAGAGAATAATTTCGCCACACCTAGTGTGTGTGTGACTATCATTGGGACTTTAACATCATATGGTTTATTTTTTTTTTTTTACATATGTAGCATCATCTACGAAGATACAAAGAATTGCTATTGTGACATCTAGTAGACACAGTTTCTTTCATTCAAAAATTACAACTAATTTTTATACTCATCCCGTGGGCCGGATACATACTTGCCAACCCTCCCGGATTTTCCGGGAGACTCCCGCAATTCATTGCCTCTTCCGTAAACCTCCCGGGACAAATTCTCTCCCGAAATTCAGGTGGAGCTGGAGGCCACGCCCCTTCCAGCTCCATGCGGATCTGAGTGAGGACAGCCTGTTATCACGCCTGATTTCCCAAAATATAAACAGCGTGCCTGCCCAATGACGTTATAACTGTAGAATGATCGAGAGCGAGTTCTTTGTTTCCTATGTGGGTTTATTGTTAGACAGTTTCATTAACGTCCTCCCAGTGCGGTAACAACACACAACAACAGCAGTCACGTTTTCGTCTACTGTAAAGCAGTTCATCTGCCGTACACAGCAATGTTGTGACACTCTTAAACAGGACAATACTGCCATCTACTGTACATGCCTATGGTTAGAAAAACAAGGATGGAAAATTCAGCCCTTAACAATGAGTAGATGAGTGTTATGTGTGTGTAAATGTGTAAATAAATGAACAATGAAATTCAATTATTAGTTTATTTATATATATAATAAAATACATATATATATATATATATATATATATATATTTATATATGTATGTATGTATGTATATATATATATATATATATATATATATGTATGTATGTATGTGTATATATATATATATATATATGTATGTATGTATGTATATATTGCTAGAATTCACTGAAAGTCAAATATTTCATATATATATATATATACATATATATATATATATATATATATACAAACCCCGTTTCCATATGAGTTTGGAAAATTGTGTTAGATGTAAATATTCAATTGAATGCACTACAAAGACAACATATTTGATGTTCAAACTAATAAATTTTATTTTTTGCGCGGAAATAATAATTAACTTAGAATTTCATGGCTGCAACACGTGCCAAAGTACTTGGGAAAGGGCATGTTCACCACTCTGTTACATCACCTTTTCTTTTAACAACACTCAATAAACGTTTGGGAACTGAGGAAACTAATTGTTGAAGCTTTGAAAGTGGAATTCTTTCCCATTCTTGTTTTATGTAGAGCTTCAGTCGTTCAACAGTCCGGGGTCTACGCTGTCGTATTTTACGCTTCATAATGCACCACACATTTTCCATGGGAGACAGGTCTGGACTGCAGGCGGGCCAGGAAAGTACCCGCACTCTTTTACTACGAAGCCATGCTGTTGTAACACGTGGTTTAGCATTGACTTGCTGACATAAGCATGGGAATCCATCATAACGTTGCTTGGATAAAGACATATGTTGCTCCAAAACCTGTATGGACCTTTCAGCATTAATGGTGCCTTCACAGATGTGTAAGTTACCCATGCCTTGGGCACTAATACACCCCCATACCATCACAGATGGTGGCTTTTCAACTTTGCGCCTATAACAATCCGAATGGTTATTTTCTTCTTTGTTCTGAGGACACCACGTCCTCTGTTTCCAAATATAATTTGAAATGTGGACTCGTCAGACCACAGAACACCTTTACACTTTGCATCAGTCCATCATAGATGATCTCAGGCCCAGCCAAGCCGGCGGCGTTTCAGGTGTTTTTGATAAATGGGTTTGGCTTTGCATAGTAGAGTTTTAACTTGCACTTACAGATGTAGCGACCAACTGTAGTTAGTGGTTTTATGAAGTGTTTCTGAGCCCATGTGATGATATCCTTTACACACTGATGTCGGTTTTTGATGCAATACCGCCTGAGGGATCAAAGGTCCGTAATATCATCGCTTACGTGCAGTGATTTCTCCAGATTCTCTGAACCTTTTGATAATTTTACGGACCGTTGATGGTAAAATCCCTAAATTCCTTGCAATAGCTCGTTGAGAAATGTTCTAAAACTGTTTGACAATTTGCTTACAAATTGGTGACCCTCACACCATCCTTGTTTGTGAATTACTTAGCATTTCATGGAAGCTGCTTTTATACGCAATCATGGCACCCACCTGTTCCCAATTAGCCTGCACACCTTTGGTATGTTCCAAATAAGTGTTTGATGAGCATTCCTCAACTTTATCAGTATTTGTTGCCACCTTTCCAAACTTCTTTGTCACGTGTTGCTGGCATCAAATTCTAAAGTTAATGATTATTTGCAAAAAAAAAAATTGTTTATGAGTTTGAACATCAAATATGTTGTCTTTGTAGCATATTCAACTGAATATGGGTTGAAAAGGATTTGCAAATCATTGTATTCTGTTTATATTTACATCTAACACAATTCCCCAACTCATATGGAAAGGAGTTTGAATATCTATATATATATATATATATATATATATATATATATACACATAAAATACTTGACTTCGTGAATCAAGCTGTAAATATATACCCCCATTTTAACCACGCCCCCAACCACAACCACGCCTCCCGCCCGCACCTCCCGAAATCGGAGGTCTCAAGAATAAAACCTGTTGGCCGTAACGTATGACACCCCTGCCTTAATCCGATCGTGTTTCGTTTTTGAAAAGTCGGACTAACACGTCTGGATTATGCGCTTGGAAACCAGATCTCTGTAATGGAGACCCTTAGTATCGTCTCATTGCGCGTCGTATAACCTGGAAACAGATACCGTTCTATACAAAGATAGCAACAATTGTAATGAAGAGAAGACTATTTGCTTTACGCATAAAAAAGAACAGAACATTTTGAAGTGCAGAAGAAACAGATTTCTTTACGAAGTTAGCTACGAAAATATAGAATGCTGACTTAATTCAGACTCCAAATGGAATACGGATGAGATGAAAGAATGAAGCAGGTACACAATATTGCCAAATGATGAGAATCAGGTGTCCTAATCACTTGGCCCGCTGTATAAAATCAAGCACTTAGGCATGGGGACTGTTTCTACAAACATTTGTGAAAGAACTGGCCGCTCTCAGTGATTTCCAGCGTGGAACTGTCATCGGATGCCACCTGTGCAACAAATCCAGTCGTGAAATTTCCTCGCCTCTAAATATTCCAAAGTCAACTTTATTATAGGAAAAGCGAAGAGTTTGGGAACAACAGCAACTCAGCCACCAAGTGGTAGGCCAGGTAAACTGATAGAGGGGGGTCAGCGGATACAAAGACTTCCTGCACAGTCAGTTGCTACAGAGCTCCAAACTTCATGTGACCTTCCAATTAGCCCACGTACAGCACGCAGAGAGCTTCATGGAATGGGTTTCCATGCCCGGCGGCTGCATCTAAGCCATACAACACCAAGTCAAATGTAACGCATCGGATGCAGGGTGCAAAGCATGTCGCCACTGGACTCTAGAGCAGTGGTGATGCCTTCTCTGGACTGATGAATCACGCTTTTCCATCTGGCAATCTGATAGACCAGTCTGGGTTTGGAGGTTGCCAGGAGAACGCTACATTTTGGACTGCATTGTGCTAAGTGTGAAATTTGGTGAAGGAGGAATTCATTCAATCAATCAATCAATCAATGTTTATTTATATAACCCTAAATCACAAGTGTCTCAAAGGGCTGCACAAGCCACAATGACATCCTCTGTTCAGATCCCACATAAGGTCAAGGAAAAACTCACAACCCAGTGGAATGTCAATGTGGATGACTATGAGAAACCTTGGAGAGGACCGCAGATGTGGGTGACCCCCCGCTTGGATGCAATGGACATCGAGTGGGTCTAGCATAATATTTTGAAAGTCCAGTCCATAGTGGATCTAACATAATAGTGAGAGTCCAGTCCATAGTGGGGCCAGCAGGTGACCATCCCGAGCCGAGACGGGTCAGCAGCACAGAGATGTCCCCAACCGATGCACAGGCGAGCGGTCCACCCCAGGTCCCGACTCTGGACAGCCAGAACTTCATCCATGGCTACCGGACCTGTGCCCCCCGCTCCAGAAGGGAGAGGGGGGCAGAGCATCAAATAAAAGAAACGGCAGATCAAATGGTCTAAAAAGAGGGTCTATTTAAAGGCTTGAGTATACAAATGAGTTTTAAGATGGGACTTAAATGCTTCTACTGAGGTAGCATCTCGAACTGTTACCGGGAGGGCATTCCAGAGTACTGGAGCCCGAATAGAAAACGCTCTATAGGCTTTAGATTTGTTTTGGGCTCTGGGAATCACTAATAAGCCGGAGTTCTTTGAACGCAGATTTCTAGCCGGGAATTATGGTTCAATACAATCAGCAAGATAGGATGGAGCTAGACCGTGTAGTATTTTAT
This sequence comes from Nerophis ophidion, assembly GCF_033978795.1. NCBI lineage: Eukaryota > Metazoa > Chordata > Actinopteri > Syngnathiformes > Syngnathidae > Nerophis > Nerophis ophidion. The sequence goes on from NC_084622.1 coordinate 21,066,271, forward strand.
ACGTAAGTAGTAAAATTTATGGTCTTGGGTTGTTTTTCAGGACTTGGGCTTGGCCACTTAGTTCCAGTGAAAGGAACATTTTGGGAGAACATCCGCACCGTAACAATTCCACGAGATGACACTTCATATGTGAGTAAAGGCAGGTGGCGAAATACTTTAACAACACAAATATTGAAGCTTACACAAACCTACTTACGCTGCATTTGTGCACTCCAAACCGACTAAGGATAACTCTTAATGCCACACACCTGGCGAGATAGTCCATAACAATAGCAACCTTCATTTGGAACAGTATTTATCACGGCCTGAACGGTCTTGTCCTTCGCACTTAAAACTCCTTTCATCAAGCCACAGAGCCTTAGGACTGAATTTTGAGACAATCAAAAGTTTTGTTTCCATGATTCCCCACCATAAAGTGATTTAAAAGAAACAAAAACGCCTTAGGTTCAGACCTGCATCCACTCAGAGTATTTCTTGGTAGTAGTGTCATGTTTTTATAGCACAATTCAAGATCACTTCTTGATGCTGTCTGCTATTTAACATCATCATAGCCTTTAGAGATGTAATATTAGTAATATGTGCCAATTTTACAGCGGACAAAGAATTACTTGTGAGGAGCCGCAGATGACGGAATAACATCATTGGTCAACCAGAAAAGCAATACATTTATCTGGGCTGAAAGGAAATAAGCACCCTCCCAGGGACGGGAGGCACACAGCGTAGGACACTAGAACTTCACACAAAGGTGTGAAAATACGAATAAAAAAGGAACTATTTGTCAGGTTCAAACACTGATGACATCTATTAAACAAGACAGAAAGCAAGGAATTAAACAGAGACAGAATTAAATGTGGCTCAATTGAGGAGAAACGGCGTGGCTGTACTCTTGTACAGTGTCCCACCACGCTCTGACGAAAGATTGTACGCCACCTCTTTTATTTGGACCTTCCCTGATTTGGCTTGTGAGCTTCCCGTCCCAGGCGAGCGATGATGGCCGTGGACTTGAGGTTGAGGGAGGAGTTGTTTGATGTTGGATGCTAGAAAATATCCGATGCTTTGCAACAGTCAGCCTTATATGTGCCAATTTTACAGCGAACAAGGAATTACTTGTGAGGAACCGCAGAGGCCTGGAGTGACATCATTGGTCAACCGGAAAAGCAATACATTTATCTGGGCTGAAAGGAAATAAGCGTACAGGAGGTACACAGCGTATAATACATAGTCACATTAGAGAGTGTGCAAGGACACTTGAACTTTACACCAAAGTGTGAAAATACATATAAAAAAAGAACTATTTGTCATGTTCAAACACTGATGACATCTATTAAACAAGACAGAAAGCAAGGAATTAAACAAAGACAGAATTAAATTGGGCTCAATTGAGGAAAAACGTCTGGGCTGTACTCTTGTACAGTGTCCCACCACACTCTGACGAAAGATTGTACGCCTCCTCTTTTATTTGGACTTTACCTGATTACATGGAAAAAGCTGTTCTTAAGGGAGGGGGGTCGTAGACAGCCGTCGCCTTTGTTACAAAACAGTAAATCAACCCAAAAACCGTACTAAAGTTTGGCTTGTGAGCTTGCCGTCCCAGGCGAGCAATGATGTCCGTGGACTCAAAGTTGAGGGAAGAGTTGTTTCCGCCTCACGCCACGCGTGTTTGTAAGACGAGTGGGTGTAGTGTGCAGCTGTCCCCCCGTGGGTGTGGCAGTGGTGTTGAGAGCAGCAAATGTGAGGAGGCTGAAGACGGCGAGGCGGAGCACCTGACAATCAGCCGACGCTGACCCATGATCAGTCTTAACAGAGTCACCGGTCTGTAGTCCTTGGCCTCTTTCTTACAGGACCCGTGCATGAGGTCTTCCACAGCGTGGGGACTCTTTGGAAACTCAGGCTCATGCTGAAGATGTGATAAAAGACTCCAGAGAGCTGGGGCACCTTGGGACTAAGCTGTCTTAAGTGGTCTTTGGTGAAGGACAATGTGGAGGTGGAAGAATGAGTGAGGGGTGAATCGTCTGATTAGAGAGTTCTGTTAGACTGGGACGTGTGCTGACGAGGACCAGAGGGCGGAAGAACATTACTCCAGTTTTAAAGTCGCTGCATTGACTCCCCATCCAGGGTAGGGTGGATTTTTAAAGTTCTATTATTAGCTTTTAAAGGTCTAAATGTCTGACCTGCTTGCACCGTATCCTGAGGTGATCTGGCACTGGCTTTTCAGCTTTACCAAATACCACAGCAAAGACCCACGGTGAGACAGCATTTAGCCAGTATGACCCCCACCTGTGGAATAGCTTGCCAGTGGGCCTCAGGACTTTGGTATGTGTTTGTGTGTGTGTACACTGTCTTGAGTTTCCAATCATTTCTACAACTCTTATTTTTTTTTGAGATTGATTGGAGCACATACTACTTGTTGGTCAGGAAAAACATTCATGAAGTTTGGTTCGTTTATGAATTTATTATGAGTCTACTGAAAAATGTGAGCAAATCTGCCGGTTGAAAAGTATACATACAGCAATGAATGGTAGTAGTGGTGGTACAGTGTTTGTTATAAATACAGTTGGAGAGACCTGTGTCTGCTAGCTTGAGCGCCCCCACTTCTTCTAGCGTGGCTGAGGCATTGAACTGCAAGTTGACAATATATCACCCCCTACCTTCAGGCAGAGGTACTTGCTGCCTCAAGACCTGCCTTTTCCATGTGGCAACAAGCATGCGCCCCCTCGCACACACACGCCCAATACACACTGGGGCGGCATAGCTCGGTTGGTAGTTCGGCCGTGCCAGCAACTTGAGGGTTGCAGGTTCGAGTCCCGCTTCCACCATCCTTGTCACTGCCGTTGTGTCCTTGGGCAAGGCACTTTACCCACTTGCTCCCAGTGCCACCCACACTGGTTTAAATGTAACTTATATATTGGGTTTCACTATGTAAAGTGGCTTTGAGTCACTAGAGAAAAGCGCTATATAAATATAATTCACTCACACTTAACACTGTGTGTAGCCGTGGAGGCACCGCCTGTGTCTGCCTCACTTCTCGTCTGCTGCGTGGTTTTGATCAGGAAACATGGAATTTCCGAGATTTTGACCATGAAAATGATCCAAGTATACAGGAACCACACCGAAATCACATAGAAAGCATAAACCAAAAGAGAAATATTAAAACGTATTTTATTTTATTTCTTCGTTTTGCAACATCTCATGGTAAAGCTACCTACCTGGTGGCAGGTGAGGCACTGCCTCGCTTGCCCCTGACGGCCCGTGACTGTGGTGGTAGTATTATGCTAAGGGCCTGTTTTGCTGCCAATGGAACTGGTGCTTTACAGAGAGTAAATGGGACAATGGAAAAGGAAGATTACCTCCAAATTCTTCAGGACAAGCTAAAATCATCAGCCCGGAGGTTGGGTCAGTTGGGTGTTCCAACAGGACCCCAAACACACGCCAGAGTGGTCAAGGCATGGTTAAATCAGGCTACAATGAAGGTTTTACAATGGCCTTCCCTAAGTCCTGACTTAAACGTGTGGACAATGCTGAAGAAACAAGTCCATGTCAGAAAACCAACACATTTAGCTGAACTGCACCAATTTTGTCAAGAGGAGTGGTCAAAAATTCAACCTGAAGCTTGTGGGTGGCGAACTACGGTGTGTAGTAAAGCATGTTTAGCTATTCCTCGTCCTGCAGGGATGATACTTGTAAGAAACTTACTTTATTTGTCGCCATGGAGACGAGGATCAGTGATTTAGAAGAAGCTAAAACACTGCCGACTGCTGCTGGACGTTAGCCACTAGCTAGCTAGCCATGTCTTAAAGCACCTCTTCCTGAGGGCGTTTCGGTGTGATAGCTTCACCTATATCTTTGGTTTTTAAGCCCACATTTTTTCGTTCTCTTTTTTTGTCTACACGTAGTCTGCTTGTAAGCATACTTGCCAACCCTCCCGGATTTTCCGGGAGGGTCGGCAAGACTCCCGGAATTCAGTGCCTCTCCTGAAAACCTCCCAGGACAAATTTTCTCCCGAAAATCTCCCGAAATTCAGGCGGAGTGAGGACCTGAGTGAGGACAGCCTGTTTTTACGCCTGCTTTCCCATAATATAATCAGCGAGCATGCCCAATGACATTATAACTGTAGAATGATCGAGTGCGAGTTCTTGGTTTCTTATGTGGGTTTATTGTTAGACAGTCTCATTAACGTCCTCCCAGTGCGGTAACAACACACAACTACAGTAGTCACGTTTTCGTCTACCGTAAAGCAGTTCGTCTGCCGTAAACAGCAATGTTGTGACACTCTTAAACAGGACAATCCTGCCATCTACTGTACATGCATATGTGACAATAACATCTACGGCTTTTAGAGAGTGCAGTGCACAGCTGCGCACACAACATGGAGACGAAAATGGAAGATTCCAGACTCTAGTGCAGGGGTCGGGAACCTTTTTGGCTGAGAGAGCCAAAAAGCCAAATATTTCAAAAAGTATTTCCGTAAGAGCCATATATTTTTCTTAACAGTGAACACAACTAAACGTGTGCATTTTTAAGTAAGACCAACATTATGTAGGATATAAGAGGTCTTTTATTCTTTGAAATAACATTGTTATTCTGAAGCTAACTGTGGAGGGGGCATGGCCTGAAGGCCTGCAGCGAACTGGAGTGTGCCAGGACAGGCCTCAAAATCAGCGACAGGCGTGTAGATGGTCCACCTTGATATCTAATCACCTGTCGCTCTGTTATAAGCAGCAGCCAGTAGGAGAGACGGGGTTGGGGCTGGAGCCAGAGCGCGAGCAAGAACGAAAGACAAAAATACAATTGCTGGACACCAACTGAGAGACTTATTGAAAAATAAAACAATACTGTAACCCTGAAACATGCTCTTATTTCGGTGCTTGGTGGTCTGAAGAACCCCCAGAGGGGCAAGCCCCACACTAACCAATAATAAATAAATAACTTCTTACAATTACGCAACTTTTTGAACAGGTGCGGTAGAAAACAGATGGATGGAATCAAAATGCATGAGAATGTTTTATATTTTGAATGTTATTTTTAACACTGTGATTACAAGTGGAATCATTCTTTACTTATCATGTTAAGCAATGCCAGCTCAGATTTATCCGAGAGCCAGGTGCAGTCATCAAAAGAGCCACATCTGGCTGTAGAGCCATAGGTTCCCTACCCCTGCCATAGTGTATTTGATGAAAGCACTTTTGTTCGTGCCACACAGCAATGCATCATTGGAGAGGGTGTTCAGCAAGGTTAGAAAAATAGTGACAAAGAATAGAACAAGGATGGACAATTCAACCTTTAATTCAACAATGAGTAGATGAGTGTTATGTGTGTGTTTATGTGTAAATAAATGAACACTGGAAGTCAAGTATTTGTTATATATATATATATATATTCTTATATATATATATATATATGTGTAGGTGTGGGAAAAATCACAAGACTACTTGATCTCTACAGAACTGTTTCATGAGGGGTTCCCTCAATCATCAGGAGATTTTAATCAAGACATATATATAATATATGTCAAGTCAAAAGACAGAGCAGAAAAAACACCACTGATTTGCAGAGCACACTCCAGGCCTGAAGGGGCAACAGTGAGAGCTGAGGGCTGAACATCTCCACCTGCTTCCACCAGATTGGCTTGATTGAGTTCACCTGCTCAGAGCAAATGCTTAAAATGTTTGAGCTTCAGTCAGTCAGCCCTTTTGAAAAGCTGCTGAGAGGAAGGAAGACAGCTCTTGTGTGGACTCAGAAGACGCAACTGGTGAGAAAACCAAAGGAAAGAAGTGTTTGTTTGGACTGAGGGGAATGTTTAAAGAAAATAATTTCACTGGGGACAATGTTTAAAGGAGATCATTTCACTGATGTTTACACATTGTTAAAGTTGACTGAAAGTAAATTTAAAAGTTATCAGTGATGTTTAAGTTTATTCTTGGATTGTTTGAATTTAATTTCATCCATATTATTGGAAATGTTTAAGTTTATTCTTAAACCTAGTCCCTATAAGTGGAAATGAATTGTTTGGATTGATTTAAAAAGAAAGCAAAGCATTTATTTTGACGTATGTTTATGAAACACTAATGTGTTCTTTTATTTTCTGTTTGATTTAGGTTATCAACCTAATCGTCCTAATCGCCTATCCTACTATCCCACTAATCGGCTATTCTACAATTCAGCTAATCAACCCACCACTAATCAACTTTTCTATTTAACTACCGACTATTCGACAATAAATTCATTTCATCCATTCATTTACGCCGATAACCCAGTTTATTTGATTGCTTCAAATCAAATATCAATAAAGCACAAGGAAAAAAGATTGAGTTGTCCCTTTGTGTCCTTTTTGAGTCCCACTGGCCCTTTGAAGTTTGGGCACAGCTGCAAAAAACCTGAAAACTTGACAATATATATGTATGAAATACTTGACTTTGGGAATTCTAGCTGTAAATATACTCCTCCCCTCTTAACCACGCCCCCTCTACACCCCGACCACGCCCCCCACCTCCCGAAATCGGATGTCTCAAGGTTGGCAAGTATGTATATTTTGAACGTTATTTTAAATACTGTTTTAAGCGATGTCGGCTAAGATGTATCTGAGAGCCAGTTGCAGTCATGAAAAGAGCCACATCTGGTTCAAGCGCCATAGGTTCCCTACCACTGATCTACATTCTACCTCTTGGTAATATTTTCTGTAAGTTCAAAATAAATTTTCACTCCACTTAATGTTTTTAAAACCCATTTTTATTCAATGGCTTTCAACTCCGACTAAACTGGTTTTAACTTTTTTAACTGCTTTTTATCCAACAAAATGTTCTTAGAATACTTCGTATTTGCTTTTTCAATGTTTATTTTACCTCAGTTTTAATTTAGTTGGTCCTTTGCCTGTACTTCTTTGTGCTGTGCAGCCCTTTGTTCTTCAACTGTGGTTGTTTTCAAAGGGCTTCACAAACAAATTTGATACGGCATGCTTTACTTTTCTACCAAATCCACCTCCTCTCTTCCTCCTGCCTTTCTTACAGACCGCCTCACTCAACCCGAGCAGGGTCTCTCCTCCAATTTCCTCCAGCTCAGCAGAAATAAAGCAGAAATCCAATCTATATCGAATCAGTTCCGTACAAAAACTCAACTCCTACTCCTCACTCATTCCCAAATTAAAAAAAAAAAAAAAAGTCTGGATGTCATTGACTGCACACTCTCTTTTCAAGCCAACATAAACATTACCTTCAAAATAACTTCCCTTTTCACGAATCCCCCCCCTCCCCAAATCTCATTGTTTACCTGTATCTCACCTTTTTTGTAATGGGCGCCAGAAGTTGGCAGACCCGTTGCGATCCTGTTCTGTCTCCCTGTAATGTTTGATCCTGTTCTGTCTCCCTGTAATGTTTGATCCTGTTCTGTCTCCCTGTAATGTTTGATCCCGTTCTGTCTCCCTGTAATGTTTGATCCCGTTCTGTCTCCCTGTAATGTTTGATCCCGTTCTGTCTCCCTGTAATGTTTGATCCCGTTCTGTCTCCCTGTAATGTTTGATCCCGTTCTGTCTCCCTGTAATGTCTGATCCCGTTCTGTCTCCCTGTAATGTCTGATCCCGTTCTGTCTCCCTGTAATGTCTGATCCCGTTCTGTCTCCCTGTAATGTCTGATCCCGTTCTGTCTCCCTGTAATGTTTGATCTCGTTCTGGCTCCCTGTAATGTTTGATCCCGTTCTGTCTCCCTGTAATGTTTGATCCCGTTCTGTCTCCCTGTAATGTTTGTCCGATCTTGAATGGGATTGTGCTGAGAATGTTTTTTTCTCCTCGGGAATTAATAAAGTACTTTTGATTAACATGTCAGAATTAGTCTTGTACAGTATACCAAGACTTGTCTCGTATAATACCGCCATACTCCATCCATCCATCTCCTTTCGCTTATCCGAGGTCAGGTCGCTGGGGGCAGCAGCCTAAGCAGGGAAGCCCATACTTCCATCTCCCCAGCTACTTTGTCCAGCTCCTTACGGGGGATTCCAAGGCGTTCCAAGGTCAGTTAGGAGACATAGTCTTCCCAACGTGTCCTGGGTCTTCCCCGTGGCCTTGTACCAGTCAGACGTGCCCGAAACACCTCCCTAGACAGGCATCCGGACGGCATCCTGACCAGATGCCCGAACCACCTCATCTGTCTCCTCTCGATGTGGAGGAGCAGTGGTTTTACTTTGAGTTCCAACCGGATGACAGAGCTTCTCACCCTATCTCTAAGGGAGAGACCCACCACCCGGCGGAGGAAACTCATTTTGGCCGCTTGTACCTGTGATCTTGTCCTTTCGGTCATAACCCGAAGCTCATGACCATAGGTGAGGATGGGAACGTAGATCGACTGGTAAATTGAGAGCTTTGCCTTCCGGCTCAGCTCCTTCTTCACCACAACGGATCGATACAGCGTCCGCATTACTGAAGACGCCGCACCGATCCGCTTGTCGACCTCACGATTCACTCTTCCCTCACTCGTGAACAAGACTCCTAGGTACTTGAACTCCTCCACTTGGCGCAGGGTTTCCTCCCCAGCTCGGAGATGGCACTCCACCCTTTTCTGGGCGAGAACCATGGACTCGGACTGGGAGGTGGTGATTCTCATCCCAGTCGCTTCACACTAGGCTGCGAACCGATCCAGTGAGAGCTGAAGATCCCGGCCAGATGAAGCCATCAGGACCACATCATCTGCAAAAAGCAGAGACCTAATCCTGCAGCCACCAAACCAGATCCCCTCAACGCCTTGACTGGGCCTAGAAATTCTGTCCATAAAATTATGAACAGAATCTGTGACAAAGGGCAGACTTGGCGGAGTCCAACCCTCACTGGAAACGTGTCCGACTTACTTACTGTCCTTACTTACAAGCTCTGACACTGATCCTTCAGGGAGCGGACCGCCACAATCAGACAGTCCGATACCCCATACTCTCTGAGCACTCCCCACAGGACTTCCCGAGGGACACACATTAGTACCGCGATACAGTTCGAGATGCCACCTCAGTAGAAGCATTTAAGTCTCACCTTAAAACTCATTTGTATACTCTAGCCTTTAAATAGACTCCCTTTTTAGACCAGTTGATCTGCAGTTTCTTTCCTTTTTCTTCTATGTCCCACTCTCCCTTGTGGAGGGGGTCCGGTCCGATCCGGTGGCCATGTACTGCTTGCCTGTGTATCGGCTGGGGACATCTCTGCGATGCTGATCCGCCTCCGCTTGGGATGGTTTCCTGCTGGCTCCGCTGTGAACGGGACTCTCGCTGCTGTGTTGGATCCGCTTTGGACTGGACTCTCGCGACTGTGTTGGATCCATTGTGGATTGAACTTTCACAGTATCATGTTAGACCCGCTCGACATCCATTGCTTTCCTCCTCTCCAAGGTTCTCATAGTCATCATTGTCACCGACGTCCCACTGGGTCATTATTGTCACCGATGTCCCACTGGGTGTGAGTTTTCCTTGCGTGGGCCTACCGAGGATGTCGTGGTGGTTTGTGCAGCCCTTTGAGACACTAGTGATTTAGGGCTATATAAGTAAACATTGATTGATGATTGATTGATTGATATTTGGTTCTATACCACCTCTAAAAAGTACAAGTCCACCCCACATTTTTTTAACAGGCATGACTGCGTCATCGTGACATTGATGGTTTTCCGAGCAGAGGAGCAGCATGTTCGGCAGCGCAAAATCACAGAATACAAGCAGATACAGTGTGTAGAGAGAAAAGGTAGAATGGACGCATTTTGGCTTAAAAACTAAAGATAAAGGTGAAGATATAACACTGAAACACACTCAGGAAGAGGTGCTTTAAGACATTTTTTTATTTTTTGTTTTTATTTGTCATGAAAAAGGGAGCTTTTTTTGTGTTGTTGCACTAATTGTAAGTGTATCTTGTGTTTTTTTATGTTGATTTAATAATTTAAAAAAAATTAAAAATTTAAAATTCTTCTGCGGCCGGGTATCAATCGAGCCGCGGCCCGGTGGTTGGGGACCACTGCTGTAACTTATGTGTTGAAAGTAAAAGAAAAACCTAATAAAAATGTATCACTTTATGAGTGGGTCACCCTTTGGATCCCGAATATAATTATTGGTATTTTATTTATCTTTTCACTGTTATTTCACTGTAATTAAAATCAATGGTTTCCTGCATTATTGATCTCCTAGGGCTTTAATGACTAAATACTGCATATTTCAGTTTTACTATAAAAAAGTAGTTTTTAACAGAAAAGCCATAAGACCTTTTCTTGTATTACTTTATATCAACTTGAAGTTGATAGAGATTTATTGTAAGTGTTAAATAAAAAATAAAAAAATAATAATAATAATTTGACTTATTTTTAACATTTTATTGACTGAGACGCTTTATGGTCCCCAGGACCCTTAAAGGTAAAATAAAAAATCCATACATTTTGTTCTGGTTTTGAAAATGACAAAATATCAAAATGGCCCCTGCACGCTTTAAAGGGGAACATTATCACAATTTCAGAGGGGTTAATACCAATAAAAATCAGTTCCCAGTGGCTTATTTTATTTTTCGAAGTTTTTTTCCCAAATTTTACCCTTCACGCAATATCCAGAAAAACTGCTTCAAAGAGCCTGATTTTCACCATCGTTATATCCACCCGTCCATTTTCCTGTGATGTCACAGCGTGATGCCAATACAAACAAACATGGCGGATAGAACAGAAAGATATAGCGACATTAGCTCGGATTCAGACTCGGATTTCAGCCGCTTAAGCGGTGCAACTGATTACGTATGTATTGAAACGGATAGTTGGAGTATGGAGGCAGATAGCGAAAACGAAATTGAAGAAGAAACTGAAGCAATTGAGCCATATCACGACAGACAGCGGCAACGAGGACGAATTCGGCGATCGTCTTCTAAACAACGATTGCATCTTTTGACCACTGGTGCAACTTGAATCCGTCCATTGGTATGTGTTTGTTTGGCATTAAATGTGGGTGGAGGGAAAGGCTGGATGCAAATATAGCTACAAATAAGGCATAATGATGCAATATGTACGTATAGCTAACCTAAATAGCATATTAGCATCGATGCGTGCAGTTTTTCAAAGCAACAAACAAACAATCGGAAAATTCCCGTCGTATCAATTCCTAGATATGGTCGTAATTATACTAAATGCACTGGGCATAATAAACACAATATTATTAATATTGCTACTACGGATAATTTGATCAAAAATTCCCTAAAACAGCCCACTACTTATAATATAGGTTTTTTAAACATAAGATCATTGTCTCCCAAAACGTTGTTAGTTAATGATATCATCAGAGACAACAATCTTAACGTCATCGGTCTCAGCGAAACCTGGCTTAAACCAAACAACTTTTTTGCCCTAAACGAGGCATGTCCTCCTAACTTTACACATGCGCATATTGCCCGTCCTCTTAAAAGGGGTGGGGGGTCGCACTAATATACAACGAAAACTTTAACCTTAGTCCTAACATAAATAATAAATATAAATCGTTTGAGGTGCTTACTATGAGGTCTGTCACACCGCTGCCTCTACACCTGGCTGTTATCTACCGCCCCCCAGGGCCCTATTCGGACTTTATCAATGAATTCTCAGAGTTTGTTGCTGATCTAGTGACACACGCCGATAATATAATCATAATGGGGGACTTTAATATCCATATGAATACCCCATCGAACCCACTGTGCGTAGCGCTCCAGACTATAATTGATAGCTGTGGTCTTACACAAATAATAAATGAACCCATGCATCGCAACGGTAATACGATAGACCTAGTGCTTGTCAGGGGTATCACCGTTTCCAAAGTTACGATACTCCCGTATACTAAAGTATTGTCCGATCATTACCTTATAAAATTCGAGGTTCAGACGCATGTTCGGCAAACTAATAATAATAATAACTGCTATAGCAGCCGCAACATTAATACGGCCACAACGACAACTCTTGCTGACCTACTGCCCTCGGTAATGGCACCATTCCCAAAGTATGTGGGCTCTATTGATAGCCTCACTAACAACTTTAACGACGCCCTGCGCGAAACCATTGATAGAATAGCACCGCTAAAGTTAAAAAAGGCTCCAAAAAAGCGTACCCCGTGGTTTATGGAAGAAACTAGAGCTCAGAAATTATGTAGAAAGCTGGAACGCAAATGGCGCACGACTAAACTTGAGGTGCACCATCAAGCATGGAGTGATGGTTTAATAACTTATAAACGCATGCGTACCTTAGCTAAAGCTAAATATTACTCAAATCTCATCCACCGTAATAAAAACGATCCTAAATTTTTGTTTAGTACGGTAGCATCGCTAACCCAACAAGGGACTCCTTCCAGTAGCTCCACCCACTCAGCTGATGACTTTATGCAATTCTTCAGTAAGAAAATTGAAGTCATTAGAAAGGAGATTAAAGACAATGCGTCCCTGCTACAACTGGGTTCTATTAACACAGATACGATTGTATATACGGCGGATACTGCCCTCCAAAATAGTTTCTCTTGTTTTGAGGAAATAACATTGGAGGAATTGTTACAATGTGTAAATGCAATAAAACAAACAACATGTTTACTTGACCCACTTCCTGGGAAACTGATCAAGGAGCTCTTTGTATTATTAGGTCCATCAGTGCTATATATTATAAACTTATCACTTTCCTCGGGCACTGTGCCCCTAGCATTCAAAAAAGCGGTTATTCATCCTCTTCTTAAAAGACCTGACCTCATGGTAAACTACCGACCGGTGTCTCACCTTCCCTTTATTTAAAAAATCCTCGAAAAAATTGTTGCGGAGCAGTTAAATGAACACTTAGCGTCTAACAATCTATGTGAAACCTTTCAATCCGGTTTCAGGGCAAATCACTCCACGGAGACAGCCCTCGCAAAAATGACTAATGATCTATTGCTAACGATGGATTCTGATGCGTCATCTATGTTGCTGCTCCTCGATCTTAGCGCTGCTTTCGATACCGTCGATCATAATATTTTATTAGAACGTATCAAAACACGAATTGGTATGTCAGACTTAGCCCTGTCTTGGTTTAACTCTTATCTTACTGATAGGATGCAGTGCGTCTCCCATAACAATGTGACCTCGGACTACGTTAAGGTAACGCGTGGAGTTCCCCAGGGTTTGGTCCTTGGCCCTGCACTCTTCAGTATCTACATGCTGCCGCTAGGTGACATCATACGCAAATACGGTATTAGCTTTCACTGTTATGCTGATGACACCCAACTCTACATGCCCCTAAAGCTGACCAACATGCCGGATTGTAGTCAGCTGGAGGCGTGTCTTAATGAAATTAAACAATGGATGTCCGCTAACGTTTTGCAACTTAATGCCAAAAAAACGGAAATGCTGATAATCGGTCCTGCTAGACACCAACCTCTAATGATACAACTCTAACATTTGACAACCAAACAATTACACAAGGCGACTCGGTAAAGAATCTGGGTATTATCTTTGACCCTACTCTCTCCTTTGTGTCACACATTAAAAGCGTTACTAAAACGGCCTTCTTTCATCTCCGTAATATCGCTAAAATTCGCTCCATTCTGTCCACTAAAGACGCTGAGATCATTATCCATGCGTTTGTTACGTCTCGCCTCGATTACTGTAACGTATTATTTTCGGGTCTCCCCATGTCTAGCATTAAAAGATTACAGTTGGTACAAAATGCGGCTGCTAGACTTTTGACAAGAACAAGAAAGTTTGATCATATTACGCCTGTACTGGCTCACCTGCACTGGCTTCCTGTGCACTTAAGATGTGACTTTAAGGTTTTACTACTTACGTATAAAATGCTACACGGTCTAGCTCCATCCTATCTTGCCGATTGTATTGTACCATATGTCCCGGCAAGAAATCTGCGTTCAAAGGACTCCGGCTTATTAGTGATTCCCAAAGCCCCAAAAAAGTCTGTGGGCTATAGAGCGTTTTCATTTCGGGCTCCAGTACTCTGGAATGCCCTCCCGGTAAAAGTTCGAGATGCCACCTCAGTAGAAGCATTTAAGTCTCACCTTAAAACTCATTTGTATACTCTAGTCTTTAAATAGACTCCCTTTTTAGACCAGTTGATCTGCCGTTTCTTTTCTTTTTCTCCTATGTCCCACTCTCCCTTGTGGACGGGATCTGGTCCGATCCGGTGGCCATGTACAGCTCGCCTGTGTATTGGCTGGGGACATCTCTGCGCTGCTGATCCGCCTCCGCTTGGGATGTTTTCCTGCTGGCTCCGCTGTGAACGGGACTCTCGCTGCTGTGTTGGATCCGCTTTGGACTGGACTCTTGCGACTGTGTTGGATCCATTATGGATTGAACTTTCACAGTATCATGTTAGACCCGCTCGACATCCATTGCTTTCCTCCTCTCCAAGGTTCACATAGTCATCATTGTCACCGACGTCCCACTGGGTGTGAGTTTTCCTTGCCCTTATGTGGGCCTACCGAGGATGTCGTAGTGGTTTGTGCAGCCCTTTGAGACACTAGTGATTTAGGGCTATATAAGTAAACATTGATTGATTGATTGATTAGCTTGCAGTCATGCCATGCGCAAATATATCTGATTAGCACATAATAACATCAACAAAACTCACCATTGTAATCTCGTTGACTTTATTGTTGGAAATGCATCTGCTTTGAGTGTCGCAGGTTATCCACACATCTCTGGCGTAGCATCGCTATCGTCGGTAGCGATGCTACGACAGAACAGAACAAACGAGGGACTTTCGCATCTTTTGACCACTGGTGCAACTTGAATCCGTCGATTGGTATGTGTTTGTTTGGCATTAAATGTGGGTGGAGGGAAAGGCTGGATGCAAATATAGCTACAAATGAGGCATAATGATGCAATTTGTATATACAGCTAGCCTAAATGGCATGTTAGCATCGATTAGCTTGCAGTCATGCTGTGCGCAAATATGTCTGATTAGCACACTCCACATAAGTCAATAACATCAACAAATCTAACCTTTGTGATCTCGTTGACTTTATCGTTGGAAATGCATCTGCTTTGAGTGTCGCAGGATATCCACACATCTACGACAGAACAGAACAAACGAGGGACTTTCGCATCTTTTGACCACTGGTGCAATTTGAATCTGTCGATTGGTATGTGTTTGTTTGGCATTAAATGTGGGTGGAGGGGAAGGCTGGATGCAAATATAGCTACAAGTAAGGCATAATGATGCAATATGTACATATAGCTAGCCTAAATAGCATATTAGCATCGATTAGCTTGCAGTCATGCCGTGCGCAAATATGTCTGATTAGCACATAAGTCAATAACATCAACAAAACTCACCTTTGTAATCTCGTTGACTTTATCGTTGGAAATGCATCTGCTTTGAGTGTGGCAGGATATTCACACATCTCTGGCGTAGCATCGCTATCGTCGGTAGCGATGCTACGACAGAACAGAACAAACGAGGGACTTTCGCATCTTTTGACCACTGGTGCAACTTGAATCCGTCGATTGGTATGTGTTTGTTTGGCATTAAATGTAGGTGCAGGGACAGGCTGGATGCAAATATAGCTGCAAATGAGGCATCATGATTCAATATGTACATACAGCTAGCCTAAATAGCATGTTAGCATCTATTACCTTGCAGTCATGCCGTGCGCAAATACGTCTGATTAGCACACTCCACATAACTTAATAACATCAACAAATCTCACCTTTGTGATCTCGTTGACTTTATCGTTGGAAATACATCTGCTTTGAGTGTCGCAGGATATCCACACGTCTACGACAGAACAAAACAAACGAGGGACTTTCGCATCTTTTGACCACTGGTGCAACTTGAATCCGTGGATTGGTATGTGTTTGTTTGGCATTAAATGTGGGTGGAGGGAAAGGCTGGATGCAAATATAGCTACAAATAAGGCATAATGATGCAATATGTACATACAGCTAGCCTAAATAGCATGTTAGCATCGATTAGCTTGCAGTCATGCCGTGCACAAATATGTCTGATTAGCACATGTCAATAACATCAACAAAACTCACCTTTGTGATCTCGTTGACTTTATCGTTGGAAATACATCTGCTTTGAGTGTCGCAGGTTATCCACACATCTCTGGCGTAGCATCGCTATCGTCGATAGCGAGGCTACGACAGAACAGAACAAACGAGGGACATTCGCATCTTTTGACCACTGGTGCAACTTGAATCTGTCGATTGGTATGTGTTTGTTTGGCATTAAATGTGGGTGGAGGGAAAGGCTGGATGCAAATATAGCTACAAATGAGGCATCATGATGCAATATGTACATACAGCTAGCCTAAATAGCATGTTAGCATCTATTACCTTGCAGTCATGCCGTGCGCATATATGTCTTATTAGCACATAAGTCAATAACATCAACAAGACTCACCTTTGTGATCTCGTTGACTTTATCGTTGGAAATGCATCTGCTTTGAGTGTCGCAGGATATCCACACATCTCTGGCGTAGCATCGCTATCGTCGGTAGCGATGCTACGACAGAACAGAACAAATGAGGGACTTTCGCATCTTTTGACCACTGGTGCAACTTGAATCTGTCGATTGGTATGTGTTTGTTTGGCATTAAATATGGGTGGAGGGAAAGGCTGGATACAAATATAGCTACAAATGAGGCATAATAATGCAATATGTCCATACAGCTAGCCTAAATAGCATGTTAGCATCGATTAGCTTGCAGTCATGCCGTGCGCAAATATGTCTGATTAGCACATAAGTCAATAACATCAACAAAACTCACCTTTGTGATCTTGTTGACTTTATTGTTGGAAATGCATCTGCTTTGAGTGTCGCAGGTTATCCACACATCTCTGGCGTAGCATCGCTATCGTCGGTAGCCATGCTACGACAGAACAGAACAAACGAGGGACTTTCGCATCTTTTGACCACTGGTGCAACTTGAATCAGTCGATTGGTATGTGTTTGTTTGGAATTAAATGTGGGTGGAGGGAAAGGCTGGATGCAAATATAGCTACAAATGAGGCATAGTGAAGCAATATGTACATACAGCTAGCCTAAATAGCATTTTAGCATCGATTAGCTTGCAGTCATGCTGTGCACAAATATGTCTGATTAGCACATAAGTCAATAACATCAACAAAACTCACCTTTGTGATCTCGTTGACTTTATCGTTGGAAATGCATCTGCTTTGAGTGTCGCAGGTTATCCACACATCTCTGGCGTAACATCGCTATCGTCGGTAGCGATGCTACGACTGAACAGAACAAACGAGGGACTTTCGCATCTTTTGACCACTGGTGCAACTTGAATCTGTCGATTGGTATGTGTTTGTTTGGCATTAAATATGGGTGGAGGGAAAGGCTGGTTGCAAATATAGCTACAAATGAGGCATAATGATGCAATATATACATACAACTAGCCTAAATAGCATATTACCATTGATTAGCATGCTGTGACCATTGATATGTCTGATTAGCACACTCCACGTAAGTCAACTTGAATACGTCCCTGTTTGTGTTGTTATACCCTCCGAGGCACTATGTCTCCAAAGTACGGAAAACAATCGAAAAAACGGAAAATTACAGAACTGATTTGACATGGTGTGTGTAATGTGTTTGAGAAAACGGCGGGTTGCTTTATGATATGACGTCACGGGTGAAAGGTCACTGCTCCAACAGTCAAACAATTAAAAGGCGTTTAAATCGCCAAATTCACCCTTGCAGAGTTCGGAAATCGGTTAAAAAAAACATATGGTCTTTTTTTCTGCAACATCAAGGTATATATTGATGCTTACATAGGTCTGCTGATAATGTTCTCCTTTAATTTTTCCATGTGCGGCCCTCAATGGAAAAAGTTTGGACATCCCTGGCTTAGACAAACTTTACTGAAAATAGTTTGACTCATGGGATGATCCCAGACAACGTCCTACTGAGATATGAGAGTCCGTCCCTCAGAAGGCTGATTGATTGATAGTTTTCTCTGGCCTCTGCACGGCTTGTTAAAAAAAGAAATGGTGTGTTTCTCCATGAAGCCGTTCCCGGACCCCTAGGTGAGCAGTTCTCTTTCAAAACAGGTAAAAATATATACTACTTCTGTAAAATGAGAATGGAATTTTGCCCATAAGATCTTTTACAAGCACTGCTGTGCTCCCACACTTCCCCAACAAAGGGGTACCGTGACTCTGCCGGCCTGTAAACTCTGCTAATGTCGGGTTTTTTTCCCCGTGAAATGTGCAACCCTCACAAAATAAATGTTCACACCGACATACCGTATTTCCTTGAATTGCCGCCGGGTATATACAGTGGGGCAAAAAAGTATTTAGTCAGCCACCAATTGTGCAAGTTCTCCCACTTAAAATGATGACAGAGGTCTGTAATTTTCTTTATAGGTACACTTCAACTGTGAGAGATGGAATGTGAAGAAAAAAAATCCAGGAATTCACATTGTAGGAATTTTAAATAATTTATTTGTAAATTATGGTGGAAAATAAGTAGAAGAGCCTCCACTATCGGGTGTACTTTAACGTAACGCACCACTAGGTGTGGCGAAATTATCCTCTGCATTTGAACCATCCCCCTTGATCACCCCCTGGGAGGTGAGGGGAGCAGTGGGCAGCAGCGTTGGCCGCGCCCGGGAATCATTTTTGATGATTTAACCCCCAATTCCAACACTTGATGCTGAGTGCCAAGCATGGAGGTAACGGGTATCATTTTTATAGTCTTTGGTATGACTTGGCCGGGGTTTGAACTCCCGACCTACCCATCTTAGGGTGGACACTCTAACCAGTAGGTCACTGAGTAGGTTGTAAAGTAGCTGCAGTACATTCATAATGCTGCTGCTCGAGTCCTGACAAGAACCAGGAAATACAACTATATTAGTCTATTGTATACTTCCTCCCTACAGTTTATCCCTCCCTAGATGAATTGTACGGTGCCAAGTTCCTCAAGAAGGCCCAAAACATAAGTTATTATCACAGTATGGATTTTAGATGTTAGCAAACCGTTGGTTAAAGGGGAACATTATCACCAAACCTATGTAAGCGTCAATATATACCTTGATGGTGCAGAAAAAAGACCATTTATTTTTTTTAACCGATTTCCGAACTCTAAATGGGTGAATTTTAGCGAATTAAACGCCTTTGTGTTTATCGCCCTGGAGGCGATGACGTCAGAATGTGACGTCGCCGAGGTAACACACCCACCATTTTCATTTTCAACACATTACAAACACAAGGTCTCAGCTCTGTTATTTTCCATTTTTTTGACAATTTTTTGGAACCTTGGAGACATCATGCCTCGACGGTGTGTTGTCGGAGGGTGTAACAACACTAACAGGGAGGGATTCAAGTTGCAACACTGGGCCGAAGATGCGAAAGTGTCTGCCGCCAGACCCCCATTGAATGTGCCAGAGTGTCTCCACATTTGACGGGCGATGCTAAGGCAGACATGGCACAGAGATGTATGGATAACCTGCAGATGCATTTGCAACGATACTCAACGAAATCACAAAGGTGAGTTTTGTTGATTTTGACTGCCAGCCAATCGATGCTAACATGCTATTTACCGGCGGTGCTAAAGCAGACATGGAACAGAGATGTATGGATAACCTGCAGATGCATTTGCAACTATATTACGTTTCCTCCCACCCACATTTAATGCGAAAAAAACACTTACCAATCGACGGATTTAAGTTGCTCCAGTGTCAAAAGATGCGAAAGTCCTGATCGTTTGGTCCGTACATTTTACCGGCGATGCTAACGCAGCTATTCGGCCATGCTATGGCTATGAATAGCGTCAATAGCTATTCGCTCAATAGCTTCAGTTTCTTCTTCAATATTTTCATACTCCAACCATCTGTTTCAATACATGCGTAATCTGTTGAATCGCTGAAATCCGAGTTTGAATCCGAGCTAATGTCACTATATCTTGCTGTGGTATTCCCATTGTTTGTTTACATTGGCAGCACTGTGTGACGTCACAGGGAAATGGCCAGTGTCTTCGCAGAGAGCCGAAAATAAGGCACTTTAAAGCTTTGTTTAGGGATATTCCGAGACCGGTAAAATTTTGAAAAAAACTTCAAAAAATACAACAAGCCACTGGGAACTGATTTTTATTGTTTTTAACCCTTTTGAAATTGTGCTAATGTTCAGCAAGTGGGGGAAAAAATATTTCAGCAAATGTGTATTCAAACATTAATCTTGAATATCACTGCTGCATCCCAACATCCCACTTAAATTCCCACTTACCTGTTGCAAGAGAATGCTAATTCACCAATAATGACTAAAACCCTGCAGAGAGACGCTGAGACAGTGTGCTTTTTCCGACCAGTCATCCATAAAAAACAACTAACAACCTAAATGGAACTGAGACTTATCGAGAACACAATCACACACATATATATTCTCCTCCTGAGAACCAGTATCCTCTGACTGGGGACATTTCTTTTACACGTTTCAGGGAAAAATAGAACAAAGGTTCAATGCAAAGGACGTTGGTTCTCAGGATACATATGAAACTCTCGAGAAGTTCAACTTAAATCCTCAAGCCAAATAAACAATGAAAGCATTTTATACTTGCGATATCAATGACTAAATATAAGGCGCGTGGCAGCAATAACAAGTAACACTGACTGCCCAGGTTTTATTTCCCATTCATTTCATTAAAAAAGTTGTTGATTTTACTAATATTTTTTGCAAGACAGTCCAGGCCAAAAGGTGGCAACTAGAAATGTCCGATAATGGCTTTTTTTTGCAGATATTCCAATATTGTCCGACTCTTGATTACCGATTCCGATCTCAACCGATACCGATATATACAGTCGTGGCATTAACACATTATATGCCTAATTTTGTTGAGATGCCCCGCTGGATGCATTAATCAATCAATCAATCAATGTTTACTTATATAGCCCTAAATCACTAGTGTCTCCAAGGGCTGCACAAACCACAACACAAACCACTACGACATCCTCGGTAGGCCCACATAAGGGCAAGGAAAACTCACGCCCAGTGGGACGTCGGTGACAATGATGACTATGAGAACCTTGGAGAGGAGGAAAGCAATGGATGTCGAGCGGGTCTAACATGATACTGTGAAAGTTCAATCCATAATGGATCCAACACAGTCGCAAGAGTCCAGTCCAAAGCGGATCCAACACAGCAGCGAGAGTCCCGTTCACAGCGGAGCCAGCAGGAAACCATCCCAAGCGAAGGTGGATCAGCAGCGCAGAGATGTCCCAGACCGATACACAGGCGAGTACATGGCCACCGGATCGGGCCGGACCCCCTCCAAAAGGGAGAGTGGGACATAGGAGAAAAAGAAAAGAAACGGCAGATCAACTGGTCTAAAAAGGGAGTCTATTTAAAGGCTAGAGTATACAAATGAGTTTTAAGGTGAGACTTAAATGCTTCTACTGAGGTAGGATCTCGAACTGTTACCGGGAGGGCATTCCAGAGTACTGGAGCCCGAAATGGATTAAACTTTCTTGTTCTTGTCAAAAGTCTAGCAGCCGCATTTTGTACCAACTGTAATCTTTTAATGCTAGACATGGGGAGACCCGAAAATAATACGTTACAGTAGTCGAGGCGAGACGTAACAAACGTATGGATAATGATCTCAGCGTCTTTAGTGGACAGAATGGAGCGAATTTTAGCGATATTACGGAGATGAAAGAATGTAACAAGGTTTTCCAAAATAAATCAACTCAAGTTATTGAAAAAAATGCCAACATGGCTCAGCCATATCTATTATTGAAGTCACAAAGTGCATTATTTTTTTTTAACGTGCCTTCAAAACAGCAGCTTGGAATTTGGGACATGCTCTCTCTGAGAGAGCATGAGGAGGTTGAGGTGGGTGGGGTGTATATAGTAGCGTACCGGAAGAGTTAGTGCCGCAAGGGGTTCTGGGTATTTGTTCTGTTGTGTTACGGTGCGGACGTTCTCCCGAAATGTGTTTGTCATTCTTGTTTGGTGTGGGTTCACAGTGTGGCGCATATTTGTAACAGTGTTAAAGTTGTTTATACGGCCACCCTCAGTGTGACCTGTATGGCTGTTGACCAAGTATGCCTTGCATTCACTTGTGTGTGTGTGTGAAAAGCCGTAGATATTATGTGATTGTGCCGGCATGCAAAGGTTTATTGGCGCTTTGTACTTCTCCCTACGTCCGTGTACCACTCCGTACGGAGGTGTTTTAAAAAGGCATACATTTGACTTTTCGAAACCGACAATTTCCGATATTACATTTTTAAAGCATTCATCGGCCGATAATAAGGGCAGTTCGATATTATCTGACATCTGGAATCATAAGGAACCCATCGCACCCCGGACATAAACTTTTTTAACTGTTGCCTTCGGGCAGCAGATACAGGACAATAAAATGCCGGATAAACAGATTTAATAACACTTTTTACCCGAGAGCAATAGTGTCACTGAACACAAGACAAGAATGACTGTGCATGTGAGCTGTGTGCCTGCTATTTTTATGTATTTTTATCTATTTATCTATGTTCTTGTGTGTTACTATGAATTTGCTTACAATTTCGCTGTACAATGACAAAGATCTATTGTATTCTTCCTGTATGTACAAACTCTGTTTCTATATGAGTTGGGAAATTGTGTTAGATGTAAATATAAACAGAATACAATGATTTGCAATTCCTTTTCAACCCATATTCAGTTGAATGCACTACAAAGACAAGATATTTGATGTTCAAACTCATAAACTTTATTTTTTTTGCAAATAATAATTAACTTAGAATTTCATGCCTGCAACATGTGCCAAAGTAGTTGGGAAAGGGCATGTTCACCACTGTGTTACATCACCTTTTCTTTTAGCAACACTCAATAAACGTTTGGGAACTGAGGAAACTAATTGTTGAAGCTTTAAAAGTGTAAATCTTTCCCATTCTTGTTTTATGTAGAGTTTCAGTCGTTCAACAGTCCGGGGTCTCCGCTGTCGTATTTTAGACTTCATAATACGCCACACGTTTTCGATGGGAGACAGGTCTGGACTGTAGGCGGGCCAGGAAAGTACCCGCACTCTTTTTTTAACGAAGCCACGCTGTTGTAACACGTGCTGAATGTGGTTTGGCATTGTCTTGCGGAAATAAGCAGGGGCGTCCATGGAAAATACAGCATTTCGATGGAAGCATATGTCGCTCCAAAACCTGTATGGACCATTCAGCATTAATGGTGCCTTCACAGATGTGTAAGTTACCCATGCCTTGGGCACTAATACACCCCCATACCATCACAGATGCTGTCTTTTAAACTTTGCGTCTATAACAGTCTGGATGGTTCACTTCCCCCTTTGGTCCGGATGATATTTATTATAATATGGGACGGCGTGGCGCAGTGGCAGAGTGGCCGTGCGCAACCCGAGGGTCCCTGGTTCAATCCCCACCTAGTATCAACCTTGCCACGTCCGTTGTGTCCTGAGCAAGACACTTCACCCTTGCTCCTGATGGGTGCTGGTTAGGGCCTTGCATGGCAGCTCCCTCCATCAGTGTGTTAATGTGTGTGTGAATGGGTAAATGTGGAAGTAGTGTCAAAGCGCTTTGAGTACCTTGAAGGTAGTCAAGCGCTATACAAGTACAACCCATTTATCATTTATATTTCCAAACACAATTTGAAATGTGGACTCGTCAGACCACAGAACACCTTTCCACTTTGCATCAGTCCGTCTTAGATGATCTTGGGCCCAGAGAAGCCGTTTCTGGATGTTGTTGATAAATGGCTTTCGCTTTGCATAGTAGAGCTTTAACTTGCACTAACAGATGTAGCGACAAACTGTATTTAGTGACAGTGGTTTTCTGAAGTGTTCCTGAGCCCATATGGTGATATCCTTTTAGAGATTAATGTTGTTTTTTTATATTGTGCCGTCTGAGAGATCGAAGGTCACAGTCATTCAAGGTTGGTGTCCGTGTACGTGGAGTGATTTCTCCAGATTCTCTGAACCTTTTGATGATATTATGGACCGTAGATGTTGAAATCCCTAAATTTCTTGCAATTGCACTTTGAGAAACGTTGTTCTTAAACTGTTTGACTATTTGTTCACGCAGTTGTGGACAAAGGGGTGTACCTCGCCCCATCCTTTCTTGTGAAAGACTGAGCATTTTTTGGGAAGCTGTTTTTATACCCTTGCCCCCCGGCTCAAAGCCTGTACGTTTGAGTTCAACCCAGTGGACGAGAGGGTAGCTTCCCTTCGCCTTCGGGTGGGGGGACGGGTCCTGACTGTTGTTTGTGCTTACGCACCAAACAGCAGTTCAGAATACCCACCCTTTTTGGGTACACTCGAGGGAGTACTGGAAAGTGCTCCTCCGGGTGATTCCCTTGTCCTACTGGGAGACTTCAACGCTCATGTTGGCAACGACAGTGAAACCTGAAGAGGCGTGATTGGGAAGAATGGTCGCCCGGATCTAAACCCGAGTGGTGTTTTGTTATTGGACTTTTGTGCTCGTCACAGTTTGTCGATAACAAACACCATGTTCAAACATAAGGGTGTCCATATGTGCACTTGGCACCAGGACACCCTAGGCCGCAGTTCCATGATCGACTTTGTAGTTGTGTCATCGGATTTGCGGCCTTATGTTTTGGACACTCGGGTGAAGAGAGGGGCGGAGCTTTCTACCGATCACCACCTGGTGGTGAGTTGGCTGCGATGGTGGGGGAGGATGCCGGACAGACCTGGCAGGCCCAAGCGCATTGTGAGGGTCTGCTGGGAACGTCTGGCAGAGTCTCCTGTCAGAGAGAGTTTCAATTCACACCTCCGGGAGAACTTTGAACATGTCACGAGGGAGGTGCGGGACATTGAGTCCGAGTGGACCATGTTCCGAACCTCTATTGTCGAGGCGGCTGATTGGAGCTGTGGCCGCAAGGTTGTTGGTGCCTGTCGTGGCGGTAATCCCAGAACCCGTTGGTGGATACCAGCAGTGAGGGATGCCGTCAAGCTGAAGAAGGAGTCCTATCGGGTTCTTTTGGCTCATAGGACTCCGGAGGCAGTGGACGGGTACCGACGGGCCAAGCGGTTTGCAGCTTTAGCGGTCGCGGAGGCAAAAACTCGGACATGGGAAGAGTTCGGGGAAGCCATGGAAAACGACTTCCGGACGGCTTCGAAGCGATTCTGGACCACCATACGGCGCCTCAGGAAGGGGAAGCAGTGCACTATCAACACCGTGTATGGTGCGGATGGTGTTCTGCTGACTTCGACTGCGGATGTTGTGGATCGGTGGAGGGAATACTTCGAAGACCTCCTCAATCCCACCAACACGTCTTTCTTTGAGGAAGCGGTGCCTGGGGAATCTGTAGTGGACTCTCCTATTTCTGGGGCTGAGGTCGCTGAGGTAGTTAAAAAGCTCCTCGGCGGCAAGGCCCCGGGGGTGGATGAGATCCGCCCGGAGTTCCTTAAGGCTCTGGATGCTGTGGGGCTGTCTTGGTTGACAAGACTCTGCAGCATCGCGTGGACATCGGGGGCGGTACCTCTGGATTGGCAGACCGGGGTCGTGGTCCCTCTCTTTAAGAAGGGGGACCGGAGGGTGTGTTCCAACTATCGTGGGATCACACTCCTCAGCCTTCCCGGTAAGGTTTATTCAGGTGTACTGGAGAGGAGGCTTCGCCGGATAGTCGAACCTCGGATTCAGGAGGAACAGTGTGGTTTTCGTCCTGGTCGTGGAACTGTGGACCAGCTCTATACTCTCGGCAGGGTTCTTGAGGGTGCATGGGAGTTTGCCCAACCAGTCTACATGTGCTTTGTGGACTTGGAGAAGGCATTCGACCGTGTCCCTCGGGAAGTCCTGTGGGGAGTGCTCAGAGAGTATGGGGTATCGGAATGTCTTATTGTGGCAGTCCGCTCCCTCTATGATCAGTGTCAGAACTTGGTCCGCATTGCTGGCAGTAAGTCGGACACGTTTCCAGTGAAGGTTGGACTCCGCCAAGGCTGTCCTTTGTCACCGATTCTGTTCATAACTTTTATGGACAGAATTTCTAGGCGCAGTCAAGGCGTTGAGGGGTTCCGGTTTGGTGGCCACGGGATTAGGTCTCTGCTTTTTGCAGATGATGTAGTCCTGATGGCTTCATCTGGCCGGGATCTTCAGCTCTCACTGGATCGGTTCGCAGCCGAGTGTGAAGCGACCGGAATGAGAATCAGCACCTCCAAGTCCGAGTCCATGGTTCTCGCCCGGAAAAGGGTGGAGTGCCATCTCCGGGTTGGGGAGGAGACCCTGCCCCAAGTGGAGGAGTTCAAGTACCTAGGAGTCTTGTTCACGAGTGGGGGAAGAGTGGATCGTGAGATCGACAGGCGGATCGGTGCGGCGTCTTCAGTAATGCGGACGTTGTATCGATCCGTTGTGGTGAAGAAGGAGCTGAGCCGGAAGGCAAAGCTCTCAATTTACCGGTCGATCTACGTTCCCATCCTCACCTATGGTCATGAGCTTTGGGTCATGACCGAAAGGATAAGATCACGGGTACAAGCGGCCGAAATGAGTTTCCTCCGCCGGGTGGCGGGGCTCTCCCTTAGAGATAGGGTGAGAAGCTCTGCCATCCGGGAGGAGCTCAACGTAAAGCCGCTGCTCCTCCACATCGAGAGGAGCCAGATGAGGTGGTTCGGGCATCTGGTCAGGATGCCACCCGAACGCCTCCCTAGGGATGTGTTTAGGGCACGTCCAGCTGGTAGGAGGCCACGGGGAAGACCCAGGACACGTTGGAAAGACTATGTCTCCCGGCTGGCCTGGGAACGCCTCGGGATCCCCCGGGAAGAGCTAGACGAAGTGGCTGGAGATAGGGAAGTCTGGGCTTCCCTGCTTAGGCTGCTGCCCCCGCGACCCGACCTCGGATAAGCGGAAGATGATGGATGGATGGATGGATGGTTTTTATACCCAGTCATGGCACCCACCTGTTCCCAATTAGCCTGCACACCTGTGGGATGTTCCAAATAAGTGTTTGATGAGTATTCCTCAACTTTATCAGTATTTATTGCCACCTTTCCCAACTTCTTTGTCACGTGTTGCTGGCATCAAATTCTAAAGTTAGTGATTATTTGCAAAAAAAAATATTTTTGTATGAGTTTGAACATCAAATATGTTGTCTTTGTAGCATATTCAACTGAATATGGGTTGAAAATGATTTGCAAATGAATGAATGGATGAATGGGTTTATTTGAGCCATGCAAACAAAACAAGAGAATGACATAAAATACAAAAGAAATATATAGATACATTATTTTTACACCTACATTGAAAACATTACATGTGCCTAATCTTTTGTAGATGTCAAGACTGGCTCAAAAGGGAGTGGTTAGAAGTAAACTTATTAGGTCCCACCCCTATACATATACAATATATATATATACAATATGTAATACAATAATATATATAATATAATTCAATTCAGTGGTTGCTGCTATATATTGTCTATATATAATACATTTAAATACACACACACTTACATGTATAAATATGTACACACACATATACACAAACACATATATACAATTTATATATATATATATACATATATATATATATACACATATACATATATACATACACACACAATCACATACATACACACATGCTTATACCCAAAATACACACACACACACACACACACACACCTATATAAATACAATATATATAATAGTATATATAATATACACTTTTGTCTAAACATTATTAACAGTTTATGGTGCCTATGGGAACAAGCTTTCATTTTGACTGTGATATTAGTGGTTAATAGTGGATCTGTGGCTGTGGAGCTATTGCCCCTGATCAACAGGACCTGAGGACCACTCTTGCTATGTCCTATGCTGTGCATTAAAAGAGACGAGGGGAGCCCCCTGCCAGAGGAGCTATCCACGAACATAAGATCCCCCATTCGCCTGCTCTGTACTCCAGATAGTGTACCCAAATCCCTTTTCTTAGTTTCCATCGGCACCAATTCTTTAGTCAGAATTCATATTTGTTTTTACATTTGCAGAAAATTAGTATTACTCAAATTGCATATAGGATTGTTTGTGTACACACACACACACACACACACACACACACACACACACACACACACACACACACATACACACACAATTCAATGTATTCCTCTCATTGATACTAATTCATATAGTTTAACTAGTTGGGTGATGTCATAGAAGTAATAATAATAATGATAATATCAACAATGACTAAACAATAATAATATCGATAATGATAACAATAATAATAACAATATGAACAATAGCAATGACAATAAATTATGACAATAATACATATAAAATAATGAAGATGATGATGATAATAACAACAATAATAATAATAATAACAATAATCATTATTAGCCAGTGATGGAGTTTAACTCTTAGGCATCCATGTTCACATTCATATACATTGCCCATACCATTTTTTTGTATCTTGTTTTGAACTGATGGACATTTGAACATTGCTTGAGCCCCACATCCAATCCGTTCCAAAGTTTCACTCCACGCACAGACACACACAAACTTTTCCTGGTAGTTCTTACTGTTGGAATAGTAAAGATATTACACCCCCTTAGATTATGAATTCCTTCTCTGTGTTTGAAATGTATTTGAATATTGGCAGGTAGAACCTTTTTGTTTGCTTTAAATAGTAATTGAGCTGTATTAAAATCAACTAGATCTGGCAGTTTTAATAATTTAGATTGTAAAAATAAAATATTTGTGTGGTCACAATATCCCACCTTGTGTAGAATTCTTATTGCACGTTTTTGGAGTGTAACCAGGGGATGTAGTGAAGTTTTGTAGTTGTTGCCCCAGATTTCTATGCAGTAATTTAGATATGGCAAGACCAATGAACAATATAATAAATGCAGAGCTGTGTAATTTAAGAAGAATTTGGATTTTTTGATAATAGAGATGGTTTTGGAGATTTTGCTTTGTATATGTCTTATGTGTGGTTTCCAGCTTAATTTATTATCAATAGTGACTCCTAAGAATTTAATTTCTGACACAGTTTCTAGAATCACGCCATCTATATTTATTGCTGGTCCTGGATTGGAATAGCCGAATAACATAACTTTTGTTTTCTTTAAATTAAGGGATAATTTGTTTATATCTAACCATGTTTTTAATTTTGCAAGTTCAATATTTACAAATCATTGTATTCCGTTTATATTTACATCTAACACAATTCCCCAACTCATATGGAAACGGGGTTTACGTGTTAGAATTATAGGAATTAACCTGCCTGTATAATTTTTGTAATGTGGGCAAAGTACCCGCAGAAAAGCCACACAAACAGGGAGAACATGTGGACTCTCCCCAAGAGATGCCCAAGTAGAGAATCGAACACTCAACCTCCTGACCGTCGAGCCACTGTGCTGACCACTGGCTCCCAATCTGATATCTTATAATCACGTTGCAACCAGAATTCCTCCTTTAGACATAATAATACACACACAGTCGTGTTGTACTCGATGAATCCACGACCTGAAGTCTCACAGATGCCATTTAATAAGACTCACTTGGAGCCCACTAAGTCCAGTCTGCAGGAAACAAAGGTCAGTATTATCTAAGAGTCAACAAGCTTCGTGGAACCACATTTTTTATTAGAAATCTTAAATTTTCTGTGAAGTACTCAATTATCGTAAAATATTTTCATAGGCATGTTGACCTAATAAAATCTGTTTTCTGCTTATTCAATTTCTAGATTACATTATCGAATATTAAACAGAAGCTTCATTTGTTGTTTTTTTAGATCAGGAATGTGATGGTGTGGACACATTTTAATACTGTGACTTTGCAAAGGAGTCTGTTCTCTATTCTGCTTTAATGGTGTTTCTACAAACCCCGTTTCCATATGAGTTGGGAAATTGTGTTAGATGTAAATATAAACAGAATACAATGATTTGCAATTCCTTTTCAACTAAAATTCAATTTAATGCAATACAAAGGCAAGATATTTAATGTTCAATCTCAAAAATTATTTTTTTTTTGCAAATAATAATTAACTTACAATTTCATGGCAGCAGCACGTGCCAAAGTAGTTGGGAAAGGGCATGTTCACCACTGTGTTACATCACCTTTTCTTTTAACAACACTGAATAAACGTTTGGGAACTGAGGAAACTAATTGTTGAAGCTTTAAAAGTGGAATTGTTTTCCTCATTCTTGTTTTATGTAGAGCTTCAGTCGTTCAACAGTCCGGGGTCTCCGCTGTCGTATTTTACGCTTCATATTGCGCCACACATTTTTGATGGGAGACAGGTCTGGACTGCAGGCGGGCCAGGAAAGTACCCGCACTCTTTTTTTACGAAGCCACGCTGTTGTAACACGTGGCTTGGCATTGTTTTGCTTAAATAAGCAGGGGCGTCCATGATAACGTTGCTTGGATGACAACATATGTTGCTCCAAAACTTGTATGGACCTTTCAGCATTAATGGTGCTTTCACAGATGTGTAAGTTACCCATGCCTTGGGCACTAAAAAATGAAAATTTAATTTTCTTTTTTTTGTGTGTTTTCTCCTCTTTTAAACCGTTCAATTAGGGTTTTTTTTCATCATTTATTCTCTAAGGCGGAATTACATACAGAAATACCCTTTTTTTAATATATATATTTATCTGTTTCTATTTATATTTATTGTGAGAAATCATTAAGATGATCAATGTTTCCACAAAGATAAATATCATTAATTATTAACAATAACATAGAGTTAAAGGTAAATTGAGCAAATAA
Source organism: Nerophis ophidion (assembly GCF_033978795.1). Taxonomy (NCBI): domain Eukaryota; kingdom Metazoa; phylum Chordata; class Actinopteri; order Syngnathiformes; family Syngnathidae; genus Nerophis; species Nerophis ophidion. The sequence continues at coordinate 21,096,888 of NC_084622.1, forward strand.
GCTATTTCTGGCAATTTATTTAAGTGTGTATCAAACTGGTAGCCCTTCGCATTAATCAGTACCCAAGAAGTAGCTCTTGGTTTGAAAAAGGTTGGTGACCCCTGATGTAGAGTTTGCTCTCTAGTTGGTTCGCCAAGAGAGCGAGGAATTCCGGGTATAACACCGTTTTATTTTCATAAATAATGCAGGTCTTTTCGCTTGTCAGCACAACGTCTTTTCCTTCTGCGTCTGCTCGGCAGCAACTCCATCTCCATCTACTCGTCTCATCACGGCTGCTGCTGATAAAGGCCCACCTGGGCCATCTACGCACCTGTCCTGGCAACACTCTGTTCCGCGGCAGGCCCGCTGGCCACACCTCCCTCCACACATCATCTATACAACATTTTGACCAAAGAACCACCATTACATGTTATGTAGACCACAAGGAAGTGTTTAACATGTAGAAAAAAATAATATTACGACCCCTTTAATGCGCCTTATAATCGGGTGCACCTTTTGTATAAAAATAGACCCGCTCATCGGTAGTGCGCCTTATGAATCGGAAAAATACGATAATTAAAATAAAACCACCACTTTCTTGACACCAGGCAAAAGTACAATTTGGAGTGCATGTTATCCACAAATCCCATGGCAAACTTCAAAAGACTTGAAGCAATTAAAGGAAATAGAAGCTTAGTTTTTTTTCCCGCAAAAATGTAGATCATCTCATGCACATGTGAGTTTTTAGGCAAGTTTGCGTGATTGCTGTTTAAAATGTAAACCTGCATGACCTTGGTTCTGCCTCACACACGTTTTGTAGTCATTTTCTGAGCTGAATTAATAGTTCCTTGGAAAAGTCTCGTTACTTCACGTGTGCTCATTAGTTAACATTGGTGCTTCGGCCGACTGGTAACTGGAAATGTTTCTCTCCGCCATAAGAAACCAGTTTTGTGAGTGTGAACCATTCAAATGTGATTCATTGTGTAGCAGAGACTTCCTTTGTTATTTTAGGTCATGGTGATCTAAACTTGTCAGCGTTAAGAGATCCTGCAAAACAGCTTGTTGCGCGCCTCGAGTAAGTGATGTGCTGTGTAGTTTTGGGAACACGTAATTGGGTCAATAACTCATTTGGGTGTCTCATCGTTTTAAATAGTTGTCTAGGACAACAGTGTACATCAGACGGGTGCCACTGGAAATCCAAATAACAAAAACATCCACTTCAATGTAAACTTCTTAAGGTATCAAATGCCATGTAAAATCTTTTGATTTACTTCTGCGTCTGGTCAGCAGCCCCTCTAACTCTGACGACTCGTCTCATACCTGCTGCTGCTAATAAAGGTGACAGGTGATTAGAAAACATGGCCCACCTGGGCCATCTACACACCTGTCGCTGTCTTAGAGGCCGGTCCTGGCAACACCCCGTTCCGTGGCAAGCCCGCGGGCCACACCCCCTCTCCACACATCATCTATGCAACATTTTGACCAAAGTACCAGCGTTACATGTTACAGTGGGGCAAAAAAGTATTTAGTCAGCCACCGATTGTGCAAGTTCTGGCACTTAAAATGATGACAGAGGTCTGTAATTTTCATCATAGGTACACTTCAACTGTGAGAGACAGAATGTGAAAAAAAAAAAACAGGAATTCACATTGTAGGAATTTTAAATCATTTATTTTTAAATTATGGTGGAAAATAAGTATTTGGTCAACCAGTCAAAGCTCTCACTGATGGAAGGAGGTTTTGGCTCAAAATCTCACGATACATGGCCCCATTCATTCTTTCTTTAACACGGATCAATCGTCCTGTCCCCTTAGCAGAAAAAAAGCCCAAAGCATGATGTTTCCACCCCCATGCTTCACAGTAGGTGTGGTGTTCTGGGGATGCAACTCAGTATTCTTCTTCCTCCAAACACGACGAGTTGAGTTTATACCAAAAAGTTCTATTTTGGTTTCATCTGACCACATGACATTCTCCCAATAATCTGCTGTATCATCCATGTATCCATTTTG